>NC_073717.1:2215463-2579231 GCF_023634085.1 Falco cherrug
ACAGCTCGTCCCAGCCCACCACAGCCCGTGCCAGCCCACCACGGCTGACCACAGCCCGTGCCAGGCCACCACGGCCCACCACAGCCCATCACAGTTCACCACGGCCCTTCCCAGCCCACCACGGACCACCGCAGCCCACCACGGCCCGTCCCAGTTCACCACGGCCTGTCCCAGCCCACCACAGCCCATCCCAGACCACCACAGACCGTCCCAGCCCACCACAGCTTGTCCCAGCACATCACAGCCCGTCCCAGCCAGCCACAGCCCACCGCAGCCCATCCCAGCCCACCCCAGCCAGCCACAGCCCACCACAGCCCACCACAGCACGTCCCAGACCGTCCCAATCCTTCCCAGCCCATCCTAGCCAAACAAAGACCGCCACAGCCCACCACAGCCCGTCCCAACCCACCAGAGCCCGTCCGGAGCCACAACGGCCCGTCCCAGCCCACCACGGCTGACCACAGCCCGTCCCAGCCCACCACAGCCCGTCCAAGCCCACCACAGCACGTCCCTGCCCACCACAGCACGTCCCCGCCGACCACAGCCCACCACAGCCCACCACAGCCCACCACAGTGCATCCCAGCCTGTCCCAGCCCACCACAGCCCATCACAGCACGTCCCAGCTCGTCCCAGCCCACCACAGCTTGTCCCAGCCCACCATAGCCCGTCCCAGCTCACCACAACCCACCATAGCCCGTCCCAGCCTGTCCCAGCCCGGCCTAGCCCACCACAGCCCGTCCCCGCCAACCACAGCCCGTCCCCACCCACCACAGCCCGTCCCCGCCCACCACAGCCCGTCCCCGCCCACCACAGCCGGTCCCAGCCCACCACAGCCGGTCCCAGCTCACCACAGCCCACCAAAACCCGTCCCAGCTCACCACAGCCCGTCACAGCCCGTCCAAGCCCGTCCCAGCCCACCACAGCCTGTCCCAGCCCACCACAGCCTGTCCCAGCCCGTCCCATTCCACCACACCGAGTCCCAGCACACCACAGCCCGTCCCAGCTTACCACAGCCCACCACAGCCCGTCCTGGCCCACTACAACTCGTCCCAGCCCACCACAGCCCACCACAGCCCGTCCCGGCCAACCACAGCCCGTCCCAACTCACCACAGCCCGTCCCAGCCCACCACAACCCGGCCCAATCCACCACAGACCACCACAGCCCACCACAGACCACCACAGCCCGTCCCAAACCACCACAGCCCGTCCCAGCCCACCACAGCCCACCACAGTCCGTCCCGGCCCACTACAACTCGTCCCAGCCCACCACAGCCCACCACAGCCCGTCCCAGCCCACCACAGCCCGTCCCTGAGCACCACAGCCCGTCCCAGCCCACCACGGCCCATCCCAGCCCACCACAGCCCGTCACAGCCCACCACAGCCCGTCTCAGCCCACCACAGCCCGTCTCAGCCCACCACAGCCCGTCTCAGCCCACCACAGCACACCACAGCCCGTCTCAGCCCACCACAGCATGTCCCGGCCCACTACAACTCGTCCCAGCCCACCACAGGCCACCACAGCCCATCCAGCCCGTCCCAGCCCACCACAGGCCGTCCCAGCCCACCACAGCCCAATACAGCACACCACAGCCCGTCACAGCCCGTTAGAGGCCACCAGAGCTTGTCCCGGCCCACCAGAGTCCGTCCCAAGCCACCACGGCCCGTCCCAGCCCACGACAACTGACCACAGGCCGTCCCAGCCCACCACGGCCCGTCCCAGCCCGCCACAGCCCGTCCCATCCCACCACAGACCACCACAGCCCGTCCCAAACCACCACAGCCCTTCCCAGCCCACCACAGCCCACCACAGTCTGTCCCAGCCCAGTACAACTCGTCCCAGCCCACCACAGCCCACCACAGCCCATCCCAGCCCACCGCAGCCCGTCCCTGAGCACCACAGCCCGTCCCAGCCCACCACGGCCTGTTCCAGCCCACCACAGCCCATCCCAGCCCACCACGGCCCGTCCCTGCCTACCACAGCCCGTCCCAGCCCACCACGGCCAGTCCCAGCCCACCACGGCCCAGCCCAGCCCACCACGGCCCGTCTCAGCCCACCACGGCCCACCACAGCCCACCACTAGCCCGTCCCAGCCCACCACAGCCCGTCCCAGCCCGTCCCAGCCCACCACAGCCCGTCCCAGCCCACCACAGGCTGTCCCCGCCCATTACAGCCCATCCCAGCCCGTCCCAGACCACCACAGCCCGTCTCAAGCTCACCAGAACCTACCACAGCCCACCACAGCCCGTCCCAGACCACCACGGCCCACCACAGCCCACCACGGCCCGTCCCAGCCCACCACGGCCCGACCAAGCCCACCACGGCCCGAACAAGCCCACCACGGCCCGAACAAGCCCACCACGGCTCGTAGCGGCCCACCACAGCTCGTCGCGGTCCACCACGGCCCACAGCGGTCCGTCCCGGCCAACCACGGTCCGTCGCAGCCCACCATGGCCCACCTCAGCCCACCACGGCCCTTCCCAGCCCACCACAGCCCGTCCCAGCCCGTCCCAGCCCACCACAGCCCGTCCCAGCCCACCACAGCCCACCAAAGCCTGTCCCAGCCCACCAGAACCCGCCTCAACCCAAAACAGCTCTTCCCAGGCCACCACAGCCCGTCCCAGGCCACCACAGCCCGTCCCAGCCCACCACAGCCCGTCCCAGCCAGTGTCAGACCGTACCAGCCCACCACAGCCCGTGCCAGCCCGTCCCAGCTCGTCCCAGCCCACCACAGCCCGTCCCAGCCCGTCCCAGCCCACCACAGCCCGTCCCAGCTCGTCCCAGCCCACCACAGCCCGTCCCAGCTCGTCCCAGCCCACCACTAGCCCGTCCCAGCCCGTCCCAGCTCACCACAGCCAGTCCCCGTCGACCACAGCCCGTCCCAGCCCACCACGGCCCGTCTCAGCCCACAACGGCCCACCACAGCCCACCACTAGCCCGTCCCAGCCCACCACAGCCCGTCCCAGCTTGTCCCAGCCCACCACGGCCCGTCCCAGCCCACCACAGGCTGTCCCCGCCCATTACAGCCCATCCCAGCCCGTCCCAGACCACCACAGCCCGTCTCAAGCTCACCAGAACCTACCACAGCCCACCACAGCCCGTCCCAGACCACCACGGCCCACCACAGCCCACCACGGCCCATGTCAGCCCACCACGGCCCGACCAAGCCCACCACGGCCCGAACAAGCCCACCACGGCCCGAACAAGCCCGTCCCAGCTCGTCCCAGCCCACCACAGCCCGTCCCAGCTCGTCCCAGTCCACCACAGCCCGTCCCAGCTCGTCCCAGCCCACCACAGCCCGTCCCAGCCCGTCCCAGCTCACCACAGCCAGTCCCCGTCGACCACAGCCCGTCCCAGCCCACCACGGCCCGTCTCAGCCCACAACGGCCCGTCCCAGCCCACCACGGCCCGTCCCAGCCCACCACGGCCCGAAACAGCCCACCACGGCCCGAACAAGCCCAGCACGGCCCGAACAAGCCCACCACGGCCCGAACAAGCCCACCACGGCCCGAACAAGCCAACCACGGCTCGTAGCGGCCCACCACAGCCCGTCGCGGCCCACCACGGCCCACAGCGGTCCGTCCCGGCCAACCACGGTCCGTCGCAGCCCACCATGGCCCACCTCAGCCCACCACGGCCCTTCCCAGCCCACCACAGCCCTTCCCAGCCCGTCCCAGCCCACCACAGCCCGTCCCAGCCCACCACAGCCCGTCCCAGCCCACCACAACCCACCACAGCCTGTCCCAGCCCACCAGAACCCGCCTCAACCCAAAACAGCTCCTCCCAGCCCACCACAGCCCGTCCCAGCCCACCACAGCCCGTCCCAGCCCACCACAGCCCGTCCCAGCCAGTGTCAGACCGTACCAGCCCACCACAGCCCGTGCCAGCCCGTCCCAGCTCGTCCCAGCCCACCACAGCCCGTCCCAGCCCACCACAGCCCGTCCCAGCTCGTCCCAGCCCACCACAGCCCGTCCCAGCTCATCCCAGCCCACCACAGCCCGTCCCAGCTGGTCCCAGCCCACCACAGCTGGTCCCAGCCCGTCCCAGCCCACCACAGCCCGTCCCAGCCCACCACAGCCCGTCTCAGCCCACCACAGCCCGTCTCAGACCACCACAGCCCGTCCCAGCCCACCACATCCCGTCTCAGCCCACCGCAGCCCGTCCCAGCCCACCACAGCCCGTCCCAGCCCACCACAGCCCGTCTGAGCCCACCGCAGCCCGTCCCAGCCCACTGCAGCCCGTCGCAGCCCACCGCAGCCCGTCCAAGCCGTCCCAGCAAATCCCAGCCCACCATAGCCCGTCTCAGATCACCACAGCGCGTCCCAGTCCACCACACCCACCACAGCCCATCCCAGCCCATTCCAGCCCACCACAGCCCGTCCCAGCTCACCACAGCCCACCGCAGCCAGTCCCAGCCCACCACAGCCCACCGCAGCCGGTCCCAGCCCACCACACCCCACCGCAGCCCATCCCAGCCCACCACAGCCCGTCCCACCACACCAGAGTCCGTCCCAGCCCACCACGGCCCATCACAGCTTACCACGGCCCACCACGGCTTGCCACGGCCCATCCCAGCCCACCACAGCCCGTCCCAGCCAACCACGGCCCACCACAGCCCGCCACGGCCCGTCCCAGCCCGTGACGGCCCGTCCCAGCCCGTCCCAGCTCACCACGGCCCGTCCCAGCCCGTCCCAGCCCACCACAGCCCGTCCCAACCCACCACAGCCCGTCCCAGCCCACCACAGCCCGTCCCAGCCCACCACAGCCCACCACAGCCCGTTGCAGCCCACCACAGCCCGTCCCAGCCCACCACAGCTTGTCCCAGCCCGTCCCAGCCCACCACAGCCCGACTCAAGCTCACCAGAACACACCACGCCCCACCACAGCCCAACACGGCCCGTCCCAGCCCACCACTGCCCACCACAGCCCACCACAGTTCACCACGGCCCATCCCAGCCCACCACGGCCCGTCTCAGCCCACCACAGCCCGTCCCAGCCCATCCCAGACCACCACAGCCCGTCCCAGCCCACCACAGGCCACCACAGCCCGTCCCAGCCCACCACAGCCCGTCCCAGCCCACCACAGCCCGTCACAGCCCGTCCCAGCCCACCATATAAAGTACAAGCCCATAGAAGCCCACCACAGCCCGTCCCAGCCCACCACGGCCCGTCCCAGACCACCACCTAACCACAGCCGGTTACAGCTTATCACAGCCCATCCCAGTCCACCACAACCCGTCCCAGCCCACCACAGCCCGTCCCAGCCCACCACAGCCCGTCCCAGACCACCACAACCCACCACAGCCCGTCCCAGCCCACCACAACCCGTCCCAGCCCGTCCCAGCCTACCACAGCCCGTCCCAGCCCACCGCAGCCAGTCACAGCTTGTCCCAGCCCACCACAGCCCACCACAGCCTGTCCCAGCCCATCCCAGCCCACGACAGCCCGTCACAGCCCACCACAGCCAGTCCCAGCTTGTCCCAGACCACCAGAGCCCGTCCCAGCCCACCACAGTCCGTACCAGCCCACCACATCAAGTACCAGTCCGTCGCAGCGCACCACGGCCCGTCCCAGACCACCACGGCCCGTCCCAGCGCACCACGGCCTGTCTCCACTCACCACAGCACGTACCAGCCTGTCTCAGCCTACCACAGCCCGTCCCCGCCCACCGCAGCCCGTCCCAGTCCAGCGCAGCCCGTCCCAGCCCAGCGCAGCCCGTGCCAGCCCACCACAGCCCGTGCCAGCACACCACAGCTCGTCCCAGCACACCACAGCCCGTCCCAGCCCACCACAGCCCACCACAGCCCGTCCCAGCCCGTCTCCGCCCACCACAAACTGTCCTCGCCCACCACAGCCTGTCCCCGCCCAGCAAAATCTCTCCCCGCCCACCACAGCCCATCCCAGCCCACCACAGCTCACCACAAACCACCACAGCCCGTCCCAGACCATCCCAGCCCATCCCAGCCCACGACAGCCCGTCACAGCCCGTCCCAGCCCACCGCAGCCCGTCCCAGCCCACAACAGCCAGTCCCAGCCCGTCCCAGCCCACCACAGCCCGTCCCAGCCCACCACAGCCTGTCCCAGCACACCACATCAAGTACCAGTCCGTCCTAGCCCACCACGGCCCGTCCCAGCCCACCACGGCCCGTCTCTGCTCACCACAGCACGTACCAGCCTGTCTCAGCCTACCACAGCCCGTCCCAGCATGTCCCAGCCCACCGCAGCCTGTCCCAGCCCACCGCAGCCCGTCCCAGCCCACCGCAGCCCGTCACAGCCCACCACAGCCCGTGCCTATCCACCACAGCCCGTCCTAGCCCACCACAGCCCGTCCCAGCCCAACTCAGCCCACCACAGCCCGTCCCAGCCCACCACAGCCCGTCCCAGCCCACCACAGCCCACCACAGCCCGTCTCCACCCACCACAACCTGTCCTCGCCCACCACAGCCTGTCCCCACCCAGCAAAATCTCTCCCCGCCCACCAAAGCCAATCCCAGCCCACCACAGCTCACCACAAACCACCACAGCCCACTACAGCCCGTCCCAGACCATCCCAGCCCATCCCAGCCCACGACAGACCGTCCCAGCCCACCACAGCCCGTGCCAGCCCGTCCCAGCTTGTCCCAGACCACCACAGCCCGTCCCAGCCCACCACAGCCCGTCCCAGCTCGTCCCAGCCCACCACAGCCCGTCCCAGCTCGTCCCAGCCCACCACAGCCCGTCCCAGCTCGTCCCAGCCCACCACAGCCCGTCCCAGCCTGTCCCAGCCCACCACAGCTGCTCCCAGCCTGTCCCAGCCCACCACAGCCCGTCTCAGCCCACCACAGCCCGTCCCAGCCCACCACAGCCCGTCTCAGCCCACCACAGCCCGTCCCAGCCCACCACAGCCCGTCTCAGCCCACCACAGCCCTTCCCAGCCCACCGCAGCCCGTCCCAGCCCACCGCAGCCCGTCCCAGCCCACTGCAGCCCGTCGCAGCCCACCGCAGCCCGTCCAAGCCGTCCCAGCAAATCCCAGCCCACCATAGCCCGTCCCAGCCCACCACAGCCCGTCCCAGCCCACCACAGCCCACCACAGCCCGTTGCAGCCCACCACAGCCCGTCCCAGCCCACCACAGCCCGACTCAAGCTCACCAGAACACACCACGCCCCACCTCAGCCCACCACGGCCCTTCCCAGCCCACCACAGCCCGTCCCAGCCCGTCCCAGCCCACCACAGCCCGTCCCAGCCCACCACAGCCCGTCCCAGCCCACCACAGCCCGTCCCAGCCCACCACAACCCACCACTGCCTGTCCCAGCCCACCAGAACCCGCCTCAACCCAAAACAGCTCTTCCCAGGCCACCACAGCCCGTTCCAGCCCACCACAGCCCGTCCCAGCCCACCACAGCCCGTCCCAGCCAGTGTCAGACCGTACCAGCCCACCACAGCCCGTGCCAGCCCGTCCCAGCTCGTCCCAGCCCACCACAGCCCGTCCCAGCCCACCACAGCCCGTCCCAGCTCGTCCCAGCCCACCACAGCCCGTCCCAGCTCGTCCCAGCCCACCACAGCCCGTCCCAGCTGGTCCCAGCCCACCACAGCCCGTCCCAGCCTGTCCCAGCCCACCACAGCCCGTCCCAGCCCACCACAGCCCGTCTCAGCACACCACAGCCTGTCCCAGCCCACCGCAGCCCGTCCCAGCCCACCGCAGCCCGTCCCAGCCCACCGCAGCCCGTCCAAGCCGTCCCAGCAAATCCCAGCCCACCATAGCCCGTCTCAGCTCACCACAGCGCGTCCCAGTCCACCACACCCACCACAGCCCATCCCAGCCCATTCCAGCCCACCACAGCCCGTCCCAGCTCACCACAGCCCACCGCAGCCAGTCCCAGCCCACCACAGCCCACCGCAGCCGGTCCCAGCCCACCACAGCCCACCGCAGCCCATCCCAGCCCACCACAGCCCGTCCCACCACACCAGAGTCTGTCCCAGCCCACCACGGCCCGTCACAGCTTACCACGGCCCACCACGGCTTGCCACGGCCCATCCCAGCCCACCACAGCCCGTCCCAGCCAACCACGGCCCACCACAGCCCGCCACGGCCCGTCCCAGCCCGCGACGGCCCGTCCCAGCCCGTCCCAGCTCACCACGGCCCGTCCCAGCCCGTCCCAGCCCACCACAGCCCGTCCCAACCCACCACAGCCCGTCCCAGCCCACCACAGCCCGTCCCAGCCCACCACAGCCCACCACAGCCCGTCGCAGCCCACCACAGCCCGTCCCAGCCCCTCCCAGCCCGTCCCAGCCCACCACAGCCCGACTCAAGCTCACCAGAACCCACCACATCCCACCACAGCCCACCACGGCCCGTCCCAGCCCACCACTGCCCACCACAGCCCACCACAGTTCACCACGGCCCATCCCAGCCCACCACGGCCCGTCTCAGCCCACCACAGCCCGTCCCAGCCCATCCCAGACCACCACAGCCCGTCACAGCCCACCACAGGCCACCACAGCCCGTCCCAGCCCACCACAGCCCGTCTCTAGCCCACCACAGCCCGTCACAGCCCGTCCCAGCCCACCATATAAAGTACAAGCCCATAGAAGCCCACCACAGCCCGTCCCAGCCCACCACGGCCCGTCCCAGACCACCACAGCCCACCACAGCCGGTTACAGCTTATCACAGCCCATCCCAGCCCACCACAACCCGTCCCAGCCCACCACAGCCCGTCCCAGCCCGTCTCCGCCCACCACAAACTGTCCTCGCCCACCACAGCCTGTCCCCGCCCAGCAAAATCTCTCCCCGCCCACCACAGCCCATCCCAGCACACCACAGCTCACCACAAACCACCACAGCCCACCACTAGCCCGTCCCAGACCATCCCAGCCCATCCCAGCCCACGACAGCCCGTCACAGCCCGTCCCAGCCCACCGCAGCCCGTCCCAGCCCACCACAGCCCGTCCCAGCCCGTCCCAGCCCACCACAGCCCGTCCCAGCCCACCACAGCCCGTCCCAGCACACCACATCAAGTACCAGTCCGTCCTAGCCCACCACGGCCCGTCCCAGCCCACCACGGCCCGTCTCTGCTCACCACAGCCCGTCCCAGCCCTCCACAGCCCGTCCCAGCCCTCCACAGCCCACCACAGCCCGTCCCAGGTCACCACAGCCCGTCCCAGCCTACCACAGCCCACCACGGCTCACCACGGCCCACTACGGCCCACCACGGCCAACGACGGCCCGCCACAGCCCGCCACAAACTGTCCCGGCCCGCCAAAGCCCATCCCAGCCTGCCACAGCCCGACCCAGCCCACCACAGCCTGTCACAGCCCACCACAGCCTGTCCCGGTCCACCACAGCCCGTCCCTGACCACAACAGCCCGTCCCAGCCCACCACAACCCACCACAGACTGTCCCAACCCACCACAGACCGTCCCAACCCACCACAGCCCGTCTAAGCTCACCATAACCCACCACAGCCCACCACAGCCCGTCCCGGCCCACAACAGCACGTCCCAGCCCGTCCCAACCCACCACAGACCGTCCCAACCCACCACAGCCCGTCTAAGCTCACCATAACCCACCACAGCCCACCACAGCCCGTCCCGGCCCACAACAGCCCGTCACAGCCCACCACAGCCTGGCACAGCCCGTCCCAGCCCGTCCTAGCCCGGCATAGCCCGTCCCAGCTCGGCACAGCCCACCACAGCCCGGCAAGGCCCACCACAGACAGTCCCAGCCTGTCCCAGCCCTTCCCAGCCCGGCACAGCCCACCACAGCCCACCACAGCCCACCAGAGCCCGTCCCGGCCCACCAGAGCCCGCCCCGAGCCACCACGGCCAGTCCCAGCCCACCACGGCTGACCACAGCCTGTCCCAGCCCACTACAGCCGCTGCCAGCCCACCACAGCCCACCAGAGCCCATCCCAGCCCACCACAGCCGGTCCCGGCCCACCACGGCCCACCACAGCCCGTCCCAGCACATCACAGCCTGTCCCAGCCCACCACAGCTCGTCCCAGCCCACCACAGCCCGTGCCAGCCCACCACGGCTGACCACAGCCCGTGCCAGGCCACCACGGCCCACCACAGCCCATCACAGTTCACCACGGCCCTTCCCAGCCCACCACGGACCACCGCAGCCCACCACGGCCCGTCCCAGTTCACCACGGCCTGTCCCAGCCCACCACAGCCCATCCCAGACCACCACAGACCGTCCGAGCCCACCACAGCTTGTCCCAGCACAGCACAGCCCGTCCCAGCCAGCCACAGCCCACCGCAGCCCATCCCAGCCCACCCCAGCCAGCCACAGCCCACCACAGCCCACCACAGCACGTCCCAGACCGTCCCAATCCTTCCCAGCCCGTCCTAGCCCAACAAAGACCGCCACAGCCCACCACAGCCCGTCCCAACCCACCAGAGCCCGTCCGGAGCCACAACGGCCCGTCCCAGCCCACCACGGCTGACCACAGCCCGTCCCAGCCCACCACAGCCCGTCCAAGCCCACCACAGCACGTCCCTGCCCACCACAGCACGTCCCCGCCGACCACAGCCCACCACAGCCCACCACAGCCCAACACAGTGCATCCCAGCCTGTCCCAGCCCACCACAGCCCATCACAGCACGTCCCAGCTCGTCCCAGCCCACCACAGCTTGTCCCAGCCCACCATAGCCCGTCCCAGCTCACCACAACCCACCATAGCTCGTCCCAGCCTGTCCCAGCCCGGCCTAGCCCACCACAGCCCGTCCCCGCCAACCACAGCCCGTCGCCGCCCACCACAGCCCGTCCCCGCCCACCACAGCCCGTCCCCGCCCACCACAGCCGGTCCCAGCCCACCACAGCCGGTCCCAGCTCACCACAGCCCACCACAGCCCGTCCCAGCTCACCACAGCCCGTCACAGCCCGTCCAAGCCCGTCCCAGCCCACCACAGCCTGTCCCAGCCCACCACAGCCTGTCCCAGCCCGTCCCATTCCACCACACCGAGTCCCAGCCCACCACAGCCCGTCCCAGCACGTCCCAGCCCGTCCCAGCCTGTCCCTGAACACCACAGCTCGTCCCAGCACACCACAGCCCGTCCCAGCACACCACAGACCGTCCCAGCCCACCACAGCCTGTCCCAGCCCCACACAGACAATCCCAGCACACCACAGCCCGTCCCAGCTTACCACAGCCCACCACAGCCCGTCCCGGCCCACTACAACTCGTCCCAGCCCACCACAGCCCACCACAGCCCGTCCCGGCCAACCACAGCCCGTCCCAACTCACCACAGCCCGTCCCAGCCCACCACAACCCGTCCCAGACCACCACAGACCACCACAGCCCAGCACAGACCACCACAGCCCGTCCCAAACCACCACAGCCCGTCCCAGCCCACCACAGCGCACCACAGTCCGTCCCGGCCCACTACAACTCGTCCCAGCCCACCACAGCCCACCACAGCCTGTCCCAGCCCACCACAGCCCGTCCCTGAGCACCACAGCCCGTCCCAGCCCACCACGGCCCATCCCAGCCCACCACAGCCCGTCCCAGCCCACCACAGCCCGTCTCAGCCCACCACAGCCCGTCTCAGCCCACCACAGCCCGTCTCAGCCCACCACAGCACACCACAGCCCGTCCCAGCCCACCAGAGCCCGTCCCAGCTTACCACAGCCCACCACAGCCCGTCTCAGCCCACCACAGCCCGTCCCGGCCCACTACAACTCGTCCCAGCCCACCACAGGCCACCACAGCCCATCCAGCCCGTCCCAGCCCACCACAGGCCGTCCCAGCCCACCACAGCCCAATACAGCACACCACAGCCCGTCACAGCCCGTTAGAGGCCACCAGAGCTTGTCCCGGCCCACCAGAGTCCGTCCCAAGCCACCACGGCCCGTCCCAGCCCACGACAACTGACCACAGGCCGTCCCAGCCCACCACGGCCCGTCCCAGCCCACCACAGCCCGTCCCATCCCACCACAGACCACCACAGCCCGTCCCAAACCACCACAGCCCTTCCCAGCCCACCACAGCCCACCACAGTCTGTCCCAGCCCAGTACAACTCGTCCCAGCCCACCACAGCCCACCACAGCCCATCCCAGCCCACCACAGCCCGTCCCTGAGCACCACAGCCCGTCCCAGCCCACCACGGCCTGTCCCAGCCCACCACAGCCCATCCCAGCCCACCACGGCCCGTCCCTGCCCACCACAGCCCGTCCCAGCCCACCACGGCCAGTCCCAGCCCACCACGGCCCAGCCCAGCCCACCACGGCCCGTCTCAGCCCACCACGGCCCACCACAGCCCACCACTAGCCCGTCCCAGCCCACCACAGCCCGTCCCAGCTCGTCCCAGCCCACCACAGCCCGTCCCAGCCCACCACAGGCTGTCCCCGCCCATTACAGCCCATCCCAGCCCGTCCCAGACCACCACAGCCCGTCTCAAGCTCACCAGAACCTACCACAGCCCACCACAGCCCGTCCCAGACCACCACGGCCCACCACAGCCCACCACGGCCTGTCCCAGCCCACCACGGCCCGACCAAGCCCACCACGGCCCGAACAAGCTCACCACGGCCCGAACAAGCCCACCACGGCTCGTAGCGGCCCACCACAGCCCGTCGTGGTCCACCACGGCCCACAGCGGTCCGTCCCGGCCAACCACGGTCTGTCGCAGCCCACCATGGCCCACCTCAGCCCACCACGGCCCTTCCCAGCCCACCACAGCCCGTCCCAGCCCGTCCCAGCCCACCACAGCCCGTCCCAGCCCACCACAGCCCGTCCCAGCCCACCACAGCCCACCACAGCCTGTCCCAGCCCACCAGAACCCGCCTCAACCCAAAACAGCTCTTCCCAGGCCACCACAGCCCGTCCCAGGCCACCACAGCCCGTCCCAGCCCACCACAGCCCGTCCCAGCCAGTGTCAGACCGTACCAGCCCACCACAGCCCGTGCCAGCCCGTCCCAGCTCGTCCCAGCCCACCACAGCCCGTCCCAGCCCGTCCCAGCCCACCACAGCCCGTCCCAGCTCGTCCCAGCCCACCACAGCCCGTCCCAGCTCGTCCCAGCCCACCACAGCCCGTCCCAGCCCGTCCCAGCTCACCACAGCCAGTCCCCGTCGACCACAGCCCGTCCCAGCCCACCACGGCCCGTCTCAGCCCACAACGGCCCGTCCCAGCCCACCACGGCCCGTCCCAGCCCACCACGGCCCGAAACGGCCCACCACGGCCTGAACAAGCCCAGCACGGCCCGAACAAGCCCAGCACGGCCCGAACAAGCCCACCACGGCCCGAACAAGCCCACCACAGCCCGTCTCAGCCCACCACAGCCCGTCTCAGCCCACCACAGCCCGTCCCAGCCCACCACAGCCCGTCCCAGCCCACCACAGCCCGTCCCAGCCCGTCCCAGCCCACCACAGCCCGTCCCAGCCCACCACAGCCCGTCCCAGCACACCACATCAAGTACCAGTCCGTCCTAGCCCACCACGGCCCGTCCCAGCCCACCACGGCCCGTCTCTGCTCACCACAGCCCGTCCCAGCCCTCCACAGCCCGTCCCAGCCCTCCACAGCCCACCACAGCCCGTCCCAGGTCACCACAGCCCGTCCCAGCCTACCACAGCCCACCACGGCTCACCACGGCCCACTACGGCCCACCACGGCCAACGACGGCCCGCCACAGCCCGCCACAGACTGTCCCGGCCCGCCAAAGCCCATCCCAGCCTGCCACAGCCCGACCCAGCCCACCACAGCCTGTCCCGGTCCACCACAGCCCGTCCCTGACCACAACAGCCCGTCCCAGCCCACCACAACCCACCACAGACCGTCCCAACCCACCACAGACCGTCCCAACCCACCACAGCCTGTCTAAGCTCACCATAACCCACCACAGCCCACCACAGCCCGTCCCGGCCCACAACAGCACGTCCCAGCCCGTCCCAACCCACCACAGACCGTCCCAACCCACCACAGCCCGTCTAAGCTCACCATAACCCACCACAGCCCACCACAGCCTGTCCCGGCCCACAACAGCCCGTCACAGCCCACCACAGCCTGGCACAGCCCGTCCCAGCCCGTCCTAGCCCGTCCCAGCTCGGCACAGCCCACCACAGCCCGGCAAGGCCCACCACAGACCGTCCCAGCCTGTCCCAGCCCTTCCCAGCCCGTCCTAGCCCACCACAGCCCGGCACAGCCCACCACAGCCCACCACAGCCCACCAGAGCCCGTCCCGGCCCACCAGAGCCCGTCCCGAGCCACCACGGCCCGTCCCAGCCCACCATGGCTGACCACAGCCTGTCCCAGCCCACTACAGCCGCTGCCAGCCCACCACAGCCCACCACAGCCCATCCCAGCCCACCACAGCCTGTCCCTGAGCACCACAGCCCGTCCCAGCCCACCACGGCCTGTCCCAGCCCACCACAGCCCATCCCAGCCCACCACGGCCCGTCCCTGCCCACCACAGCCCGTCCCAGCCCACCACGGCCAGTCCCAGCCCACCACGGCCCAGCCCAGCCCACCACGGCCCGTCTCAGCCCACCACGGCCCACCACAGCCCACCACTAGCCCGTCCCAGCCCACCACAGCCCGTCCCAGCTCGTCCCAGCCCACCACAGCCCGTCCCAGCCCACCACAGGCTGTCCCCGCCCATTACAGCCCATCCCAGCCCGTCCCAGACCACCACAGCCCGTCTCAAGCTCACCAGAACCTACCACAGCCCACCACAGCCCGTCCCAGACCACCACGGCCCACCACAGCCCACCACGGCCTGTCCCAGCCCACCACGGCCCGACCAAGCCCACCACGGCCCGAACAAGCTCACCACGGCCCGAACAAGCCCACCACGGCTCGTAGCGGCCCACCACAGCCCGTCGTGGTCCACCACGGCCCACAGCGGTCCGTCCCGGCCAACCACGGTCTGTCGCAGCCCACCATGGCCCACCTCAGCCCACCACGGCCCTTCCCAGCCCACCACAGCCCGTCCCAGCCCGTCCCAGCCCACCACAGCCCGTCCCAGCCCACCACAGCCCGTCCCAGCCCACCACAGCCCACCACAGCCTGTCCCAGCCCACCAGAACCCGCCTCAACCCAAAACAGCTCTTCCCAGGCCACCACAGCCCGTCCCAGGCCACCACAGCCCGTCCCAGCCCACCACAGCCCGTCCCAGCCAGTGTCAGACCGTACCAGCCCACCACAGCCCGTGCCAGCCCGTCCCAGCTCGTCCCAGCCCACCACAGCCCGTCCCAGCCCGTCCCAGCCCACCACAGCCCGTCCCAGCTCGTCCCAGCCCACCACAGCCCGTCCCAGCTCGTCCCAGCCCACCACAGCCCGTCCCAGCCCGTCCCAGCTCACCACAGCCAGTCCCCGTCGACCACAGCCCGTCCCAGCCCACCACGGCCCGTCTCAGCCCACAACGGCCCGTCCCAGCCCACCACGGCCCGTCCCAGCCCACCACGGCCCGAAACGGCCCACCACGGCCTGAACAAGCCCAGCACGGCCCGAACAAGCCCAGCACGGCCCGAACAAGCCCACCACGGCCCGAACAAGCCCACCACAGCCCGTCTCAGCCCACCACAGCCCGTCTCAGCCCACCACAGCCCGTCCCAGCCCACCACAGCCCGTCTCAGCCCACCACAGCCCGTCCCAGCCCACCGCAGCCCGTCCCAGCCCACCGCAGCCCGTCCCAGCCCACTGCAGCCCGTCGCAGCCCACCGCAGCCCGTCCAAGCCGTCCCAGCAAATCCCAGCCCACCATAGCCCGTCTCAGCTCACCACAGCGTGTCCCAGTCCACCACACCCACCACAGCCCATCCCAGCCCACCACAGCCCGTCCCAGCTCACCACAGCCCACCACAGCCAGTCCCAGCCCACCACAGCCCACCGCAGCCGGTCCCAGCCCACCACACCCCACCGCAGCCCATCCCAGCCCACCACAGCCCGTCCCACCACACCAGAGTCCGTCCCAGCCCACCACGGCCCGTCACAGCTTACCACGGCCCACCACGGCTTGCCACGGCCCATCCCAGCCCACCACAGCCCGTCCCAGCCAACCACGGCCCACCACAGCCCGCCACGGCCCGTCCCAGCCCGCGACGGCCCGTCCCAGCCCGTCCCAGCTCACCACGGCCCGTCCCAGCCCGTCCCAGCCCACCACAGCCCGTCCCAACCCACCACAGCCCGTCCCAGCCCACCACAGCCCGTCCTAGCCCACCACAGCCCACCACAGCCCGTTGCAGCCCACCACAGCCCGTCCCAGCCCACCACAGCTTGTCCCAGCCCGTCCCAGCCCACCACAGCCCGACTCAAGCTCACCAGACCACACCACGCCCCACCTCAGCCCACCACGGCCCTTCCCAGCCCACCACAGCCCGTCCCAGCCCGTCCCAGCCCACCACAGCCCGTCCCAGCCCACCACAGCTGGTCCCAGCCCACCACAGCCCGTCCCAGCCCACCACAACCCACCACAGCCTGTCCCAGCCCACCAGAACCCGCCTCAACCCAAAACAGCTCTTCCCAGGCCACCACAGCCCGTCCCAGCCCACCACAGCCCGTCCCAGCCCACCACAGCCCGTCCCAGCCCGTCCCAGCCCACCACAGCCCGTCCCAGCCCACCACAGCCCGTCCCAGCACACCACATCAAGTACCAGTCCGTCCTAGCCCACCACGGCCCGTCCCAGCCCACCACGGCCCGTCTCTGCTCACCACAGCCCGTCCCAGCCCTCCACAGCCCGTCCCAGCCCTCCACAGCCCACCACAGCCCGTCCCAGGTCACCACAGCCCGTCCCAGCCTACCACAGCCCACCACGGCTCACCACGGCCCACTACGGCCCACCACGGCCAACGACGGCCCGCCACAGCCCGCCACAGACTGTCCCGGCCCGCCAAAGCCCATCCCAGCCTGCCACAGCCCGACCCAGCCCACCACAGCCTGTCCCGGTCCACCACAGCCCGTCCCTGACCACAACAGCCCGTCCCAGCCCACCACAACCCACCACAGACCGTCCCAACCCACCACAGCCTGTCTAAGCTCACCATAACCCACCACAGCCCACCACAGCCCGTCCCGGCCCACAACAGCACGTCCCAGCCCGTCCCAACCCACGACAGCCCGTCCCAACCCACCACAGCCCGTCTAAGCTCACCATAACCCACCACAGCCCACCACAGCCTGTCCCGGCCCACAACAGCCCGTCACAGCCCACCACAGCCTGGCACAGCCCGTCCCAGCCCGTCCTAGCCCGTCCCAGCTCGGCACAGCCCACCACAGCCCGGCAAGGCCCACCACAGACCGTCCCAGCCTGTCCCAGCCCTTCCCAGCCCGTCCTAGCCCACCACAGCCCGGCACAGCCCACCACAGCCCACCACAGCCCACCAGAGCCCGTCCCGGCCCACCAGAGCCCGTCCCGAGCCACCACGGCCCGTCCCAGCCCACCATGGCTGACCACAGCCTGTCCCAGCCCACTACAGCCGCTGCCAGCCCACCACAGCCCACCAGAGCCCGTCCCAGCCCACCACGGCCTGTCCCAGCCCACCACAGCCCATCCCAGACCACCACAGACCGTCCCAGCCCACCACAGCTTGTCCCAGCACATCACAGCCCGTCCCAGCCAGCCACAGCCCACCACAGCCCACCACAGCACGTCCCAGACCGTCCCAATCCTTCCGAGCCCGTCCTAGCCAAACAAAGACCGCCACAGCCCACCACAGGCCACCACAGCCCGTCCCAACCCACCAGAGCCCGTCCGGAGCCACAACGGCCCGTCCCAGCCCACCTGTGTTAGGAAGAATATCTCACCTTCTTCATGTTGGCACCTCCTTTCGCTACGATGTTCTTGTGGAACTGTTTGCAGATGGGGACAGAAATAGAAAAGCTGTTTTCAACCTAAGGGAGAAAGGAAGGGAGAACTGAAGATTACACTGTCGTGGCAAGGGAGGCCCGACTTCAGGAGCTCTGATAAACGAGCTTTTGAAAACAGACTCAAGGAAGTTCTCTATACGAGGGACTTTTGTAAGACTAAACAAAGGCAAGGACGTTCCCCTATAGCCTTCACATAACAGGTACTACCCCCTGCCTCCATTCAGCCAAAACAGCGCCGACAGCTCCCTCCTCTTGAGGTGTTTTAGCTCTACCCAAGCCAGTAGAGCTCTGCTTTGCCCCAGGGTTATCCAGGCACGTAGAAGGGAAGAGCAGGCAGACCTCCTTACCAGGTCTGCCACCATCTTTTCCATCGCAGCCCACCACAGCCCGTCTCAGCTCACCACAGCTCTTCCCAGCGCACCAACACCACCACGGCCCGGCCCGTCCCGGCCCATCACGGCCCACCAGAGCCAGTCCCGGCCCATCCCAGCCTGTCCCGTCCCGTCCCAGCCCATCCCGTCCCGTCCCAGAACAGCCCGTCCCAGCTTGTCCCGTCCCGTCCCAGCTCGTCCCGTCCCGTCACAGGCCTTCCCAGCCCACCGCAGCCCGTCCCAGCCCGTCACAGCTCGTCCCAGCCCGTCCCAGCCCACGACAGCCCGTCCCAGCCCATGAAAGCCCGTCCCAGCTTACCACATCCCGTCCCAGCTTACCACAGCCCATCACAGCCCACCACGGTCCACCACAGCCCACCACAGCCTGTCCCAGCCCACCATGGCCCGTCCCAGCCCGCCACGGCCCGTCCCGGCCCGCCATGGCCCGTCCCGGCCCACCACGGCCCGTCCCAGCCCACCCCAGCCTGTCCCAGCCCACCACAGCCCGTCCCATCACACCACAGTCCGACCCAGCCCACCACGGCCCATCACAACTTACCACGGCCCACCACGGCTTGCCACGGCCCAGCCCAGCCCACCACAGCCCGTCCCAGCCCACCACGGCCCGTCCCAGCCCACCACAGCCCGTCCCAGCCCGCCACGGCCCGTCCCAACCCGCCACGGCCCGTCCCAGCCCGCCACGGCCCGTCCCAGCCCGCCACAGTTTGTCCCAGCCTACCACAGCCCGTCCCAGATCACCACAGCCCGTCCCAGCCCACCACAGACCACCACAGTTCATCCCAGCCCACCACAGTTCGTCCCAGCCCGCCACGGCCCGTTCCGGCCCACCACGGCCCGTTACGGCCCACCACGGCCCGGCCCGGCCCACCACGGCCCGTCCCAGCTCACCACAGCCTGTCCCAGCCCACCACAGGCTGTCCCAGCCGACCACGGCCCGTCCCAGCCCGTCCCAGCCCACGACAACCCGTCCCAGCCCACGAAAGCCCGTCCCAGCTTACCACATCCCGTCCCAGCTTACCACAGCCCATCACAGCCCACCACGGTCCACCACAGCCCACCACAGACCACCACAGTTCGTCCCAGTCCTCCACAACCCGTCCCAGCCCGCCACGGCTCGTCGCAGCCCACGACGGCCCGTCCCGGCCCACCACGGCCCGTCCCGGCCCACCACGGCCCGTCCCAGCCCACCACAGCCTGTCCCAGCCAAACACAGCCTGTCCCAGCCAAACACAGCCTTTCCCGGCCCACCACGGCCCGGCCCGGCCCGCCACGGCCCGTCCCAGCCCGCCATAGTTTGTCCCAGCCTACCACAGCCCGTCCCAGATCACCACAGCCCGTCCCAGCCCTTCCCAGCCCACGACAGCCCATCCCAGCCCACCACAGCCCGTCCCAGCCCGCCACGGCCCGTCCCGGCCCACCACGGCCCGTCCCGGCCCACCACGGCCCGTCCCAGCTCACCACAGCCTGTCCCAGCCCACCACAGGCTGTCCCAGACGACCACGGCCCGTCCCAGCTCACCACGGCCCGTCCCAGCCCGTCCCAGCCCACGACAACCAGTCCCAGCCCACGAAAGCCCGTCCCAGCTTACCACATCCCGTCCCAGCTTACCACAGCCCATCACAGCCCACCACGGTCCACCACAGCCCACCACAGCCCGTCCCAGCCCACCACGGCTCATAACAACCCACCACGGCCCGTCGCGGCCCATCATGGCCCGTCCCAGCTTACAACGGCTCGTCCCAGCCCACCACAGCCTTTCCAAGCCCACCAGAGCCCGTCCCAGCCCACCAGAGCCCGTCCCAGCCCACCACGGCCCGTCCCAGCCCACCACAGCCCGTCCCAACCCACCACAGCCCGTCCCAGCCCTCCACAGCCCGCCCCAGCTCACCACAGCCCGCCCCAGCCCACCACAGCCCGTCCCAGCCCATCCCAGCCCACCAGAGCCCGTCCCAGCCCACCACAGCCCACCACAGCCCACCACAGCCCACCACAGCCCGTCCCAGCCCATCCCAGCCTGTCCCAGCTCATCCCAGCCCACCACAGCCCACCACAGTTTGTCCCAGCCCACCACAGCCCGTCCCAGCCCACCACAGGCCACTACAGCATACCACAGGCCACTACAACACACCACAGCCCGTCACAGCTCGTCCCAGCTCGTCACAGCACGTCCCAGGCCACCACAGCCCACCCCAGCATGTCCCAGGCCCCCACAGCCCACGACAGCCCTTCCCAGCCCACCACAGCCCATCCCAGCCCACCACAGCCCGTCCCAGACCAGCACAGACCACTACAGAACACCACAGACCACTACAGAGCACCACAGCCTACCACAATCCACCACAGCCCGTCCCAGCTCGTCCCAGCCCATCCCCGCCCACCAGAGCCAGTCCCAGCCCACCACAGCCCATCCCAGCCCACCACAGCCCGTCCCAGCTCGTCCCAGCCCGTCCCAGGCCTTCCCAGCCCACCACAGCCCGTCCCGGACCACGACAGCCCGTCCCGGACCTACCACAACCCGTCCCCGACCACCACAGCAGGTCCAAGCCCACCACAGCCTGTCCCAGCCCACCACAGACCGTCCCAGCTCTCCACAGCTCTCCATAGCCCGTCCCAATCCTCCACAGCCTGTCCCAGCCTAACACAGCCCGTCCCAGCCCACCACAGCCTGTCCCAGCCCACCACAGCCCGTCCCAGCCCACCACAGCCCGTCCCAGCCCACCACAGCCCGTCCCAGCCCACCACAGCCCCACCCAGCCCATCACAGGCCACTACAGCACACCACAGCCTAGCGCAGACCACCACAGCCCGTCCCGGACCACGACAGCCCGTCCCGGACCTACCACAACCCGTCCCCGACCACCACAGCAGGTCCAAGCCCACCACAGCCTGTCCCAGCCCACCACAGACCGTCCCAGCTCTCCACAGCTCTCCATAGCCCGTCCCAATCCTCCACAGCCCGTCCAAGCCGTCCCAGCAAATCCCAGCCCACCATAGCCCGTCTCAGCTCACCACAGCGTGTCCCAGTCCACCACACCCACCACAGCCCATCCCAGCCCACCACAGCCCGTCCCAGCTCACCACAGCCCACCGCAGCCAGTCCCAGCCCACCACAGCCCACCGCAGCCGGTCCCAGCCCACCACACCCCACCGCAGCCCATCCCAGCCCACCACAGCCCGTCCCACCACACCAGAGTCCGTCCCAGCCCACCACAGCCCGTCCCACCCCGTCACAGCTTGTACCAGCCCGACACAGCCCACCACAGCCCGTCTCAGCTCACCACAGCCTGTCCCAGCCCACCACGGCCCACCACAGCCCGTCCCAGCTAAACACAGTCCGTCCCAGCCCGTCCCAGCCCACCACACTCACCACAACTCGTCCCAGACTGTTCCAGCACAGCACAGCCCATCCAAGCCCACCACAGCCCGTCCCAGCCCACCATAGCCCACCACAGCCCGTCCCAGCCCCCCACAGCCCCTCCAAGCCCTACACAGGCCGTCTGAGCCCGTCCCATCCCACCACAGTGCGTCCATGTCCGTCCCAGCCCACCACGGCCCGTCCCCGCCCACCACAGCCCGTCCCAGCCCACCACGGCCCGTCCCCGCCCACCACAGCCCGTCCCAGCCCACCACAGCCCGTCCCAGCCCACCACTAGCCCGTCCCAGCCCACCACAGCCCGTCCCAGCCCACCACAGCCCGTCCCAGCCCACCACAGGCCGTCCCCGCCCATTACAGACCATCCCAGCCCGTTCCAGACCACCACAGCCCGTCTCAAGCTCACCAGAACCTACCACAGCCCACCACAGCCCGTCCCAGCCCACCACGGCCCACCATAGCCCACCACGGCCCGAACAAGCCCACCACGGCCCGACCAAGCCCACCACGGCTCGTAGCGGCCCACCACAGCCCGTCACGGCCCACCACGGCCCACAGCGGTCCGTTCCGGCCAACCACGGTCCGTCCCAGCCCACCATGGCCCACCTCAGCCCACCACGGCCCTTCCCAGCCCACCACAGCCTGTTCCAGCCCGTCCCAGCCCACCACAGCCCGTCCCAGCCCACCACAGCCCGTCCCAGCCCACCACAGCCCACCGCAGCCCACCACAGCCCGTCCCAGCCCACCACAGCCCGTCCCAGCCCACCACAGCCCACCACAGCCCACCACAGCCCACCAGAACCCGCCTCAACCCAAAACAGCTCTTCCCAGGCCACCACAGCCCGTCCCAGCCCACCACAGCCCGTCCCAACCCACCACAGCCCACCACAGCCCGTCCCAGCCCACCACGGCCCGTCCCAGCCCACCACAGCCCGTCCCAGCCTGTTTCAGCCCACCACGGCTAACCACGGCCTGTCCCGGCCCACCACGGCCAACCACGGTCCACCATGGCCCACCAGAGCACACCACGGCCCACCACGGCCCTTCCCAGTCCACCACAGCCCACCACGGCCCACCACAGCCCACCACGGCCCGTCCCAGCCCACCACGGCCCACCACAGCCCACCACGGCCCGTCCCAGCCCACCACGGCCCGTCCCAGCCCACCACGGCCCGTCCCAGCCCACCACGGCCCGTCCCAGCCCACCACGGCCCATCACAGCCCACCACAGTTCACCACAGTCCGTCCTAGCCCAGCACGGCCCGTCCCAGCCCACCACGGACCACCACGGCCCATCTCAGCCCACCACAGCCTGTCCAAGCCCAGCACAGCCCTCCACAACCCTCCACAGCCTGTCCCAACCATCCACAGCTCATCCCAGCCTACCACAGCCCGTCGCAGCCCAACACAGCTTATCCCAGCCCACCGAAACCCGTCCCAGCCCACCGCAACCCGTCTCAGCCCACCACAGCCCACCACAGGTCACAACAGCCCACCACCGGTCACCACAGCCCACCACCGGTCACCACAGCCCACCACAGGTCACCACAGCCTGTTTCAGCCCACCACGGCAAACCACGGCCCGTCCCAGCCCACCACGGCCCGCCATGGCCCACCGCAGCTCGTCCCAGATAAACACGGCGCACCACAGCCCACCACGGCCCGTCCCGGCCCACCACAGCCCGTCCCAGCACACCACAGCCCACCACAGCCCATCACAGCCCACCACAGCCCGTCCCAGCTTACCACGGCCCACCACAGCCCGTCCCAGCCCACCACGGCCGGTCCCGGCCCACCACGGCCCACCACAGCCCGTCCCAGCACATCACAGACTGTCCCAGCCCACCACGGCTGACCACAGCCCGTGCCAGGCCACCACGGCCCACCACAGCCCACCACAGTTCACCACGGCCCTTCCCAGCCCACCACGGACCACCGCAGCCCACCACGGCCCGTCCCAGTTCACCACGGCCCGTCCCAGCCCACCACAGCCCATCCCAAACCACCACGGCCCGTCTCAGCCCACCACGGCCCGTCTCAGCCCACCACTAGCCCGTCCCAGCCCACCACAGCCCGTCCCAGCCTGTCCCAGCCCACCACAGCCCGTCCCAGCCCACCACAGGCTGTCCCCGCCCATTACAGCCCATCCCAGCCCGTCCCAGACCACCACAGCCCGTCTCAAGCTCACCAGAACCTACCACAGCCCACCACAGCCCGTCCCAGACCACCACGGCCCACCACAGCCCACCACGGCCCGTCCCAGCCCACCACGGCCCGACCAAGCCCACCACGGCCCGAACAAGCCCACCACGGCTCGTAGCGGCCCACCACAGCCCGTCGCGGCCCACCACGGCCCACAGCGGTCCGTCCCGGCCAACCACGGTCCGTCGCAGCCCACCATGGCCCACCTCAGCCCACCACGGCCCTTCCCAGCCCACCACAGCCCGTTCCAGCCTGTCCCAGCCCACCACAGCCCGTCCCAGCCCACCACAACCCACCACAGCCTGTCCCAGCCCACCAGAACCCGCCGCAACCCAAAACAGCTCTTCCCAGGCCACCACAGCCCGTCCCAGCCCACCACAGCCCGTCCCAACCAGTGTCAGACCGTACCAGCCCACCACAGCCCGTCCCAGCCCACCACAGCCCGTCCCAGCCCACCACAGCCCACCACAGCACACCACAGCCCACCACAGCTGGTCCCAGCCTGTCCCAGCCCACCACAGCCCGTCCCAGCCCACCGCAGCCCGTCCCAGCCCACCGCAGCCCGTCCAAGCCGTCCCAGCAAATCCCAGCCCACCATAGCCCGTCTCAGTTCACCACAGCTCGTCCCAGTCCACCACACCCACCACAGCCCATTCCAGCCCATTCCAGCCCACCACAGCCCGTCCCAGCCCACCACAGCCCACCACAGCCCGTCCCAGCTCACCACAGCCTGTCCCACCACACCAGAGTCCGTCCCAGCCCACCACGGCCCGTCACAGCTTACCACGGCCCACCACAGCCCGTCCCAGCCCACCACGGCCGGTCCCGGCCCACCACGGCCCACCACAGCCCGTCCCAGCACATCACAGCCTGTCCCAGCCCACCACGGCTGACCACAGCCCGTGCCAGGCCACCACGGCCCACCACAGCCCACCACAGTTCACCACGGCCCTTCCCAGCCCACCACGGACCACCGCAGCCCACCACGGCCCGTCCCAGTTCACCACGGCCCGTCCCAGCCCACCACAGCCCATCCCAGACCACCACGGCCCGTCTCAGCCCACCACGGCCCGTCTCAGCCCACCACTAGCCCGTCCCAGCCCACCACAGCCCGTCCCAGCCCGTCCCAGCCCACCACAGCCCGTCCCAGCCCACCACAGGCTGTCCCCGCCCATTACAGCCCATCCCAGCCCATCCCAGACCACCACAGCCCGTCTCAAGCTCACCAGAACCTACCACAGCCCACCACAGCCCGTCCCAGACCACCACGGCCCACCACAGCCCACCACGGCCCGTCCCAGCCCACCACGGCCCGACCAAGCCCACCACGGCCCGAACAAGCCCACCACGGCCCGAACAAGCCCACCACGGCTCGTAGCGGCCCACCACAGCCCGTCGCGGCCCACCACGGCCCACAGCGGTCCGTCCCGGCCAACCACGGTCCGTCGCAGCCCACCATGGCCCACCTCAGCCCACCACGGCCCTTCCCAGCCCACCACAGCCCGTTCCAGCCTGTCCCAGCCCACCACAGCCCGTCCCAGCCCACCACAACCCACCACAGCCTGTCCCAGCCCACCAGAACCCGCCTCAACCCAAAACAGCTCTTCCCAGGCCACCACAGCCCGTCCCAGCCCACCACAGCCCGTCCCAACCAGTGTCAGACCGTACCAGCCCACCACAGCCCGTGCCAGCCCGTCCCAGCTCGTCCCAGCCCACCACAGCCCGTCCCAGCTCGTCCCAGCCCACCACAGCTGGTCCCAGCCTGTCCCAGCCCACCACAGCCCGTCCCAGCCCACCGCAGCCCGTCCCAGCCCACCGCAGCCCGTCCCAGCCCACCGCAGCCCGTCCAAGCCGTCCCAGCAAATCCCAGCCCACCATAGCCCATCTCAGTTCACCACAGCGCGTCCCAGTCCACCACACCCACCACAGCCCATCCCAGCCCATTCCAGCCCACCACAGCCCGTCCCAGCTCACCACAGCCCACCGCAGCCAGTCCCAGCCCACCACAGCCCACCGCAGCCCGTCCTAGCCCACCACGGCCCGTCCCAGCCCACCACGGCCCGTCACAGCTTACCACGGCCCACCACGGCTTGCCACGGCCCATCCCAGCCCACCACAGCCCGTCCCAGCCAACCACGGCCCACCACAGCCCCCCACGGCCCGTCCCAGCCCGCCACGGCCCGTCCCAGCCCGTCCCAGCTCGCCACGGCCCGTCCCAGCCCGTCCCAGCTCACCACGGCCCGTCCCAGCCCGTCCCAGCCCACCACAGCCCGTCCCAACCCACCACAGCCCGTCCCCGCCCACCACAGCTTGTCCCAGCCCGTCGCAGCCCGTCGCAGCCCACCACAGCTTGTCCCAGCCCTTCCCAGCCCACCACAGCCCGTCTCAGCCCACCACTGCCCACCACAGCCCACCACAGTTCACCACGGCCCATCCCAGCCCACCACAGCCCGTCCCAGCCCACCACAGGCCACCACAGCCTGTCCCAGCCCACCACAGCCCGTCCCAGCCCACCACAGCCCGTCACAGCCCGTCCCAGCCCACCATATAAAGTACAAGCCCATAGAAGCCCACCACAGCCCGTCCCAGCCCACCACGGCCCGTCCCAGACCACCACAGCCCACCACAGCCGGTTACAGCTTATCACAGCCCATCCCAGCCCACCACAACCCGTCCCAGCCCACCACAACCCGTCTCAGCCCACCACAACCCATCCCAGACCACCACAACCCACCACAGCCCGTCCCAGACCACCACAACCCGTCCCACCACGGCCCAGCCTACCACAGCCCGTCCCAGCCCACCGCAGCCAGTCACAGCTTATCCCAGCCCACCACAGCCCACCACAACCTGTCCCAGCCCATCCCAGCCCACGACAGCCCGTCACAGCCCACCACAGCCAGTCCCAGCTTGTCCCAGCCCACCACAGCCCGTCCCAGCCCACCACAGCCCGTACCAGCCCACCACATCAAGTACCAGTCCGTCCCAGCGCACCACGGCCTGTCCCAGACCACCACGGCCCGTCCCAGCGTACCACGGCCTGTCTCCACTTACCACAGCCCGTCCCAGCCCAGCTCAGCTTGTCCCAGCCCAGCGCAGCCCGTCCCAGCCCACCACAGCCCGTCCCAGCCCAGCGCAGCCCGTGCCAGCCCACCACAGCCCGTGCCAGCCCACCACAGCTCGTCCCAGCACACCACAGCCCGTCCCAGCCCACCACAGCCCACCACAGCCCGTCCCAGCCCACCGCAGCCCGTCCAAGCCGTCCCAGCAAATCCCAGCCCACCACAGCCCGTCCCAGCCAACCACAGACCACCACAGCCCCCCACGGCCCGTCCCAGCCCGCCACGGCCCATCCCAGCCCGTCCCAGCTCGCCACGGCCCGTCCCAGCCCGTCCCAGCTCACCACGGCCCATCCCAGCCCGTCCGAGCCCACCACAGCCCGTCCCAACCCACCACAGCCCGTCCCAGCCCACCAAAGCCCGTCCCAGCCCGTCGCAGCCCGTCCCAGCCCACCACAGCCTGTCCCAGCCTTTCCCAGCCCACCACAGCCCGTCTCAGCCCACCACAGGCCACCACAGCCCGTCCCAGCCCACCACAGCCCGTCCCAGCCCACCAGAGCCCGTCACAGCCCGTCCCAGCCCACCATATAAAGTACAAGCCCATAGAAGCCCACCACAGCCCGTCCCAGCCCACCACGGCCCGTCCCAGACCACCACACCCAACCACAGCCGGTTACGGCTTATCACAGCCCATCCCAGCCCACCACAACCCGTCCCAGCCCACCACAGCCCGTCCCAGCCCACCACAACCCGTCTCAGCCCACCACAACCCGTCCCAGACCACCACAACCCACCACAGCCCGTCCCAGACCACCACAACCCGTCCCACCACGGCCCAGCCTACCACAGCCCGTCCCAGCCCACCGCAGCCAGTCACAGCTTGTCCCAGCCCACCACAGCCCACCACAGCCTGTCCCAGCCCATCCCAGCCCACGACAGCCCGTCACAGCCCGTCACAGCCCACCACAGCCAGTCCCAGCTTGTCCCAGACCACCACAGCCCGTCCCAGCCCACCACAGCCCGTACCAGCCCACCACATCAAGTACCAGTCCGTCCCAGAGCACCAAGGCCCGTCCCAGACCACCACGGCCCGTCCCAGCGTACCACGGCCTGTCTCCACTCTCCACAGCACGTACCAGCCTGTCTCATCGTACCACAGCCCGTCCCCGCCCACCGCAGCCCGTCCCAGCCCAGTGCAGCTTGTCCCAGCCCAGCGCAGCCCGTCCCAGCCCAGCGCAGCCCGTCCCAGCCCAGCGCAGCCCGTGCCACCCCACCACAGCCCGTGCCAGCCCACCACAGCCCATCCCAGCCCACCACAGCCCGTCCCAGACCACCACGGCCCACCACAGCCCACCACGGCCCGTCCCAGCCCACCACGGCCCGAACAAGCCCACCACGGCCCGAACAAGCCCACCACGGCCCGAACAAGCCCACCACGGCCCGAACAAGCCCACCACGGCTCGTAGCGGCCCACCACAGCCCACAGCGGTCTGTCCCGGCCAACCACGGTCCGTCGCAGCCCACCATGGCCCACCTCAGCCCACCACGGCCCTTCCCAGCCCACCACAGCCTGTTCCAGCCCGTCCCAGCCCACCACAGCCCGTCCCAGCCCACCACAGCCCGTCCCAGCCCACCGCAGCCCGTCCCAGCCCAGCGCAGCCCGTCCTAGCCCACCGCAACCCGTCCCAGCCCGTCGCAGCCCACCACAGCCCGTCCCGGCTCACCACAGCTCGTCCCGGCCCAACACGGCCGACCACAGCCCACTACGGCCCACCACAGCCCGTCCCAGCCCACCACGGCCCGTCCCAGCCCACCTCAGCCCACCACGGCCCGTCCCAGCCCACCACGGCCCGTCCCAATTCACCACGGCCTGTCCCAGCGAACCACAGCCCGTCCCAGCCCACCACAGCCCACCATAGCCAGTCCCAGCCCACCACAGCCCGTCCAAGCCCACCACAGCTCGTGCCTGTCCATCCCAGCCCACCACAGCCCACCACAGCCCGTCCCAGCCAACCAGAAGCAGTCCCAGCCCACCACAACCCGTCCAAGCCCACCACAAATCGTACCTATCCATCCCAGCCCACCACAGCCCGTCCCATCCAACCAGAGCCAGTCCCAGCCCACCACAACACGTCCAAGCCCACCACAGGTCGTACCTGTCCATCCCAGCCCACCATAGCCCGTGTCAGCCCGTCCCAGACCGTCCCAGCTCACCACAGCCCACCACAGCCCGTCCCAGCCCACCACAGCCCACCACAGCCCGTCCCAGCCCACCACAGCCCACCACAGCCCGTCTACGCCCACCACAACCTGTCCTCGCCCACCACAGCCTGTCCCCGCCCAGCAAAATCTCTCCCCGCCCACCAAAGCCAATACCAGCCCACCACAGCTCACCACAAATTACCACAGCCCACTACAGCCCGTCCCAGACCATCCCAGCCCATGACAGCCCGTCCCAGCCCACCACAGCCCGTCCCAGCCCACAACAGCCAGTCCCAGCTTGTCCCAGACCACCACAGCCCGTACCAGCCCACCACATCAAGTACCAGTCCGTCCTAGCCCACCACGGCCCGTCTCCACTCACCACAGCACGTACCAGCCTGTCTCAGCCTACCACAGCCTGTCCCAGCATGTCCCAGCCCACCGCAGCCCGTCCCAGCCCACCGCAGCCCGTCCCAGCCCAGCAAAGCCCGTCCCAGCCCAGCGCAGCCCGTCCCAGCCCAGCGCAGCCCGTCCCAGACCACCGCAACCCGTCCCAGCCCGTCCCAGCCCACCACAGCCCGTCCCAGCTCACCACAGCTCGTCCCGGCCCAACACGGCCGACCACAGCCCACTACGGCCCACCACAGCCTGCCCCAGCCCACCACAGCCCACCACGGCCCGTCCCAGCCCACCACGGCCCGTCCCAGCTCGCCACGGCCCGTCCCAGCCCGCCACGGCCCGTCCCAGCCCACCACGGCCCGTCCCAGCTCGCCACGGCCCGTCCCAGCCCGCCACGGCCAGTCCCAGCCCACCACAGCCCGTCCCAGCTCACCACAGACCGTCCCAGCCCACCACTGACCACCACAGTTCATCCCAGCCCACCACAGTTCGTCCCAGCCCGCCACGGCCCGGCCCGGCCCACCACAGCCCGTCCCAGCCCACCACGTCCCGTCCCGGCCAACCACAGCCTGTCACAGCCCACCGCGGGCTGTCCCAGCCCACCACGGCCCGTCCCAGCTCACCATGGCCCGTCCCAGCCCGTCCCAGCCCGTGAAAGCCCGTCCCAGCTTACCACAGCCCATCACAGCCCACCACGGTCCACCACAGCCCACCACAGCCTGTCCCAGCCCACCATGGCCCATAACAACACACCATGGCCTGTCCCAGCCCACCACAGCCCGTCCCGGCCTACTACGGCTCGTCCCAGCCCACCACAGCCTACCCCAGCCCACCACAGGCCACTACAACAGACCACAGCCCATCACAGCTCGCCCCAGCCCGTCACAGCTCGTCCCAGCCCTTCCCAGCCCACCACAGCATGTCCCAGGCCCCCACAGCCCACGACAGCCCGTCCCATCCCACGACAGCCCGTCCCATCCCACGACAGCCCGTCCCAGCCCACAACAGACCACTACAGCACACCACAGCCTACCGCAGGCCACCACAGCCCGTCCCAGCCCGTCACAGCTCGTCCCAGCCCGTCACAGCTCGTCCCAGCCCGTCCCAGCCCACCACGGCCCGTCCCAGCCCACAACAGACCACCACAGTTCGTCCCAGCCCGCCACAACCCGTCCCAAACCGCCACGGCCCGTCCCAGCCCGCCACGGCCCGTCCCAGCCCACCATGGCCCGTCCCGGCCCACCACGGCCCGTCCCGGCCCACCACGGCCCGTCCCGGCCCACCACGGCCCGTCCCGGCCCACCACGGCCCGTCCCGGCCCACCACAGCCCGTTCCAGCCCACCACAGACCGTCGCAGCTCACCACAGAAAGTCCCAGCCCATCCCAGCCCACCACAACCCGTCCCAGCTTACCACAGCCCACCACAGCCCGTGTCAGCCCGTCCCAGCTCACCACAACCCACCACAGCCCGCTCCAGCCCGCCACAGCCCGTACCAGCCCACCACAGCCCGTCCCATCCCACCACGGCCCGTCCCAGCTTGTCGCAGCCCACCACAGCGCGTCCCAGCCCACCACAGCCCACCACAGCCAGTCCCAGCCCGTCCCAGCCCACCACAGCCCGCCCCAGCACACCACAGCCCGTCCTAGCCCATCCCAGCCCACAAGAGCTTGTCACAGACCACCACAGCCCGTCCCAGCCCACCACAGCCCGTCCCAGCCCACCACAGCCCACTACGGCCTACCACAGCCCGTCCCAGCCCACCACAGCCCGTCCCAGCCCACCACAGCCCGTCCCAGCTCATCCCAGACCACCACAGCCCAACACAGCCCGTCACAGCCCGTCACGGCCCGTCTCAGCCCACCACAGCCCACCACAGCCCACCACAGCCCGTCCAAGCCCACCACAGCCCGTCCAAACCCACCACAGCCCGTCCCAGCCCACCACAGCCCGTCCCAGCCCACCACAGCCCGTCCCAGCCCACCACAGCCCACCACAGCACACCACAGCCCACCACAGCACACCACAGCACACCACGGCCCGTCCCAGCTCACCACAGCCCTTCCCAACCCACCACAGCCCGTCACAGCCCGTCACAGCCCACCACAGCCTGTCCCAGCCCATCACAGCCTGTCCCAGACTGTCCCATTCCACCACAGCCCGCCCCAGCACACCACAGCACGTCCCAGCACGTCCCAGCCCGTCCCAGCTCACCACAGCCTGTCCCTGCACACCACAGACCGTCCCAGCACACCACAGCCCGTCCCAGAACACCACAGCCCGTCCCAGTCCACCCCAGCCCATCCCAGCCCACCACAGCCCGTCCCAGCCCACCACAGCCCGTCCCAGCTCGTCCCAGACCACCACAGCCTCTAACAGCCCGTCACAGCCCGTCACAGCCTGTCACAGCCCGTCACGGCCCACCACAGCCCGTCCCGGCCCACCACAGCCCGTCCAAGCCCACCACAGCCCGTCCCGGCCCACCACAGCCCGTCCCGGCCCACCACAGCCCACCATAGCCCGTCTCAACTCACCACAACCCACCACAGCACACCACAGCCCGTCCCAGGTCACCACAGCCCACCACAGCCCGTCCCGGCCCACAAGTGCGGTTCCCAGCCCACCACAGCCCGTCCCAGCCCACCACAGCCCGTCCCAGCTCATCCCAGACCACCACAGCCTCTCACAGCCCGTCACAGCCCGTCACGGCCCGTCTCAGCCCACCACAGCCCACCACAGCCCACCACAGCCCGTCCAAGCCCACCACAGCCCGTCCCGGCCCACCACAGCCCGTCCCAGCCCATCACAGCCAGTCCCAGCACACCACAGCCCACCACAGCCCGTCCCATCCCGTCCCAGCACACCACAGCCCGTCCCAGCACACCACAGCCCGTCCCAGCACACCACAGCCCGTCCCCGCCCAGCACAGCCCTTCCCCGACCACCACAGCCCGTCCCCGCCCGCCACAGCCAGTCCCAGCACACCACAGCCCACCACAGACTGTCCCCGCCCACCACAGCCCGTCCCATCCCGTCCCAGCACACCACAGCCCGTCCCAACACACCACAGCCCGTCCCAGCACACCACAGCCCGTCCCCGCCCAGCACAGCCCTTCCCCGACCACCACAGCCCGTCCCCGCCCACCACAGCTCGTCCCAGCCCGTCTCAGCCCGTCCCAGCACACCACAGTCCACCACAGCCTGTCCCAGTGACCATAGCCCGTCCCAGACCGCCACAGCCCACCACAGCCCACCACGGCCCGTCCCGGCCCACCATGGCCCGTCTAGGCCCCCCAAAGACCGTCCCGGCCCACCACCCGTTTCAGCCCACCACAGCCCGTCCCGGCCCACCACAGCCCACCATAGCCCGTCTCAACTCACCACAACCCACCACAGCACACCACAGCCCGTCCCAGGTCACCACAGCCCACCACAGCCCGTCCCGGCCCACAAGTGCCGTTCCCAGCCCACCAGAGCCCGTCCCGGCCCACCACAGCATGTTCCGACCCATAACAGCCTGTCCCAGCCCACCACGACCCACCACGGCCCGTCCCCACCCACCAGGGCCCGTCCCGGCCCACCACGGCCCACCACGGTCCATCCTGGCCAACCACGGCCCATCCCGGCCCACCACAGCCCGTTCCAGCCCACGATAGCCCGTCCCAGCCCACCACACTCCACCACAGCCCGTCCCAGGCCACCACAGCCCGTCCCAGGCCACCACAGCCCGTCCCAGCCCACCACGGCCCACCATAGCCCACCACGGCCCACCTCAGCCCGTCCCAACACGTCCCAGCCCGTCCCAGCCCAGTACAGCCCGTTCCAGACCACTAGAGCCCGTCCCAGCCCACCAAAGCCCGTCCCCGCCCACCACAGCCCGTCCTCACCCAACAAAACCCCTCCCCGCCCACCACAGCCTGTCCCAGCCCACCACAGCCCGACCCAGCCCGTCCCAGAGCGTCCCCGCCCACCACAGCCCGTCCCAGCACACCACAGCCCGTCCCGGACCACGACAGCCCTTCCCAGAACACCACAGCCCATCCCAGCCCACGACAGCCCATCCCAGCCCACCACAGCCCGTCCCGGACCACGACAGCCCGTCCCAGCCCACCACAGCCTGTCCCAGCCCACCACAGCCCGTCCCAGCCCACCACAGCCCGTCCCAGCCCACCACAGCCCGTCACAGCCCACCACAGCCCGTCCCGGACCACCGCGGCCCGTCCCGGACCACCGCGGCCCGTCCCAGCCCACGACAGCCCGTCCCGGACCACCGCGGCCCGTCCCGGACCACCGCGGCCCACCAGGGCCCGGCCCGGCCCACCACAGCCCGTCCCAGCCCACCTGTGTTAGGAAGAATATCTCACCTTCTTCATGTTGGCACCTCCTTTCCCTACGATGTTCTTGTGGAACTGTTTGCAGATGGGGACAGAAATAGAAAAGCTCTTTTCAACCTAAGGGAGAAAGGAAGGGAGAACTGAAGATTACACTGTCGTGGCAAGGGAGGCCCGTCTTCAGGAGCTCTGATAAACGAGCTTTTGAAAACAGACTCAAGGAAGTTCTCTATACGAGGGACTTTTGTAAGACTAAACAAAGGCAAGGACGTTCCCCTATAGCCTTCCCATAACAGGTACTAGCCCCTGCCACCATTCAGCCAAAACAGTGCCGACAGCTCCCTCCTCTTGAGGTGTTTTAGCTCTACCCAAGCCAGTAGAGCTCTGCTTTGCCCCAGGGTTATCCAGGCACGTAGAAGGGAAAAGCAGGCAGACCTCCTTACCAGGTCTGCCACCATCTTTTCCATCGCAGCCCACCACAGCCCGTCTCAGCTCACCACAGCTCTTCCCAGCGGACTACAACCACCACGGCCTGTCCTGGCCCGTCCCGGCCCATCACGGCCCAAAAGAGCCAGTCCCTACCCATCCCAGCCTGTCCCGTCCCGTCCCAGCCCGTCCCGTCCCGTCCCAGAACAGCCCGTCCCAGCCTGTCCCGTCCCGTCCCAGCTCGTCCCGTCCCGTCCCAGGCCTTCCCAGCCCACCGCAGCCCGTCCCAGCCCATCACAGCTCGTCCCAGCCCGTCCCAGCCCACGACAGCCCGTCCCAGCCCATGAAAGCCCGTCCCAGCTTACCACATCCCGTCCCAGCTTACAACAGCCCATCACAGCCCACCACGGTCCACCACAGCCCACCACAGCCTGTCCCAGCCCACCATGGCCCGTCCCAGCCGACCACGGCCCGTCCCAACTCACCACGGCCCGTCCCAGCCCGTCCCAGCCCACGACAACCCGTCCCAGCCCACGAAAGCCCGTCCCAGCTTACCACATCCCGTCCCAGCTTACCACAGCCCATCACAGCCCACCACGGTCCACCACAGCCCACCACAGTTCGTCCCAGTCCTCCACAACCCGTCCCAGCCCGCCACGGCCCGTCCCAGCCCACGACGGCCCGTCCCGACCCACCACGGCCCGTCCCGGCCCACCACGGCCCGTCCCAGCCCACCACAGCCTGTCCCAGCCAAATACAGCCTGTCCCAGCCAAACACAGCCTTTCCCGGCCCACCACGGCCCGTCCCGGCCCACCAGCCCGTCCCAGCCCGCCACAGTTTGTCCCAGCCTACCACAGCCCGTCCAGATCACCACAGCCCGTCCCAGCCCACCATAGACTGTCCCAGCCCACCACAGACCGTCCCAGCCCACCACAGTTCGTCCCAGCCCGCCACGGCACGTCCCGGCCCACCACGGCCCGTCCCGGCCCACCACGGCCCGTCCCGGCCCACCACGGCCCGTCCCAGCTCACCACAGCCCGTCCCAGCCCACCACAGGCTGTGCCAGCCGACCACGGCCCGTCCCAGCTCACCACGGCCCGTCCCAGCCCGTCCCAGCCCACGACAACCCGTCCCAGCCCACGAAAGCCCGTCCCAGCTTACCACATCCCGTCCCAGCTTACCACAGCCCATCACAGCCCACCACGGTCCACCACAGCCCACCACAGTTCGTCCCAGTCCTCCACAACCCGTCCCAGCCCGCCACGGCCCGTCCCAGCCCACGACGGCCCGTCCCGACCCACCACGGCCCGTCCCGGCCCACCACGGCCCGTCCCAGCCCACCACAGCCTGTCCCAGCCAAATACAGCCTGTCCCAGCCAAACACAGCCTTTCCCGGCCCACCACGGCCCGTCCCGGCCCACCAGCCCGTCCCAGCCCGCCACAGTTTGTCCCAGCCTACCACAGCCCGTCCAGATCACCACAGCCCGTCCCAGCCCACCATAGACTGTCCCAGCCCACCACAGACCGTCCCAGCCCACCACAGTTCGTCCCAGCCCGCCACGGCACGTCCCGGCCCACCACGGCCCGTCCCGGCCCACCACGGCCCGTCCCGGCCCACCACGGCCCGTCCCAGCTCACCACAGCCCGTCCCAGCCCACCACAGGCTGTGCCAGCCGACCACGGCCCGTCCCAGCTCACCACGGCCCGTCCCAGCCCGTCCCAGCCCACGACAACCCGTCCCAGCCCACGAAAGCCCGTCCCAGCTTACCACATCCCGTCCCAGCTTACCACAGCCCATCACAGTCCACCACGGTCCACCACAGCCCACCACAGCCCGTCCCAGCCCACCACGGCACATAACAACCCACCACGGCCCGTCACGGCCCATCACGGCCCGTCCCAGCTTACAACGGCTCGTCCCAGCCCACCACAGCCTGTCCAAGCCCACCAGAGCCCGTCCCAGCCCACCACAGCCCGTCCCAGCCCACCACGGCCCGTCCCAGCCCGTCCCAGCCCACCACAGCCCGTCCCAGCCCACCACAGCCCGCCCCAGCCCACCACAGCCCGTCCCAGCCCATCCCAGCCCACCCGGCCCGTCCCAGCCCACCACGGCACACTACAGCCCGTCCCAGCCCTCCACAGCCCACCACAGCCCACTACAGCCCACCACAGCACACCACAGCCCGTCCCAGCCCACCACAGCCCGGCCCAGCTCGGCCCAGCCCACCACAGCCCACCACAGCCCACCACAGTTTGTCCCAGCCCACCACAGCCCGTCCCAGCCCACCACAGGCCACTACAGCATACCACAGGCCACTACAACACACCACAGCTCGTCACAGCTCGTCCCAGCTCGTCACAGCACGTCCCAGCCCACCAAAGCCCACCCCAGCATGTCCCAGGCCCCCACAGCCCACGACAGCCCTTCCCAGCCCACGACAGCCCAGCCCAGCCCACCACAGCCCGTCCCAGCCCACCACAGACCACTACAGAACACCACAGACCATTACAGAGCACCACAGCCTACCGCAATCCACCACAGCCCGTCCCAGCTCGTCCCAGCCCGTCCCAGGCCTTCCCAGCCCACCACAGCGCGTCCCGGACCACGACAGCCCGTCCCGGACCTACCACAACCCGTCCCCGACCACCACAGCAGGTCCAAGCCCACCACAGCCTGTCCCAGCCCACCACAGACCGTCCCAGCTCTCCACAGCTCTCCATAGCCCGTCCCAATCCTCCACAGCCTGTCCCAGCCTAACACAGCCCGTCCCAGCCCAACACAGCTTATCCCAGCCCACCACAGCCCGTCCCAGCCCACCACAGCCCGTCCCAGCCCACCACAGCCCCACCCAGCCCACCAAAGCCCGTCCCAGCCCACCAAAGCCCGTCCCAGCCCACCACAGCCCCACCCAGCCCATCACAGGCCACTACAGCACACCACAGCCTAGCGCAGACCACCACAGCCCGTTCCACCCCGTCACAGCTCGTACCAGCCCGACACAGCCCACCACAGCCCGACTCAGCTCACCACAGCCTGTCCCAGCCCACCACGGCCCACCACAGCCCGTCCCAGCTAAACACAGTCCGTCCCAGCCCGTCCCAGCCCACCACACTCACCACAACTCGTCCCAGACCGTTACAGCACAGCACAGCCCATCCAAGCCCACCACAGCTCGACCCAGCCCACCATAGCTGTTCTAGCCCGTCCAAGCCCACCACAGCCCGTCCCAGCCCACCATAGCCGTTCTAGCCCGTCCCAGCCCACCACAGCCCTTCCCAGCCCCCCACAGCCCACCACAGCCCCTCCCAGCCCTACACAGGCCGTCCCAGCCCATCCCAGCCCACCACAGTGCGTCCAAGTCCGTCCCAGCCCACCAGAGCCCGTCCCAGCCCTCCACAGCCCACCAGAGCCTGTCCCGGCCCACCCCGGCCCATCACAGCCCGTCTCAGCTCATCACAGCTCGTCCCAGCCCACCACAGACCGTCCCAGCCCACCACAGCCCACCACAGCCCGTCCCCATCCCACCGCAGCCTGTCCCAGCCCACCACAGCCCGTTCCAGCCCACCCCAGCCTGTCCCAGCCCACCGCAGCCTGTCCCAGCCCACCATGGCACACCACAGCCCACCACAGCCCGTCCCAGACCACCACAGCCCACCATGGCTTACCACGGCCCACCACAGCCTGTCCCAGCCCATCCCAGACCACCACAGCCCGTCACAGCCCGTCCCAGCCCACCACATAAAGTACCAGCCCATAGAAGCCCACCACAGCCCGTCCCAGCCCACCACGGCCTGTCCGAGCCCACCCCAGCCCACCAAAGCCCACCACAGCCCATCTCAGCTCACCACAACCCGTACCAGACCACCACAGCCCACCACAGCCGGTTACAGCTTATCACAGCCCATCCCAGCCCTCCACAGCCCACCACAGCCCACCACGGCCCGTCCAAGCCCGCCACAGTTTGTCCCAGCCTACCACAGCCCGTCCCAGATCACCACAGCCCGTCCCAGCCCACCACAGACCACCACAGTTCATCCCAGCCCACCACAGTTTGTCCCAGCCCACCACGGCCCGGCCCGGCCCACCATGGCCCGTCCCAGCTCACCACAGCCTGTCCCAGCCCTCCACGGGCTGTCCCAGCCCACCACTGCCCGTCCCAGCCCGTCCCAGCCCACGACAACCCATCCCAGCCCACGAAAGCCCGTCCCAGCTTACCACATCCCGTCCCAGCTTACCACAGCCCATCACAGCCCACCACGGTCCACCACAGCCCACCACAGCCCGTCCCAGCCCACCACGGCCCATAACAACCCACCACGGCCCGTCCCAGCCCACCACACCTTATCCCAGCGCACCACAGCCTGTCCCAGCCTGTCCCAGCCCACGACAGTCCGTCCCAGCCCACCACAGCCCGTCCCAGCCCACCACAGCCCGTCCCAGCTTACCACAGCCCACCACAGCCCACCACAACCCGTCCCAGCCCACCACAGCTTGTCCCAGCCCACTACAGCCCTCCACAGCCCGTCCCAGCCCACCACAGCCCACCACTGCCCGTCCCTGCCCGCCACGGCCCACCACAGCCCGCCACGGCCCACCACAGCCAACCACAGCCCACCACAGCCCACCACTGCCCGTCCCTGCCCGCCACGGCCCACCACAGCCCGCCACGGCCCACCACAGCCCACCACAGCCCACCACTGCCCGTCCATGCCCGCCACAGCCCACCCTGACACGCCACAGCCTACCACGGACCGCCACGCCTTGCCAGAGCCCACCACGGCCCGTCAAAGCCTGTCCCAGCCCGCCACAGCCCGACACAGCCCACCACGGCCCACCACAGCTTGTCTCAGCCCACTACAGCCCTCCACAGCCCGTCCCAGCCCACCACAGCCCGTCCCAGCCCACCACAGCCCACCACAGCCCTCCACAGCACGTCCCAGCCAACCACAGCCCTTCCGAGCCCGTCATAGCCCATCCCAGCCCACCACACCTTATCCCAGCCCACCACAGCCCGTCCCAGCCCGTCCCAACTCACCACAGCCCGTCACAGCCCACCACAGCCCGCCCCAGCCCACTACAGCCCACCACATCCCGTCCCAGCCCACCACAGCTTATCCCATCCCACCACAGCCCGTCCCAGCCAACCACAGCCCACCACAGCCCACAACAGCCCAGCACAGCCCATCCCGGCCCACCATGGCCAACCAAGGCCCGCCACGGACCACCACGGCCCGTCACAGCCTACCACAGCCCACCACCGCCTGTCCCAGCTCACCACAGCCAACCAAAGCCCACCACAGCCCGTCACAGCCCACCAATGCCCAGCCCTGCCCACCACAGCCCGTCCCGGCTCACCACAGACCGTCCCAGCCAACCACAGGCCGTCCCAGCCCGCCACAGCCCACTACAAACCACCACAGCCCAAAACGGCCCACCACAGCCCGTCCCACACCACCACAGCCCACCACGGCCCACCATGGCCCACCACGGCCCGCCACGGCCCGTCCAGGCCCGCCACGGCCCACTATAGCCCACCAAACCCTGTCCCAGCCCACCACAGACCGTCCCAGCCCGCCAAAGCCAGTCTCAGCCCACCACAGCCCGTCCCAGCCTACCATAACCCGTCCCAGCCCACCACAGCCCACCACAGCCCACTACAGCTTACCACAGCCCAGCACATCCCGTCACAGCCCAGCACAGCCCGTCAAAGCCCTCCACAGCCCACCACAGCCCGCCACAGCCCGTCCCAGCCTAACAAAGCGCACCACAGCCCGCCACAGCTCACCACAGCCCACCACAGCCCGTCCCAGGCACCACAGCGCGTCACAGCCCACCACAGCCCGTCCAAGCACACCACAGCCCGTCCCAGCCTATCAAAGCCCACCACAGCCCACCACAGCCCGTCCCAGCCCACCACAGCCCGTCTACGCCCACCACAACCTGTCCTCGCCCACCACAGCCTGTCCCCACCCAGCAAAATCTCTCCCCGCCCACCAAAGCCAATACCAGCCGACCACAGCTCACCACAAATTACCACAGCCCACTACAGCCCGTCCCAGCCCATCCCAGCCCATCCCAGCCCATGACAGCCCGTCCCAGCCCGTCCCAGCCCACCACTGCCCATCCCAGCCCACAACAGCCAGTCCCAGCTTGTCCCAGACCACCACAGCCCGTACCAGCCCACCACATCAAGTACCAGTCCGTCCTAGCCCACCACGGCCCGTCCAAGCCCACCACGGCCCATCTCTGCTCACCACAGCACGTACCAGCCTGTCTCAGCCTACCACAGCCCGTCCCAGCATGTCCCAGCCCACCGCAGCCCGTCCCAGCCCACCGCAGCCCGTCCCAGCCCAGCAAAGCCCGTCCCAAACCACCGCAACCCGTCCCAGCCCGTCCCAGCCCACCACAGCCCGTCCCAGCTCACCACAGCTCGTCCCGGCCCAACACGGCCGACCACAGCCCACTACGGCCCACCACAGCCTGCCCCAGCCCACCACAGCCCACCACGGCCCGTCCCAGCCCACCACGGCCCGTCCCAGCCCACCACGGCCCGTCCCAGCCCACCACGGCCCGTCCCAGCCCGCCACAGCCCGTCCCAGCTATCCACGGCCCGTCCCAGCCCGCCACGGCCCGTCCCAGCCCACCACAGCCCGTCCCAGCTCACCACAGACCGTCCCAGCCCACCACTGACCACCACAGTTCATCCCAGCCCACCACAGTTCGTCCCAGCCCGCCACGGCCCGGCCCGGCCCACCACAGCCCGTCCCAGCCCACCACAGGCTGTCCCAGCCGACCACGGCCCGTCCCAGCTCACCACGGCCCGTCCCAGCCCACCACGGCCCGTCCCAGCTCACCACGGCCCGTCCCAGCCCGTCCCAGCCCGTGAAAGCCCGTCCCAGCTTACCACAGCCCATCACAGCCCACCACGGTCCACCACAGCCCACCACAGCCTGTCCCAGCCCACCATGGCCCATAACAACCCACCATGGCCCGTCCCGGCCCACCACAGCCCGTCCCGGCCTACTACGGCTCGTCCCAGCCCACCACAGCCTACCCCAGCCCACCACAGGCCACTACAACAGACCACAGCCCATCACAGCTCGCCCCAGCCCGTCAAAGCTCGTCCCAGCCCTTCCCAGCCCACCACAGCATGTCCCAGGCCCCCACAGCCCACGACAGCCCGTCCCAGCCCACGACAGCCCGTCCCATCCCACGGCAGCCCGTCCCAGCCCACCACAGACCACTACAGCACACCACAGCCTACCGCAGCCCACCACAGCCCGTCCCAGCCCGTCACAGCGCGTCCCAGCCCGTCACAGCTTGTCCCAGCCCGTCCCAGCCCACCACGGCCCGTCCCAGCCCACAACAGACCACCACAGTTCGTCCCAGCCCGCCACAACCCGTCCCAAACCGCCACGGCCCGTCCCAGCCCACCATGGCCCGTCCCGGCCAACCACGGCCCGTCCCGGCCCACTACGCCCCGTCCCGGCCCACCACGGCCCGTCCCGGCCCACCACGGCCCGTCCCGGCCCACCACAGCCCGTTCCAGCCCACCACAGACCGTCGCAGCTCACCACAGAAAGTCCCAGCCCATCCCAGCCCACCACAACCCGTCCCAGCTTACCACAGCCCACCACAGCCCGTGTCAGCCCGTCCCAGCTCACCACAACCCACCACAGCCCGCTCCAGCCCGCCACAGCCCGTACCTGCCCACCACAGCCCGTGCCATCCCACCACGGCCCGTCCCAGCTTGTCGCAGCCCACCACAGCGCGTCCCAGCCCACCACAGCCCACCACAGCCAGTCCCAGCCCGTCCCAGCCCACCACAGCCCGCCCCAGCCCACCACAGCCCGTCCTAGCCCATCCCAGCCCACCACGGCCCGTCCCAGCCCACCACGGCACATCACAGCCCGTCCCAGCCCTCCACAGCACACCACAGCCCACTACAGCCCATCCCAGCGCACCACAGCACGTCCCAGCCCACCACAGCCCACCACAACCCGTCCCAGCCTGTCCCAGCTCATCCCAGCCCACCATAGCCCACCACAGTCTGTCCCAGCCAACCACAGCCCGTCCCAGCCTACCAGAAGGCCACTACAGCACACCACAGGCCACTACAGCACACCACAGCCCGTCACAGCTCGTCCCAGCCCGTCACAGCTCGTCCCAGCCCTTCCCAGCCCACCACAGCATGTCCCAGGCCCCCACAGCCCACCACAGCCCGTCCCAGCCCACCACAACCCGTCCCAGCCCATCACAGACCACTACAGCACACCACAGCCTACCGCAGCCCACCACAGCCCGTCCCAGCCCGGCACAGCTCGTCCCAGCCCGTCCCAGCCCACCACGGCCCGTCCCAGCCCACAACAGACCACCACAGTTCGTCCCAGTCCTCCACAACCCGTCCCAGCACACCACAGCCCGTCCCTAGCCCAACACAGCCCGTCCCAGCCCGTGCCAGCCCATCCCAGCCCGTCCCAGCCCACCACAGCCCGTCCCCCCCCGTCCCAGCCCACCACGGACCAGCACAGCCCGTCCCAGCCCGTTCCAGCCCGTCGCAGCCCGCCGCAGCCCGTCCCAGCCCACCACAGACCGTCCCAGCCCACCACAGAATGTCCCTGCCCACCACAGACCGTTCCAGACCACCACAGCCCGTCCCCGCCCACCACAGCCCGTCCCAGCCCACCACAGCCCTTCCCAGCCCACCACAGCCCGTCCCAGCTCGTTCCAGCCCACCACAGCCCGTCTCAAGCTCAGCAGAACCCACCACAGCCCACCACAGCCCGTCCCAGCCCGTCCCAGACCACCACAGCCCGTCCCAGCACACCACAGCCCGTCGCAGCCCGTCCCACCAAACCACAGACCGTCCCAGTCCACCACAGACTGTCCCAGCATGTCCCAGCCCGTCCCAGCCCATCACAGCCCGTTCCAGATCACCACAAACCGTTCCAGCCCACCACAGCCCACCACAGCCCTTCCCAGCCTGTCCCAGCTCACTACAGACCGTCACCGCACACCACAGCCCTTCCCAGCCTGTCCCAGCCCACCACAGCCCGTCACCGCCAGCCACAGCCCGTCCCTGCACAACACAGCCCGTCCCAGCCCACCACAGCCCGTCCCAGCACACCACAGCTTGTCCCAGGCCGTCCCAGCCCACCACAGAATGTCACAGCCCGCCCCGGCCCACCACAGCCCGTCCCGGCCCACCACAGCCCGTCCCAGCCCACCACAGCCCGTCACAGAATGTCCCAGCCCACCACAGAATGTCCCAGCCCACCACAGCCTGTCCCAGCCCACCACAGACCGTCACAGCCCACCACAGCCCGTCCCGGCCCACCACAGCCCGTCCCGGCCCACCACAGCCCGTTCCAGACCACCAGAGCCCGTCCCAGCCCACCACAGAATGTCCCAGGCCACCACAGCCTGTCTCAGCCTATCCCAGCCTGTCCCAGCCCACCACAGCCCGTCCCAGCCCACCACAGCCCGTCCCAGCCCACCACAGCCCACCACAGCCCGTCCCAGCCCGTCCCAGCACACCACAGCACGTCCCAGCCCGTCCCAGCCCATCGCAGCCCGTCACAGCCCACCACAGCCTGTCCCAGCACACCACAGACCGTCCCTGTCCACCACAGCCCACCACAGCCCGTCCCAGCCCACCACAGCCCGTCCCAGCACACCACAGTCCAGCCCAGCCCGTCCCAGCCCATCCCAGCCCGTCGCAGCCCATCCCAGCCCGTCCCAGCAGAGCACAGACCGTCCCAGTCCACCACAGACCGTCCCAGCATGTCCCAGCCCATCACAGCCCATCACAGCCCGTTCCAGACCACCACAGCCCGTTCCAGACCACCACAGCCACCGCAGCCCTTCCCAGCCTGTCCCAGCTCACCACAGACCGTCACCGCCCACCACAGCCCGTCACCGCCCACCACAGCCTGTCCCAGCCCACCACACCCCGTCCCTGCTCCTCCCAGCCCGTCCCAGCCCACCACAGCCCGTCCCAGGCTGTCTCCGCCCACCACAGCCGACCCCTTCCCATCCAGGCCCAAAACGGCCCACCAGAGCCCACCACGGCCCGTCCCTGCCCACCACGGCCCACCACAGCCCGTCCCGGCCCACCACAGCCCGTCCCGGCCCACCACAGCCCGTCCCAGCCCATCACAGCCAGTCCCAGCACACCACAGCCCACCACAGACTGTCCCCGCCCACCACAGCCCGTCCCATCCCGTCCCAGCACACCACAGCCCGTCCCAGCACACCACAGCCCGTCCCCGCCCAGCACAGCCCTTCCCCGACCACCACAGCCCGTCCCCGCCCGCCACAGCTCGTCCCAGCCCGTCTCAGCCCGTCCCAGCACACCACAGTCCACCACAGCCTGTCCCAGTGACAATAGCCCGTCCCAGACCGCCACAGCCCACCACGGCCCGTCCCGGCCCACCATGGCCCGTCTAGGCCCCCCAAAGACCGTCCCGGCCCACCACCCGTTTCAGCCCACCACAGCCCGTCCCAGCCCACCACAGCCCACCATAGCCCGTCTCAACTCACCACAACCCACCACAGCCCGTCCCAGGTCACCACAGCCCACCACAGCCCGTCCCGGCCCACAAGTGCCGTTCCCAGCCCACCAGAGCCCGTCCCGGCCCACCACAGCACGTTCCGACCCATAACAGCCTGTCCCAGCCCACCACGACCCACCACGGCCCGTCCCCACCCACCAGGGCTTGTCCCGGCCCACCACGGCCCACCACGGTCCATCCTGGCCAACCACGGCCCATGCCGGCCCACCACAGCCCGTTCCAGCCCACGATAGCCCGTCCCAGCCCACCACACTCCACCACAGCCCGTCCCAGGCCACCACAGCCCGTCCCAGGCCACCACAGCCCATCCCAGCCCACCACGGCCCACCATAGCCCACCACGGCCCACCTCAGCCCGTCCCAACACGTCCCAGCCCATCCCAGCCCAGTACAGCCCGTTCCAGACCACTAGAGCCCGTCCCAGCCCACCAAAGCCCGTCCCCGCCCACCACAGCCCGTCGAGCCCACCACAGCCCGTCCCAGCCCTCCACAGCCCGTCCCAGCCCTCCACAGCCCACCACAGCCCGTCCCAGGTCACCACAGCCCGTCCCAGCCTACCACAGCCCACCACGGCTCACCACGGCCCACTACGGCCCACCACGGCCAACGACGGCCCGCCACAGACCGCCACAGACTGTCCCGGCCCGCCAAAGCCCATCCCAGCCTGCCACAGCCCGACCCGGCCCACCACAGCCCGTCACAGCCCACCACAGCCCGTCCCAGCCCACCACAACCCACCACAGACCGTCCCAACCCACCACAGCCCGTCTAAGCTCACCATAACCCACCACAGCCCACCACAGCCCGTCCCGGCCCACCACAACTCGTCCCAGCCCACCACAGGCCGTCCCGGCCCACCACAGCCCATCCCGGCCCACAACAGCCCGTCACAGCCCACCACAGCCCACCAGAGCCCGTCCCGGCCCACTAGAGCCCGCCCCGAGCCACCACGGCCCGTCCCAGCCCACCATGGCTGACCACAGCCTGTCCCAGCCCACTACAGCCGCTGCCAGCCCACCACAGCCCACCAGAGCCCGTCCCAGCCCACCACGGCCGGTCCCGGCCCACCACGGCCCACCACAGCCCATCACAGTTCACCACGGCCCTTCCCAGCCCACCACGGACCACCGCAGCCCACCACGGCCCGTCCCAGTTCACCACGGCCTGTCCCAGCCCACCACAGCCCATCCCAGACCACCACAGACCGTCCCAGCCCACCACAGCTTGTCCCAGCACATCACAGCCCGTCCCAGCCAGCCATAGCCCACCGCAGCCCATCCCAGCCCACCCCAGCCAGCCACAGCCCACCACAGCCCACCACAGCACGTCCCAGACCGTCCCAATCCTTCCCAGCCCGTCCTAGCCCAACAAAGACCGCCACAGCCCACCACAGCCCACCACAGCCCGTCCCAACCCACCAGAGCCCGTCTGGAGCCACAACGGCCCGTCCCAGCCCACCACGGCTGACCACAGCCCGTCCCAGCCCACCACAGCCCGTCCAAGCCCACCACAGCACGTCCCCGCCGACCACAGCCCACCACAGCCCACCACAGCCCACCACAGTGCATCCCAGCCTGTCCCAGCCCATCACAGCCCATCACAGCACGTCCCAGCTCGTCCCAGCCCACCACAGCTTGTCCCAGCCCACCATAGCCCGTCCCAGCTCACCACAACACACCATAGCCCGTCCCAGCCCGTCCCAGCCCGGCCTAGCCCACCACAGCCCGTCCCCGCCAACCACAGCCCGTCCCCGCCCACCACAGCCCGTCCCCGCCCACCACAGCCGGTCCAAGCCCACCACAGCCGGTCCCAGCTCACCACAGCCCACCACAGCCCGTCCCAGCTCACCACAGCCCGTCACAGCCCGTCCCAGCCCGTCACAGCCCGTCCCAGCACACCACAGCCTGTCCCAGCCCACCACAGCCTGTCCCAGCTTACCACAGCCCACCACAGACCGTCCCAGCCCACCACTGCCCGTCCCAGCCCACCACTGCCCGTCCCAGCCCGTCCCAGCCCGTCCCAGCCCGTCCCAACCCACCACAGCCCGTCCCAGCCCACCACAGCCCACCACAGGCCACCGCAGGCCATCCCAGCCCAAAACAGACGGTCCCAGCCAACCACAGCCCGTCGAGCCCACCACAGCCCGTCCCAGCCCTCCACAGCCCACCACAGCCCGTCCCAGGTCACCACAGCCCGTCCCAGCCTACCACAGCCCACCACGGCTCACCACGGCCCACTACAGCCCACCACGGCCAACGACGGCCCGCCACAGCCCGCCACAGACTGTCCTGGCCCGCCAAAGCCCATCCCAGCCTGCCACAGCCCGACCCAGCCCACCACAGCCTGTCACAGCCCACCACAGCCCGTCCCGGTCCACCACAGCCCGTCCCTGACCACAACAGCCCGTCCCAGCCCACCACAACCCACCACAGACCGTCCCAACCCCCCACAGCCCGTCTAAGCTCACCATAACCCACCACAGCCCACCACAGCCCGTCCCGGCCCACCACAACTCGTCCCAGCCCACCACAGGCCGTCCCGGCCCACCACAGCCCGTCCCGGCCCACAACAGCCCATCACAGCCCACCACAGCCTGGCACAGCCCGTCCCAGCCCGTCCTAGCCCGGCATAGCCCGTCCCAGCTCGGCACAGCCCACCACAGCCCGGCAAGGCCCACCACAGACCGTCCCAGCCTGTCCCAGCCCTTCCCAGCCCGTCCTAGCCCACCACAGCCCGGCACAGCCCACCACAGCCCACCACAGCCCACCAGAGCCCGGCCCGGCCCACCAGAGCCCGCCCCAAGCCACCACAGCCCGTCCCAGCCCACCATGGCTGACCACAGCCTGTCCCAGCCCACTACAGCCGGTGCCAGCCCACCACAGCCCACCAGAGCCCGTCCCAGCCCACCACGGCCGGTCCCGGCCCACCACGGCCCACCACAGCCCGTCCCAGCACATCACAGCCTGTCCCAGCCCACCACAGCTCGTCCCAGCCCACCACAGCCCGTGCCAGCCCACCACGGCTGACCACAGCCCGTGCCAGGCCACCACGGCCCACCACAGCCCATCACAGTTCACCACGGCCCTTCCCAGCCCACCACGGACCACCGCAGCCCACCACGGCCCGTCCCAGTTCACCACGGCCTGTCCCAGCCCACCACAGCCCATCCCAGACCACCACAGACCGTCCCAGCCCACCACAGCTTGTCCCAGCACATCACAGCCCGTCCCAGCCAGCCACAGCCCACCGCAGCCCATCCCAGCCCACCCCAGCCAGCCACAGCCCACCACAGCACGTCCCAGACCGTCCCAATCCTTCCCAGCCCATCCTAGCCAAACAAAGACCGCCACAGCACACCACAGCCCACCACAGCCCGTCCCAACCCACCAGAGCCCGTCCGGAGCCACAACGGCCCGTCCCAGCCCACCACGGCTGACCACAGCCCGTCCCAGCCCACCACAGCCCGTCCAAGCCCACCACAGCACGTCCCTGCCCACCACAGCACGTCCCCCGCCGACCACAGCCCACCACAGCCCACCACAGCCCAACACAGTGCATCCCAGCCTGTCCCAGCCCTCCACAGCCCATCACAGCACGTCCCAGCTCGTCCCAGCCCACCACAGCTTGTCCCAGCCCACCATAGCCCGTCCAAGCTCACCACAACCCACCATAGCCCGTCCCAGCCCGTCCCAGCCCGGCCTAGCCCACCACAGCCCGTCCCCGCCAACCACAGCCCGTCCCCGCCCACCACAGCCCGTCCCCGCCCACCACAGCCCGTCCCCGCCCACCACAGCCGGTCCCAGCCCACCGCAGCCGGTCCCAGCTCACCACAGCCCACCACAGCCCGTCCCAGCTCACCACAGCCCGTCACAGCTCGTCCCAGCCCGTCCCAGCCCACCACAGCCTGTCCCAGCCCGTCCCATTCCACCACACCGAGTCCCAGCCCACCACAGCCCGTCCCAGCACGTCCCAGCCCGTCCCAGCCTGTCCCTGCACACCACAGCTCGTCCCAGCACACCACAGCCCGTCCCAGCACACCACAGCCCGTCCCAGCCCACCACAGCCCGTCCCAGCCCACCACAGCCCCTCCCAGCCCCACACAGACAATCCCAGCACACCACAGCCCATCCCAGCTTACCACAGCCCACCACAGCCCGTCCCGGCCCACTACAACTCGTCCCAGCCCACCACAGCCCACCACAGCACGTCCCGACCCACCACAGCCCGTCCCAGCTCACCACAGCCCGTCCCAGCCCACCACAACCCGTCCCAGACCACCACAGCCCGTCCCAGCCCACCACAGACCACCACAGCCCGTCCCAAACCACCACAGCCCGTCCCAGCCCAACACAGCCCACCACAGCCCGTCCCAGCCCACCACAGCCCACCACAGCCCGTCCCAGCCCACCACAGCCCGTCCCTGAGCACCACAGCCCGTCCCAGCCCACCACGGCCCATCCCAGCCCACCACAGCCCGTCCCAGCCCACCACAGCCCGTCCCAGCCCACCACAGCCCACCGCAGCCCGTCTCAGCCCACCACAGCCCGTCTCAGCCCACCACAGCACACCACAGCCCGTCCCAGCCCACCACAGCCCGTCTCAGCCCGTCTCAGCCCACCACAGCCCGTCCCGGCCCACTACAACTCGTCCCAGCCCACCACAGGCCACCACAGCCCACCCAGCCCTTCCCAGCCCACCAGAGGCCGTCCCAGCCCACCACAGCCCAATACAGCACACCACAGCCCGTCACAGCCCGTCAGAGGCCACCAGAGCTTGTCCCGGCCCACCAGAGTCCGTCCCAAGCCACCACGGCCCGTCCCAGCCCACGACAACTGACCACAGGCCGTCCCAGCCCACCACGGCCCGTCCCAGCCCACCACAGCCCGTCCCAGCCCACCACAGACCACCACAGCCCGTCCCAAACCACCACAGCCCTTCCCAGCCCAACACAGCCCACCACAGTCTGTCCCAGCCCAGTACAACTCGTCCCAGCCCACCACAGCCCACCACAGCCCATCCCAGCCCACCACAGCCCGTCCCTGAGCACCACAGCCCGTCCCAGCCCACCACGGCCCGTCCCAGCCCACCACGGCCCATCCCAGCCCACCACGGCCCGTCCCCGCCCACCACGGCCCGTCCCTGCCCACCACGGCCCGTCCCAGCCCACCACGGCCCATCCCAGCCCACCACGGCCCATCTCAGCCCACCACGGCCCGTCCCAGCCCCCCACAGACAATCCCAGCACACCACAGCCCACCACAGCCCGTCCCGGCCCACTACAACTCGTCCCAGCCCACCACAGCCCACCACAGCCTGTCCTGGCCCACCACAGCCCGTCCCAGCTCACCACAGCCCGTCCCAGCCCACCACAACCCGTCACAGACCACCACAGCCCATCCCAGCCCACCACAGACCACCACAGCCCGTCCCAAACCACCACAGCCTGTCCCAGCCCACCACAGCCCGTCCCGGCCCACTACAACTCGTCCCAGCCCACCACAGCCCACCACAGCCCGTCCCAGCCCACCACAGCCCGTCCCTGAGCACCACAGCCCGTCCCAGCCCACCACGGCCCATCCCAGCCCACCACGGCCCGTAACAGCCCACCACAGCCCGTCCCAGCCCACCACAGCCCACCGCAGCCCGTCTCAGCCCACCACAGCCCGTCTCAGCCCACCACAGCACACCACAGCCCGTCCCAGCCCACCAGAGCCCGTCCCAACTTAGCACAGCCCACCACAGCCCGTCTCAGCCCACCACAGCTTGTCCCGGCCCACTACAACTCGTCCCAGCCCACCACAGGCCACCACAGCCCACCCAGCCCTTCCCAGCCCACCAGAGGCCGTCCCAGCCCACCACAGCCCAATACAGCACACCACAGCCCGTCACAGCCCGTCAGAGGCCACCAGAGCTTGTCCCGGCCCACCAGAGTCCGTCCCAAGCCACCACGGCCCGTCCCAGCCCACGACAACTGACCACAGGCCGTCCCAGCCCACCACGGCCCGTCCCAGCCCACCACAGACCACCACAGCCCGTCCCAAACCACCACAGCCCTTCCCAGCCCACCACAGCCCACCACAGTCTGTCCCAGCCCAGTACAACTCGTCCCAGCCCACCACAGCCCACCACAGCCCATCCCAGCCCACCACAGCCCGTCCCTGAGCACCACAGCCCGTCCCAGCCCACCACGGCCCGTCCCAGCCCACCACGGCCCATCCCAGCCCACCACGGCCCGTCCCCGCCCACCACAGCCCGTCCCAGCCCACCACGGCCCGTCCCAGCCCACCACGGCCCATCCCAGCCCACCACGGCCCGTCTCAGCCCACCACGGCCCGTCCCAGCCCACCACTAGCCCGTCCCAGCCCACCACAGCCCGTCCCAGCCCGTCCCAGCCCACCACAGCCCGTCCCAGCCCACCACAGGCCGTCCCCGCCCATTACAGACCATCCCAGCCCGTCCCAGACCACCACAGCCCGTCTCAAGCTCACCAGAACCTACCACAGCCCACCACAGCCCGTCCCAGACCACCACGGCCCACCACAGCCCACCACGGCCCGAAACAGCCCACCACGGCCCGACCAAGCCCACCACGGCCCGAACAAGCCCACCACGGCTCGTAGCGGCCCACCACAGCCCGTCGCGGCCCACCACGGCCCACAGCGGTCCGTCCCGGCCAACCACGGTCCGTCGCAGCCGACCATGGCCCACCTCAGCCCACCACGGCCCTTCCCAGCCCACCACAGCCCGTCCCAGCCCACCACAGCCCGTCCCAGCCCACCACAGCCCACCGCAGCCCACCACAGCCCACCACAGCCTGTCCCAGCCCACCAGAACCCGCCTCAACCCAAAACAGCTCTTCCCAGGCCACCACAGCCCGTCCAAGCCCACCACAGCCCGTCACAGCCCACCACAGCCCGCCCCAGCCAGTGTCAGACCGTACCAGTCCACCACAGCCCGTGCCAGCCCGTCCCAGCTCGTCCCAGCCCACCACAGCCCGTCCCAGCTCGTCCCAGCCCACCACAGCCCGTCCCAGCTCGTCCCAGCCCACCACAGCCCGTCCCAGCTCGTCCCAGCCCACCACAGCCCGTCCCAGCTCGTCCCAGCCCACCACAGCCAGTCCCCGTCGACCACAGCCCGTCCCAGCCCACCACGGCCCGTCTCAGCCCACAACGGCCCGTCCCAGCCCACCACGGCCCGTCCCAGCCCACCACGGCCCGAAACAGCCCACCACGGCCCGAACAAGCCCAGCACGGCCCGAACAAGCCCAGCACGGCCCGAACAAGCCCACCACGGCCCGAACAAGCCCACCACGGCTCGTAGCGGCCCACCACAGCCCGTCGCAGCCCACCACGGCCCACAGCGGTCCGTCCCGGCCAACCACGGTCCGTCGCAGCCCACCATGGCCCACCTCAGCCCACCACGGCCCTTCCCAGCACACCACAGCCCGTCCCAGCCCGTCACAGCCCACCACAGCCCGTCCCAGCCCACCACAGCCTGTCCCAGCCCACCACAACCCACCACAGCCTATCCCAGCCCACCAGAACCCGCCTCAACCCAAAACAGCTCTTCCCAGGCCACCACAGCCCGTCCAAGCCCACCACAGCCCGTCCCAGCCCACCACAGCCCGTCCCAGCCAGTGTCAGACCGTACCAGCCCACCACAGCCCGTGCCAGCCCGTCCCAGCTCGTCCCAGCCCACCACAGCCCGTCCCAGCCCACCACAGCCCGTCCCAGCTTGTCCCAGCCCACCACAGCCCACCTGAAGGGAATGATTTGTCTAAGACCTCCAGTGAAACTCACCTAATTGAAGGAGGCCTGTGGGAACTCATGAAGAACGGACTGCAAGAGAAAGAACATAACGCAATACAACTAGTGGAGGTTTAGGCCGCAAGGGCATTGCGACCTTGGGGCCTGTGGTTATACAAAATAGGATGTAGGTCCGGTTATAACCGAAACTGTCAGCAAGCATAAGATTGAGGCATACAATAGAAAGTACCGAAGCAGAACTTGTAACCCTAGGAAACGAAATAAGCAGAGTGAAGAGGAACAGCGAATAAGGAATTTAGCTTTTGCAATATGTAATCACTTTTGCAATATGTAACCAATGAGCTTTGTGCACGATAATCTTAGACTATGTATGCAGCCTTATAAAAGAAGCATGTTAAGAACAATAAAGCAGATCTGATCTGATTCCACCTGACCGGGTCTCCGTCTCTCAATCGCGGCAAATTGGTGACCCCGACGTGATACGTTTAAGGATCCGACGTGATGGGTCGACGAACCGCCTAGCTGAAGCGGCCTGCTGCGACTCTCACAGAACTTTGAATGATCTGCTGAAAGGAAGCAGGAGGCGGCCTGAAATCCCTCCGGAGTAGAGAGGTGAGCTGTGGGAAACATGGGGAATCAAGCGTCAGCCCCTGAGAGAGACGTATATGAGCTTATGAAAGCTCTTCTTAAAAAACATGGGAAGAGCATTCCTGGGCAGGATCTTAAGACAATTCTTAAGTGGGTTCAAGTTAAATTACCTGCTGTAACCGCATCCACTATTTTTACACGAGACCTTTGGGATAATGTGGGAGTGAAGTTATGGGATGCGGCGACTACGGGGAATGCTGAAGCACAGCGTATGCTCCCGTGGTGGAGAAGCATTTTTGAGGTTTTAAAAGCCCAGGAAAACAATCATAAAAAAGACTCAGACAAAGAGAAAGACCCCCCCCCGGTGTCCCCACCGTTACCGGAGGGAGCAAAGCCCTCGGCACCACTGACAGTATGCGCCGCGGAGTATCCACCTGAAGACGACCCCTTTGACCCGGGACCCATAGACCCTGAACAGGAGCCAGATTTATACCCCCCCGACCCACATGATGTGTGGGCCAGCATTAGACGTCAAGCCTTACAGGAGGGGGAACTGGAGATTGCCAAAACGATAGTGGCTCCTGTACTCTATCCGCGAGGCGGAGGGCGAGTCGGAGGGGGCCAATGGGAAGCTTTATCTTTTTCGGTAGTTAAGGAACTGCGTCGTACTGTTACTGAACATGGACTTTCTTCACCATACTTTGCAAGTTTGTTATCTTCTGTCTTTGATACATATGTTATGACTCCACATGATTTAAAATCTTTGGCGCAGCTGCTCCTAACACCGACTCAGTATACTTTGTGGGAGGCCCATTGGAGGGGGGGACTCCAAGCGCTCCTCTTAACTTATGCGGGTCATAACAACAATGCAATTGCTGTATTGACTTTGGAACACCTTACAGGCACGAGTCGTCATTCTAACCCGGCAGATCAAGCCCGAATCCCACGAGAAGCTCTTGAAGCGATTCGTGAGGAGGCAAAAAAGGCCTTTTTTAAGGTTCCTGACTCTCAAAAACCGCAGAAGGCTTTTACCACTATCACACAAGAACCTCGAGAACCCTATATGCAATTTATCGATAGATTAAAACAGGCTTTGGAACGCCAAATAGATAATACGGAAGCACGGGAAATTTTGTTGTTAAAATTGGCTGTTGAAAATGCTAATGCAGATTGCAGAAAGCTTTTAAAATCTCTCCCGAATCAAAACCCTATTTTAGTTGAAATGATCGAGGCATGTAACAGAATCGGTATTGTAAATTATAAATTTGAGGCCATGGCTGCTGCTTTTGCAGCCATGCTTAGCCAGTTGGGGAATTGCTATAGCTGCGGTAAACCTGGTCATCTAAAGAAAAATTGTCTGGCTACTAAGGCTGGCGCTAAGCCCAGAGTCCCAGGAATTTGTCCTAGATGTAAAAAGGGTCGTCATTATGCTAATCAATGTCGGTCCAAGTATGATTTGCAGGGACAACCAATCCAGGGAAACCGATCTCGGAGCGCGGGACAGCGACGCGCGCAGACACAAATAACGCCGTCACCCTTCAACAATTCCCAAAGAGGAGCAGCAGCAGCGCCTCAAGTCTTCGCCCAGCAACAACCGGCAGCGCAGGATTGGACCTGGCAACCGCCCACACAGTAACGTTACTTGATTCCTCGGTTCACTTATTGTCAACAGATGTTTCAGGACCCTTACCCCCAAAAACACAGGCCTTATTGATAGGGAGGTTTTCTACAACATTATCTGGTCTTTTTGTATTACCAGGTGTTATTGACTCTGATAGTACTGAAAACATTAAAATCATGGCATGGACCCCGTTTCCTCCCTGCACGGTGCCGGAAGATAGCCGTATAGCACAACTGATCCTTATGCCCACAAGCAAAGATTGTTTAAATTTGGACCAGCTCCAACAAAGGCAGGGTGGGTTTGGTTCAACTGAGGACCCACAAATTTTATGGGTACAGTCTCTTTCTCAAAAACGGCCTATGTGCCAATGTACCCTTATTCGAGGGGAACAAAAAGTAGTTTTGAATGGGATTATTGACACCGGAGCCGATGTTACAGTAATATCTCATGCTAAATGGCCACCGCTGTGGCCGCTAACCAATACTCCACAGGCATTAGCTGGGATTGGCGGAACTGGCAAAAGCCACCAGAGCCTGGAGCTGATCCAAATTCAGGGCCCAGAAGGGCGTATTGCTTCTGTTAAACCTTTTGTGTTATCTGTTCCCATGGTTTTATGGGGACGAGACGTGCTATCACAGTGGGGAATGACAATTCGTACCCATTTTTAGGTGGGGCCATTGAAATGTGCGACACCCTTAAATTAACCTGGAAAATTGATGCTCCCATTTGGGTGGATCAATGGCCCCTACCTTTAGAAAAGCTTCGCGCCCTTCAGGACCTGGTCACAGAACAACTCGAAAAGGGACATATTGTGCCTTCTACCAGCCCTTGGAATTCTCCTGTTTTTGTTATCCGAAAACAGACTGGCAAGTGGCGCTTGCTCCATGACCTTAGAAAAATCAATGACGCCATGGAAACTATGGGGGCCTTGCAACCTGGACTCCCGTCTCCTACAATGATTCCCAGAGATTGGCATTTAACTGTTATTGATCTCAAAGATTGCTTTTTTAATATCCCCTTGCATCCAGATGATGCTCCTAAATTTGCTTTTTCAGTTCCTAGCGTCAATATGCAGGCTCCATTGCAGAGATATCAGTGGGTTGTGTTGCCACAAGGAATGAAAAATAGCCCGACAATATGTCAATGGTATGTAGCTAAGGTACTTAGCCCTGTCCGAATCACAATGCCTGATGTCCTATTGTATCATTATATGGATGATATCCTAGTGGCTGCACAACATCACATAGTCATGGAGAAAGCTGTAGCCCTTGTCACGGCGGCCGTTAACTCGGCAGGCCTCTGTATTGCGCCAGAAAAAATTCAAAAAACACCCCCGTGGAAATATCTGGGCTGGCGCATAAGAGCCCAAACCATAGTTCCTCAACCTTTGCAGATACAGACTGATGTAAGAAATTTACACGATGCACAAAAGTTGTTAGGAACAATTAATTGGGTTCGGCCTTTGCTAGGGATTTCTAATGCAGATTTGAGCCCTTTGTTTGAGTTGCTCAAGGGAGACACAGATTTACGTTCTCAACGCCGTCTTAACCCTGAGGCTGTTACCTCGTTACAGAAAGTTGCTACAGCCATTGCTTCTAGACAAGCACACCGATGTGATCCCAATCTCGCTTTTTCTTTAATCGTTTTGAACCCAGCTCGACAACCCTATGCGTTAATATTTCAATGGGATCCACAAAAATCGGATCCGTTGTTGATTATCGAGTGGGTCTTTTTATCTAACCAGTCTACGAAAACTATTGTAACACAACACGAGATGTTTGCTCACCTGATAATTAAGGCCAGACAACGGTTGTTGATGTTATCAGGAACTGATTTTGCTTATATTTGTTTACCTGTGACAACCATATATCTGCAATGGCTTTATCAACAATCAGACATTTTTATGTTAGCATTAGCAGGTTATATGGGCCAGATTACATCCCACCCACCTTCACATAAGCTGCTTAATGCTAATTTTTGTATAACTTTTAAACCAAAACGAAGTGATCAACCATTGCAAGCCCTTACTGTATTTACAGATGGATCTGGAAAATCACACAAATCAGTTATAGTATGGTGGGACGACCAACGTGAGCGTTGGGATTCAGACGTTAAAACAGTCCCTGGCTCCCCTCAGATAGTGGAACTGGCTGCGGTAGTTCGAGTCTTTCGAAAATGGTCAACGCCAGTTAATGTTATCACTGATTCAGCTTATGTTGCAGGAATAGTTGAGCGAGCTGAAGCATCTGTGTTGCGTGACATTCCGCACTTTGACTTATTTGCTTTATTACAAGAACTCGTTTTTCTTCTGGACTCTCGCCCTTACCCCTATTTTGTTATGCATGTCAGATCGCACACTTTTCTACCTGGCTTCATTGCAGAAGGTAATCGCCGAGCTGATCTTTTGACATTACCGGTACAAGTGTTACCAGATCGTGTAGCTCAAGCTAGACTCAGCCATTCTTTTTTCCACCAAAATGCTGGAGGCCTTAAAAGACAGTTTGGCCTTACCTCCCAGCAAGCATCTAACATTATTGCTACGTGCCCTGACTGCCAAAGATATTCTTTTCCGTCTGTTGCAGGCGGAGTCAACCCTCGAGGACTACAAAGTTTACAGTTGTGGCAAACCGATGTTACCCACTATTCAGAGTTTGGCAATTTGAAATATATCCACTCTTCTATTGACACCTTTTCAGGTGCCTTATTTGCTTCTTGTCATACAGGAGAAAAAGCACGTGATGTCCGTAAGCATCTTATGCGCGCTTTTGCTACATTGGGTATCCCGGTACAAATCAAAACAGACAATGGTCCTGCTTATTAGCATGTTGGACCGGAAAACAGGTTAATATAACGACAAATGTTTTGTCTGAATTGGCCAGTGACGTCCAAGGAATAAGACATGCCCTGTTACAAAATCGTGCCGCAATAGATTTTCTACTTTTAGCACAAGGGCACGGATGTGATGAGTTTGAAGGGATGTGCTGTATGAACCTTTCTGATCATTCCCAATCAATACACAAACAACTTTCTATTTTAAGGGATAATATGAAAAAACTTCGAGAAAGTAGTGATCCTTTTACAGATTGGTTATCTTCATTAGGTTTGTCTGGATGGTGGATCACAATTTTGGAAAAAATAGCTGTTGTAATAATAATAGTGTTATTGTTAGCTTTGCTTTTGCCGTGTGTTATGCAATGTTTACAGAAGCTAATAGCTAACTCTGTGAAACGAGTTTTTATGGTGCAACAAGAAGGGGGAAATGAAGGGAATGATTTGTCTAAGACCTCCAGTGAAACTCACCTAATTGAAGGAGGCCTGTGGGAACTCATGAAGAACGGACTGCAAGAGAAAGAACATAACGCAATACAACTAGTGGAGGTTTAGGCCGCAAGGGCATTGCGACCTTGGGGCCTGTGGTTATACAAAATAGGATGTAGGTCCGGTTATAACCGAAACTGTCAGCAAGCATAAGATTGAGGCATACAATAGAAAGTACCGAAGCAGAACTTGTAACCCTAGGAAACGAAATAAGCAGAGTGAAGAGGAACAGCGAATAAGGAATTTAGCTTTTGCAATATGTAATCACTTTTGCAATATGTAACCAATGAGCTTTGTGCACGATAATCTTAGACTATGTATGCAGCCTTATAAAAGAAGCATGTTAAGAACAATAAAGCAGATCTGATCTGATTCCACCTGACCGGGTCTCCGTCTCTCAATCGCGGCACCCACCGCAGCCCGTCTCAGCCCACCACAGCCCGTCTCAGCCCACCACAGCACACCACAGCCCGTCCCAGCCCACCAGAGCCCGTCCCAGCTTACCACAGCCCACCACAGCCCGTCTCAGCCCACCACAGCCCGTCCCGGCCCACTACAACTCGTCCTAGCCCACCACAGGCCACCACAGCCCACCCAGCCCTTCCCAGCCCACCAGAGGCCGTCCCAGCCCACCACAGCCCAATACAGCACACCACAGCCCGTCACAGCCCTTCAGAGGCCACCAGAGCTTGTCCCGGCCCACCAGAGTCCGTCCCAAGCCACCACGGCCCGTCCCAGCCCACGACAACTGACCACAGGCCGTCCCAGCCCACCACGGCCCGTCCCAGCCCACCACAGCCCGTCCCATCCCACCACAGACCACCACAGCCCGTCCCAAACCACCACAGCCCTTCACAGCCCACCACAGCCCACCACAGTCTGTCCCAGCCCAGTACAACTCGTCCCAGCCCACCACAGCCCACCACAGCCCATCCCAGCCCACCACAGCCCGTCCCTGAGCACCACAGCCCGTCCCAGCCCACCACGGCCCGTCCCAGCCCACCACGGCCCATCCCAGCCCACCACGGCCCGTCCCCGCCCACCACAGCCCGTCCCAGCCCACCACGGCCCGTCCCAGCCCACCACGGCCCATCCCAGCCCACCACGGCCCGTCTCAGCCCACCACGGCCCGTCCCAGCCCACCACTAGCCCGTCCCAGCCCACCACAGCCCGTCCCAGCCCGTCCCAGCCCACCACAGCCCGTCCCAGCCCACCACAGGCCGTCCCCGCCCATTACAGACCATCCCAGCCCGTCCCAGACCACCACAGCCCGTCTCAAGCTCACCAGAACATACCACAGCCCACCACAGCCCGTCCCAGACCACCACGGCCCACCACAGCCCACCACGGCCCGTCCCAGCCCACCACGGCCCGACCAAGCCCACCACGGCCCGACCAAGCCCACCACGGCTCGTAGCGGCCCACCACAGCCCGTCGCGGCCCACCACGGCCCACAGCGGTCCGTCCCGGCCAACCACGGTCCGTCGCAGCCGACCATGGCCCACCTCAGCCCACCACGGCCCTTCCCAGCCCACCACAGCCCGTCCCAGCCCACCACAGCCCGTCCCAGCCCACCACAGCCCACCGCAGCCCACCACAGCCTGTCCCAGCCCACCAGAACCCGCCTCAACCCAAAACAGCTCTTCCCAGGCCACCACAGCCCGTCCAAGCCCACCACAGCCCGTCCCAGCCCACCACAGCCCACCACAGCCCACCACAGCCCGTCCCAGCCAGTGTCAGACCGTACCAGCCCACCACAGCCCGTGCCAGCCGGTCCCAGCTCGTCCCAGCCCACCACAGCCCGTCCCAGCCCACCACAGCTCGTCCCAGCCCACCACAGCCCGTCCCAGCTCGTCCCAGCCCACCACAGCCCGTCCCAGCTCGTCCCAGCCCACCACAGCCCGTCCCAGCTCGTCCCAGCCCACCACAGCTGGTCCCAGCCTGTCCCAGCCCACCACAGCCCGTCCCAGCCCACCACAGCCCGTCTCAGCCCACCACAGCCCGTCCAAGCCCACCGCAGCCCGTCCCAGCCCACCGCAGCCCGTCCCAGCCCACCGAAGCCTGTCCCAGCCCACCGCAGCCCGTCCAAGCCGTCCCAGTAAATCCCAGCCCACCATAGCCCGTCTCAGCTCACCACAGCGCGTCCCAGTCCACCACACCCACCACAGCCCATCCCAGCCCATTCCAGCCCACCACAGCCCGTCCCAGCCCACCACAGCCCGTCCCAGCCCAGCGCAGCCCGTCCCAGCCCAGCGCAGCCCGTGCCAGCCCACCACAGCCCGTCCCAGCACACCACAGCTCGTCCCAGCACACCACAGCCTGTCCCAGCACACCACAGCCCACCACAGCCCGTCCCAGCCCACCACAGCCAACCACAAACTGTCCTCGCCCACCACAAACTGTCCTCGCCCACCACAGCCTGTCCCCGCCCAGCAAAATCTCTCCCCGCCCACCACAGCCCATCACAGCTCACCACAAACCACCACAGCCCACCACAGCCCGTCCCAGACCATCCCAGCCCATCCCAGCCCACGACAGCCCGTCACAGCCCGTCCCAGCCCACCGCAGCCCGTCCCAGCCCACAACAGCCAGTCCCAGCCCGTCCCAGCCCACCACAGCCCGTCCCAGCCCACCACAGCCCGTACCAGCCCACCACATCAAGTACCAGTCCGTCCTAGCCCACCACGGCTTGTCCCAGCCCACCACGGCCCGTCTCTGCTCACCACAGCACGTACCAGCCTGTCTCAGCCTACCACAGCCCGTCCCAGCATGTCCCAGCCCACCGCAGCCCGTCCCAGCCCACCGCAGCCCGTCCCAGCCCAACGCAGCCCGTCCCAGCCCAGCGCAGCCCGTCCCAGCCCAGCGCAGCCCGTCCCAGCCCACCGCAACCCGTCCCAGCCCGTCCCAGCCCACCACAGCCCGTCCCGGCTCACCACAGCTCGTCCCGTCCCAACACGGCCGACCACAGCCCATTACGGCCCACCACAGCCTGTCCCAGCCCACCACGGCCCGTCCCAGCCCACCACGGCCCGTCCCAGCCCACCTCAGCCCACCACAGCCCGTTGCAGCCCACCACAGCGCGTCCCAATTCACCACGGCCCGTCCCAGCCCACCACGGCCTGTCCCAGCGAACCACAGCCCGTCCCAGCCCACCACAGCCCACCATAACCAGTCCCAGCCCACCACAGCCCGTCCAAGCCCACCACAGCTCGTGCCTGTCCATCCCAGCCCACCACAGCCCACCACAGCCCGTCCCAGCCAACCAGAGCCAGTCCCAGCCCACCACAACACGTCCAAGCCCACCACAGGTCGTACCTGTCCATCCCAGCCCACCACAGCCCGTGTAAGCCCGTCCCAGACCGTCCCAGCTCACCACAACCCACCACAGCCCGTCCCCGCCCAGCAGAGCCCGTCCCCGCCCAGCACAGCTCGTCCCAGCCTGTCCCAGGCCTTCCCAGCCCACCACAGCCCGTCCCGGCCCACCACAGCCCTGTCCGGCCCACCACGGCGCACCACAACCCACCACAACTTGTCCCAGCACACCACAGCCCGTCCTAGCCCACCACAGCCCGTCCCAGCCCACCACAGCCCGTCACAGCCCGTCCCAGCCCGTGCCAACCCGTCCCAGCCCACCACAGCCCGTGCCTACCCACCACAGCCCGTGCCTACCCACCACAGCCCGTCCCAGCCCACCACAGCCCGTCCCAGCCCACCACAGCCCACCACAGCCCACCACAGCCCGTCCCAGCCCACCACAGCCCACCACAGCCCACCACAGCCCACCACAGCCCGTCTCCGCCCACCACAACCTGTCCTCGCCCACCACAGCCTGTCCCCGCCCAGCAAAATCTCTCCCCGCCCACCAAAGCCAATCCCAGCCCACCACAGCTCACCACAAACCACCACAGCCCACTACAGCCCGTCCCAGACCATCCCAGCCCATCCCAGGCCACGACAGCCGGTCACAGCCCGCCCCAGCCCACAACAGCCAGTCCCAGCTTGTCCCAGACCACTACAGCCCGTCCCAGCCCACCACGGCCCGTCCAAGCCCACCACAGCCCGTCTCCGCTCACCACAGCACGTACCAGCCTGTCTCACCCTACCACAGCCCGTCCCAGCATGTCCCAGCCCACCGCAGCCCGTCCCAGCCCATCACAGCTCGTCCCAGCCCTTCCCAGCCCACCACAGCATGTCCCAGGCCCCCACAGCCCACGACAGCCCGTCCCAGCCCACGACAGCCACAACCCGTCCCACGACAGCCCGTCCCAGCCCACCACAGACCACTACAGCACACCACAGCCTACCGCAGCCCACCACAGCCCGTCCCAGCCCGTCACAGCTCGTCCCAGCCCGTCACAGCTCGTCCCAGCCCGTCCCAGCCCACCACGGCCCGTCCCAGCCCACAACAGACCACCACAGTTCGTCCCAGCCCGCCACAACCCGTCCCAAACCGCCACGGCCCGTCCCAGCCCACCACGGCCCATCCCAGCCCACCACGGCACGTCCCCGCCCACCACGGCCCGTCCCAGCCCACCACGGCCCATCCCAGCCCACCACGGCCCGTCTCAGCCCACCACGGCCCGTCCCAGCCCACCACTAGCCCGTCCCAGCCCACCACAGCCCGTCCCAGCCCGTCCCAGCCCACCACAGGCCGTCCCCGCCCATTACAGCCCATCCCAGCCCGTCCCAGACCACCACAGCCCGTCTCAAGCTCACCAGAACCTACCACAGCCCACCACAGCCCGTCCCAGACCACCACGGCCCACCACAGCCCACCACGGCCCGTCCCAGCCCACCACGGCCCGACCAAGCCCACCACGGCTCGTAGCGGCCCACCACAGCCCGTCGCGGCCCACCACGGCCCACAGCGGTCCGTCCCGGCCAACCACGGTCCGTCGCAGCCGACCATGGCCCACCTCAGCCCACCACGGCCCTTCCCAGCCCACCACAGCCCGTCCCAGCCCACCACAACTTGTCCCAGCCCACCACAGCCCACCGCAGCCCACCACAGCCTGTCCCAGCCCACCAGAACCCGCCTCAACCCAAAACAGCTCTTCCCAGGCCACCACAGCCCGTCCAAGCCCACCACAGCCCGTCCCAGCCCACCACAGCCCGTCCCAGCCAGTGTCAGACCGTACCAGCCCACCACAGCCCGTGCCAGCCCGTCCCAGCTCGTCCCAGCCCACCACAGCCCGTCCCAGCCCACCACAGCCCGTCCCAGCTCGTCCCAGCCCACCACAGCCCGTCCCAGCTCGTCCCAGCCCACCACAGCCCGTCCCAGCTCGTCCCAGCCCACCACAGCCGGTCCCAGCCTGTCCCAGCCCACCACAGCCCGTCCCAGCCCACCACAGCCCGTCCCAGCCCACCACAGCCCGTCTCAGCCCACCACAGCCCGTCCAAGCCCACCGCAGCCCGTCCCAGCCCACCGCAGCCCGTCCCAGCCCACCGAAGCCCGTCCCAGCCCACCGCAGCCCGTCCAAGCCATCCCAGCAAATCCCAGCCCACCATAGCCCGTCTCAGCTCACCACAGCGCGTCCCAGTCCACCACACCCACTACAGCCCATCCCAGCCCACCACAGCCCGTCCCAGCCCACCACAGCCCGTCCCAGCCCACCACAGCCCGTCCCAGCCCACCACAGCCCGTCCCAGCCCAGCGCAGCCCGTCCCAGCCCACCACAGCCCGTGCAAGCCCACCACTGCCCGTCCCAGCCCACCACTGCCCGTCCCAGCCCACCACAGCCCGTCCCAGCTCGTCCCAGCCCACCACAGCCCGTCCCAGCCCACCACAGGCCGTCCCCGCCCATTACAGACCATCCCAGCCCGTCCCAGACCACCACAGCCCGTCTCAAGCTCACCAGAACCTACCACAGCCCACCACAGCCCGTCCCAGACCACCACGGCCCACCACAGCCCACCACGGCCCGTCCCAGCCCACCACGGCCCGACCAAGCCCACCACGGCCCGACCAAGCCCACCACGGCTCGTAGCGGCCCACCACAGCCCGTCGCGGCCCACCACGGCCCACAGCGGTCCGTCCCGGCCAACCACGGTCCGTCGCAGCCGACCATGGCCCACCTCAGCCCACCACGGCCCTTCCCAGCCCACCACAGCCCGTCCCAGCCCACCACAGCCCGTCCCAGCCCACCACAGCCCACCGCAGCCCACCACAGCCTGTCCCAGCCCACCAGAACCCGCCTCAACCCAAAACAGCTCTTCCCAGGCCACCACAGCCCGTCCAAGCCCACCACAGCCCGTCCCAGCCCACCACAGCCCGTCCCAGCCAGTGTCAGACCGTACCAGCCCACCACAGCCCGTGCCAGCCCGTCCCAGCTCGTCCCAGCCCACCACAGCCCGTCCCAGCCCACCACAGCCCGTCCCAGCTCGTCCCAGCCCACCACAGCCCGTCCCAGCTCGTCCCAGCCCACCACAGCCCGTCCCAGCTCGTCCCAGCCCACCACAGCTGGTCCCAGCCTGTCCCAGCCCACCACAGCCCGTCCCAGCCCACCACAGCCCGTCTCAGCCCACCACAGCCCGTCCAAGCCCACCGCAGCCCGTCCCAGCCCACCGCAGCCCGTCCCAGCCCACCGAAGCCCGTCCCAGCCCACCGCAGCCCGTCCAAGCCGTCCCAGCAAATCCCAGCCCACCATAGCCCGTCTCAGCTCACCACAGCGCGTCCCAGTCCACCACACCCACCACAGCCCATCCCAGCCCATTCCAGCCCACCACAGCCCGTCCCAGCCCAGCGCAGCCCGTCCCAGCCCAGCGCAGCCCGTGCCAGCCCACCACAGCCCGTCCCAGCACACCACAGCTCGTCCCAGCACACCACAGCCTGTCCCAGCACACCACAGCCCACCACAGCCCGTCCCAGCCCACCACAGCCCACCACAAACTGTCCTCGCCCACCACAAACTGTCCTCGCCCACCACAGCCTGTCCCCGCCCAGCAAAATCTCTCCCCGCCCACCACAGCCCATCACAGCTCACCACAAACCACCACAGCCCACCACAGCCCGTCCCAGACCATCCCAGCCCATCCCAGCCCACGACAGCCCGTCACAGCCCGTCCCAGCCCACCGCAGCCCGTTCCAGCCCACAACAGCCAGTCCCAGCCCGTCCCAGCCCACCACAGCCCGTCCCAGCCCACCACAGCCCGTACCAGCCCACCACATCAAGTACCAGTCCGTCCTAGCCCACCACGGCTTGTCCCAGCCCACCACGGCCCGTCTCTGCTCACCACAGCACGTACCAGCCTGTCTCAGCCTACCACAGCCCGTCCCAGCATGTCCCAGCCCACCGCAGCCCGTCCCAGCCCACCGCAGCCCGTCCCAGCCCACCGCAGCCCGTCCCAGCCCAGCGCAGCCCGTCCCAGCCCAGCGCAGCCCGTCCCAGCCCACCACAGCCCGTCCCGGCTCACCACAGCTCGTCCCGTCCCAACACGGCCGACCACAGCCCATTACGGCCCACCACAGCCTGTCCCAGCCCACCACGGCCCGTCCCAGCCCACCACGGCCCGTCCCAGCCCACCTCAGCCCACCACAGCCCGTCCCAGCCCACCACAGCGCGTCCCAATTCACCACGGCCCGTCCCAGCCCACCACGGCCTGTCCCAGCGAACCACAGCCCGTCCCAGCCCACCACAGCCCACCATAACCAGTCCTAGCCCACCACAGCCCGTCCAAGCCCACCACAGCTCGTGCCTGTCCATCCCAGCCCACCACAGCCCACCACAGCCCGTCCCAGCCAACCAGAGCCAGTCCCAGCCCACCACAACACGTCCAAGCCCACCACAGGTTGTACCTGTCCATCCCAGCCCACCACAGCCCGTGTAAGCCCGTCCCAGACCGTCCCAGCTCACCACAACCCACCACAGCCCGTCCCCGCCCAGCAGAGCCCGTCCCCGCCCAGCACAGCTCGTCCCAGCCTGTCCCAGGCCTTCCCAGCCCACCACAGCCAGTCCCGGCCCACCACAGCCCTGTCCGGCCCACCACGGCGCACCACAACCCACCACAACTTGTCCCAGCACACCACAGCCCGTCCTAGCCCACCACAGCCCGTCCCAGCCCACCACAGCCCGTCACAGCCCGTCCCAGCCCGTGCCAACCCGTCCCAGCCCGTCCCAGCCCACCACAGCCCGTGCCTACCCACCACAGCCCGTCCCAGCACACCACGGCCCGTCCCAGCCCACCACAGCCCGTCCCAGCCCACCACAGCCCACCACAGCCCACCACAGCCCGTCTCCGCCCACCACAACCTGTCCTCGCCCACCACAGCCTGTCCCCGCCCAGCAAAATCTCTCCCCGCCCACCAAAGCCAATCCCAGCCCACCACAGCTCACCACAAACCACCACAGCCCACTACAGCCCGTCCCAGACCATCCCAGCCCATCCCAGGCCACGACAGCCCGTCACAGCCCGCCTCAGCCCACAACAGCCAGTCCCAGCTTGTCCCAGACCACTACAGCCCGTCCCAGCCCACCACGGCCCGTCCAAGCCCACCACAGCCCGTCTCCGCTCACCACAGCACGTACCAGCCTGTCTCACCCTACCACAGCCCGTCCCAGCATGTCCCAGCCCACCGCAGCCCGTCCCAGCCCATCACAGCTCGTCCCAGCCCTTCCCAGCCCACCACAGCATGTCCCAGGCCCCCACAGCCCACGACAGCCCGTCCCAGCCCACGACAGCCACAACCCGTCCCACGACAGCCCGTCCCAGCCCACCACAGACCACTACAGCACACCACAGCCTACCGCAGCCCACCACAGCCCGTCCCAGCCCGTCACAGCTCGTCCCAGCCCGTCACAGCTCGTCCCAGCCCGTCCCAGCCCACCACGGCCCGTCCCAGCCCACAACAGACCACCACAGTTCGTCCCAGCCCGCCACAACCCGTCCCAAACCGCCACGGCCCGTCCCAGCCCACCACGGCCCATCCCAGCCCACCACGGCACGTCCCCGCCCACCACGGCCCGTCCCAGCCCACCACGGCCCATCCCAGCCCACCATGGCCCGTCTCAGCCCACCACGGCCCGTCCCAGCCCACCACTAGCCCGTCCCAGCCCACCACAGCCCGTCCCAGCCCGTCCCAGCCCACCACAGGCCGTCCCCGCCCATTACAGCCCATCCCAGCCCGTCCCAGACCACCACAGCCCGTCTCAAGCTCACCAGAACCTACCACAGCCCACCACGGCCCGTCCCAGACCACCACGGCCCACCACAGCCCACCACGGCCCGTCCCAGCCCACCACGGCCCGACCAAGCCCACCACGGCTCGTAGCGGCCCACCACAGCCCGTCGCGGCCCACCACGGCCCACAGCGGTCCGTCCCGGCCAACCACGGTCCGTCGCAGCCGACCATGGCCCACCTCAGCCCACCACGGCCCTTCCCAGCCCACCACAGCCCGTCCCAGCCCACCACAGCCCGTCCCAGCCCACCACAGCCCACCGCAGCCCACCACAGCCTGTCCCAGCCCACCAGAACCCGCCTCAACCCAAAACAGCTCTTCCCAGGCCACCACAGCCCGTCCAAGCCCACCACAGCCCGTCCCAGCCCACCACAGCCCGTCCCAGCCAGTGTCAGACCGTACCAGCCCACCACAGCCCGTGCCAGCCCGTCCCAGCTCGTCCCAGCCCACCACAGCCCGTCCCAGCCCACCACAGCCCGTCCCAGCTCGTCCCAGCCCACCACAGCCCGTCCCAGCTCGTCCCAGCCCACCACAGCCCGTCCCAGCTCGTCCCAGCCCACCACAGCTGGTCCCAGCCTGTCCCAGCCCACCACAGCCCGTCCCAGCCCACCACAGCCCGTCTCAGCCCATCACAGCCCGTCCAAGCCCACCGCAGCCCGTCCCAGCCCACCGCAGCCCGTCCCAGCCCACCGAAGCCCGTCCCAGCCCACCGCAGCCCGTCCAAGCCATCCCAGCAAATCCCAGCCCACCATAGCCCGTCTCAGCTCACCACAGCGCGTCCCAGTCCACCACACCCACTACAGCCCATCCCAGCCCACCACAGCCCGTCCCAGCCCACCACAGCCCGTCCCAGCCCAGCGCAGCCCGTCCCAGCCCACCACAGCCCGTGCCAGCCCACCACAGCCCGTCCCAGCACACCACAGCTCGTCCCAGCACACCACAGCCTGTCCCAGCACACCACAGCCCACCACAGCCCGTCCCAGCCCGTCTCCGCCCACCATAAACTGTCCTCGCCCACCACAGCCTGTCCCCGCCCAGCAAAATCTCTCCCCGCCCACCACAGCCCATCCCAGCCCACCACAGCTCACCACAAACCACCACAGCCCACCACAGCCCGTCCCAGACCATCCCAGCCCATCCCAGCCCACGACAGCCCGTCACAGCCCGTCCCAGCCCACCGCAGCCCGTCCCAGCCCACAACAGCCAGTCCCAGCCCGTCCCAGCCCACCACAGCCCGTCCCAGCCCACCACAGCCCGTACCAGCCCACCACATCAAGTACCAGTCCGTCCTAGCCCACCACGGCTTGTCCCAGCCCACCACGGCCCGTCTCTGCTCACCACAGCACGTACCAGCCTGTCTCAGCCTACCACAGCCCGTCCCAGCATGTCCCAGCCCACCGCAGCCCGTCCCAGCCCACCGCAGCCCGTCCCAGCCCACCGCAGCCCGTCCCAGCCCAGCGCAGCCCGTCCCAGCCCAGCGCAGCCCATCCCAGCCCACCGCAACCCGTCCCAGCCCGTCCCAGCCCACCACAGCCCGTCCCGGCTCACTACAGCTCGTCCCGTCCCAACACGGCCGACCACAGCCCATTACGGCCCACCACAGCCTGTCCCAGCCCACCACGGCCCGTCCCAGCCCACCACGGCCCGTCCCAGCCCACCTCAGCCCACCACAGCCCGTCCCAGCCCACCACAGCCCGTCCCAATTCACCACGGCCCGTCCCAGCCCACCACGGCCTGTCCCAGCGAACCACAGCCCGTCCCAGCCCACCACAGCCCACCATAACCAGTCCCAGCCCACCACAGCCCGTCCAAGCCCACCACAGCTCGTGCCTGTCCATCCCAGCCCACCACAGCCCACCACAGCCCGTCCCAGCCAACCAGAAGCAGTCCCAGCCCACCACAACCCGTCCAAGCCCACCACAGGTCGTACCTATCCATCCCAGCCCACCACAGCCCGTCCCAGCCAACCAGAGCCAGTCCCAGCCCACCACAACACGTCCAAGCCCACCACAGGTCGTACCTGTCCATCCCAGCCCACCACAGCCCGTGTCAGCCCGTCCCAGACCGTCCCAGCTCACCACAACCCACCACAGCTCGTCCCAGCCCGTCCCAGGCCTTCCCAGCCCACCACAGCCAGTCCCGGCCCACCACAGCCCTGTCCGGCCCACCACGGCGCACCACAACCCACCACAACTTGTCCCAGCACACCACAGCCCGTCCTAGCCCACCACAGCCCGTCCAGGCCCACCACAGCCCTGTCCGGCCCACCACGGCGCACCACAACCCACCACAACTTGTCCCAGCACACCACAGCCCGTCCTAGCCCACCACAGCCCGTCCCAGCCCACCACAGCCCGTCACAGCCCGTCCCAGCCCGTGCCAACCCGTCCCAGCCCGTCCCAGCCCACCACAGCCCGTCTCAAGCTCACCAGAACCCACCACAGCCCACCACAGCCTGTCCCAGCCCACCACAGCCCGTCCCAGCCCACCACAGCCCCACCCAGCCCATCACAGGCCACTACAGCACACCACAGCCTAGCGCAGACCACCACAGCCCGTCCCACCCCGTCACAGCTCGTCCCAGCCCGACACAGCCCACCACAGCCCGTCTCAGCTCACCACAGCCTGTCCCAGCCCACCACGGCCCACCACAGCCCGTCCCAGCCCGTCCCAGCCCACCACACTCACCACAACTCTTCCCAGACCGTTCCAGCACAGCACAGCCCATCCAAGCCCACCACAGCCCGTCCCAGCCCACCATAGCTGTTCTAGCCCGTCCCAGCCCACCACAGCCCTTCCCAGCCCCCCACAGCCCACCACAGCCCCTCCCAGCCCTACACAGGCCGTCCCAGCCCGTCCCAGCCCACCACAGTGCGTCCAAGTCCGTCCCAGCCCACCAGAGCCTGTCCCGGCCCACCCCGGCCCATCACAGCCCGTCTCAGCTCATCACAGCTCGTCCCAGCCCACCACAGCTCGTCCCAGCCCACCACAGCCCGTCCCAGCCCACCACAGCCCGTCCCACCCACCACAACCAACCACAGCCCGTCCCCATCCCACCACAGCCTGTCCCAGCCTACCACAACCCGTTCCAGCCCACCCCAGCCTGTCCCAGCCCACCACAGCCCGTCCCAGCCCACCACAGGCCACTACAACACACCCCAGCCCGTCACAGCTCGTCCCAGCTCGTCACAGCACGTCCCAGCCCACCAAAGCCCACCCCAGCATGTCCCAGGCCCCCACAGCCCACGACAGCCCATCCCAGCCCACGACAGCCCATCCCAGCCCACCACAGACCACTACAGAACACCACAGACCACTACAGAGCACCACAGCCTACCGCAATCCACCACAGCCCGTCCCAGCTCGTCCCAGCCCACCACGGCCCGTCCCGGCCCACCACAGCCCGTCCCGGACCACGACAGCCCGTCCCGGACCTACCACAACCCGTCCCCGACCACCACAGCAGGTCCAAGCTCACCACAGCCTGTGCCAGCCCACCACAGACCGTCCCAGCTCTCCACAGCTCTCCATAGCCCGTCCCAATCCTCCACAGCCTGTCCCAGCCTAACACAGCCCGTCCCAGCCCAACACAGCTTATCCCAGCCCACCACAGCCCGTCCCAGCCCACCACAGCCCGTCCCAGCCCACCACAGCCCCACCCAGCCCATCACAGGCCACTACAGCACACCACAGCCTAGCGCAGACCACCACAGCCCGTCCCACCCCGTCACAGCTCGTCCCAGCCCGACACAGCCCACCACAGCCCACCACAGCCTGTCCCAGCCCACCACAACCAACCACAGCCCGTCCCCATCCCACCACAGCCTGTCCCAGCCCACCACAGCCCATTCCAGCCCACCACAGCCCTTTCCAGCCCACGGCAGCCTGTCCCAGCCCACCATGGCACACCACAGCCCACCACAGCCCGTCCCAGACCACCACAGCCCACCATGGCTTACCACGGCCCACCACAGCCTGTCCCAGTCCATCCCAGACCACCACAGCCCGTCACAGCCCGTCCCAGCCCACCACATAAAGTACCAGCCCATAGAAGCCCACCACAGCCCGTCCCAGCCCACCACGGTCCGTCCGAGCCCACCCCAGCCCACCAAAGCCCACCACAGCCCATCTCAGCTCACCACAACCCGTACCAGACCACCACAGCCCACCACAGCCGGTTACAGCTTATCACAGCCCATCCCAGCCCACCACAGCCTGTCCCAGCCCAACACGACCCGTCCCAGCCCGCCACGGCCCGTCCCAGCCCACCACGGCCCGTCCCAGCCCACCACGGCCCGTCCCAGCCCGCCATGGCCCGTCCCAACCCGCCACGGCCCGTCCCAGCCCGCCACGGCCCGTCCCAGCCCGCCACAGTTTGTCCCAGCCTACCACAGCCCGTCCCAGATCACCAAAGCCCGTCCCAGCCCACCACAGACCACCACAGTTCATCCCAGCCCACCACAGTTCGTCCCAGCCCGCCACAGCCCGTCCCGGCCCACCACGGCCCGTCCCGGCCCACCACGGCCCGTCCCAGCTCACCACAGCCTGTCCTAGCCCAGCACAGCTCACGACAACCCATCCCAGCCCATGAAAGCCCGTCCCAGCTTACCACATCCCGTCCCAGCTTACCACAGCCCATCACAGCCCACCACGGTCCACCACAGCCCACCACAGCCTGTCCCAGCCCACCACGGCCCATAACAAACCACCACGGTCCGTCGCGGCCCATCACGGCCCGTCCCAGCTTACAACGGCTCGTCCCAGCCCACCACAGCCTGTCCAAGCCCACCAGAGCCCGTCCCAGCTCACCACGGCCCGTCCCAGCCCGTCCCAGCCCACCACAGCCCGTCCCAGCCCACCACAGCCCGCCCCAGCCCACCACAGCCCGCCCCAGCCCACCACAGCCCGTCCCAGCCCATCCCAGCCCACCCGGCCCGTCCCAGCCCACCACGGCACACTACAGCCCGTCCCAGCCCTCCACAGCCCACCACAGCCCACTACAGCCCGTCCCAGCCCACCACAGCCCGTCCCAGCCCACCACAGCCCGTCTCAGCCCGTCCCAGCCTGTCCCAGCTCATCCCAGCCCACCACAGCCCACCACAGTTTGTCCCAACCCACCACAGCCCGTCCCAGCCCACCACAGGCCACTACAGCATACCACAGGCCACTACAACACACCACAGCCCGTCACAGCTCGTCACAGCTCGTCACAGCACGTCCCAGCCCACCACAGCCCACCCCAGCATGTCCCAAGCCCCCACAGCCCACGACAGCCCTTCCCAGCCCACGACAGCCCATCCCAGCCTACCACAGCCCGTCCCAGCCCACCACAGCCCACTACAGAACACCACAGCCCGTCCCAGCTCGTCCCAGCCCGTCCCAGGCCTTCCCAGCCCACCACAGCCCATCCCGGACCACGACAGCCCGTCCCGGACCTACCACAACCCGTCCCCGACCACCACAGCAGGTCCAAGCCCACCACAGCCTGTCCCAGCCCACCACAGACCGTCCCAGCTCTCCACAGCTCTCCATAGCCCGTCCCAATCCTCCACAGCCTGTCCCAGCCTAACACAGCCCGTCCCAGCCCAACACAGCTTATCCCAGCCCACCACAGCCCGTCCCAGCCCACCACAGCCCGTCCCAGCCCACCACAGCCCCACCCTACCCACCACAGGCCACTACAGCACACCACAGCCTAGCGCAGACCACCACAGCCCGTCCCACCCCGTCACAGCTCGTACCAGCCCGACACAGCCCACCACAGCCCGTCTCAGCTCACCACAGCCTGTCCCAGCCCACCACGGCCCACCACAGCCCGTCCCAGCTAAACACAGTCCGTCCCAGCCCGTCCCAGCCCACCACACTCACCACAACTCGTCCCAGACCGTTCCAGCACAGCACAGCCCATCCAAGCCCACCACAGCCCGTCCCAGCCCACCATAGCTGTTCTAGCCCGTCCCAGCCCACCACAGCCCTTCCCAGCCCCCCACTGCCCACCACAGCCCCTCCCAGCCCTACACAGGCCGTCCCAGCCCGTCCCAGCCCACCACAGTGCGTCCAAGTCCGTCCCAGCCCACCACAGCCCGTCCCAGCCCTCCACAGCCCACCAGAGCCTGTCCCGGCCCACCCCGGCCCATCACAGCCCGTCTCAGCTCATCACAGCTCGTCCCAGCCCACCACAGCCCGTCCCAGCCCACCACAGCCCGCCCCAGCCCACCACAGCCCGTCCCAGCCCATCCCAGCCCACCCGTCCCGTCCCAGCCCACCATGGCACACTACAGCCCGTCCCAGCCCTCCACAGCCCACCACAGCCCACTACAGCCCGTCCCAGCCCACCACAGCCCGTCCCAGCCCACCACAGCCCGTCTCAGCCCGTCCCAGCTCATCCCAGCCCACCACAGCCCACCACAGTTTGTCCCAGCCCACCACAGCCCGTCCCAGCCCACCACAGGCCACTACAGCATACCACAGGCCACTACAACACACCCCAGCCCGTCACAGCTCGTCCCAGCTCGTCACAGCACGTCCCAGGCCGCCACAGCCCACCCCAGCATGTCCCAGGCCCCCACAGCCCACGACAGCCCTTCCCAGCCCACGACAGCCCAGCCCAGCCCACCACAGCCCGTCCCAGCCCACCACAGACCACTACAGAACACCACAGACCACTACAGAGCACCACAGCCTACCGCAATCCACCACAGCCCGTCCCAGCTCGTCCCAGCCCATCCCCGCCCACCACAGCCCGTCCCCGCCCACCACAGCCCGTCCCAGCTCGTCCCAGCCCGTCCCAGGCCTTCCCAGCCCACCACAGCCCATCCCGGACCACGACAGCCCGTCCCGGACCTACCACAACCCGTCCCCGACCACCACAGCAGGTCCAAGCCCACCACAGCCTGTCCCAGCCCACCACAGACCGTCCCAGCTCTCCACAGCTCTCCATAACCCGTCCCAATCCTCCACAGCCTGTCCCAGCCTAACACAGCCCGTCCCAGCCCAACACAGCTTATCCCAGCCCACCACAGCCCGTCCCAGCCCACCACAGCCCGTCCCAGCCCACCACAGCCCCACCCAGCCCATCACAGGCCACTACAGCACACCACAGCCTAACGCAGACCACCACAGCCCGTCCCACCCCGTCACAGCTCGTACCAGCCCGACACAGCCCACCACAGCCCGTCTCAGCTCACCACAGCCTGTCCCAGCCCACCACGGCCCACCACAGCCCGTCCCAGCTAAACACAGTCCGTCCCAGCCCGTCCCAGCCCACCACACTCACTACAACTCGTCCCAGACCGTTCCAGCACAGCACAGCCCATCCAAGCCCACCACAGCCCGTCCCAGCCCACCATAGCTGTTCTAGCCCGTCCCAGCCCACCACAGCCCTTCCCAGCCCCCCACTGCCCACCACAGCCCCTCCCAGCCCTACACAGGCCGTCCCAGCCCGTCCCAGCCCACCACAGTGCGTCCAAGTCCGTCCCAGCCCACCAGACCCCGTCCCAGCCCTCCACAGCCCACCAGAGCCTGTCCCGGCCCACCCCGGCACATCACAGCCCGTCTCAGCTCATCACAGCTCGTCCCAGCCCACCACAGCCCGTCCCAGCCCACCACAGCCCGCCCCAGCCCACCACAGCCCGTCCCAGCCCACCACAACCAACCACAGCCCGTCCCCATCCCACCACAGCCTGTCCCAGCCCACCACAGCCCGTTCCAGCCCACCCCAGCCTGTCCCAGCCCACCACAGCCTGTCCCAGCCCACCATGGCACACCACAGCCCACCACAGCCCGTCCCAGACCACCACAGCCCACCATGGCTTACCACGGCCCACCACAGCCTGTCCCAGGCCATCCCAGACAACCTCAGCCCGTCACAGCCCGTCCCAGCCCACCACATAAAGTACCAGCCCATAGAAGCCCACCACAGCCCGTCCCAGCCCACCACGGCCCGTCCGAGCCCACCCCAGCCCACCAAAGCCCACCACAGCCCATCTCAGCTCACCACAACCCGTACCAGACCACCACAGCCCACCACAGCCGGTTACAGCTTATCACAGCCCATCCCAGCCCACCACAGCCCGTCCCAGCCCGCCACAGCCTGTCCCAGCCCGCCACGACCCGTCCCAGCCCGCCACGGCCCGTCCCAGCCCACCACGGCCCGTCCCAGCCCGCCACGGCCCGTCCCAGCCCGCCACAGTTTGTCCCAGCCTACCACAGCCCGTCCCGGATCACCACAGCTCGTCCCAGCCCACCACAGACCACCAAAGTTCATCCCAGCCCACCACAGTTTGTCCCAGCCCGCCACGGCCCATCCCGGCCCACCACGGCCCGTCCCGGCCCACCACGGCCCGTCCCAGCTCACCACAGCCTGTCCCAGCCAAACACAGCCTGTCCCAGCCCACCACGGCCCGTCCCAGCCTACTACGGCTCGTCCCAGCCCACCACAGCCTGTCCCAGCCCACCACAGCCCGTCCCAGCCCACCACAACCAACCACAGCCCGTCCCCATCCCACCACAGCCTGTCCCAGCCCACCACAGCCCTTTCCAGCCCACCGCAGCCTGTCCCAGCCCACCATGGCACACCACAGCCCACCACAGCCCACCATGGCTTACCACGGCCCACCACAGCCTGTCCCAGCCAATCCCAGACCACCACAGCCCATCACAGCCCGTCCCAGCCCACCACATAAAGTACCAGCCCATAGAAGCCCACCACAGCCCGTCCCAGCCCACCACGGCCCGTCCGAGCCCACCCCAGCCCACCAAAGCCCACCACAGCCCATCTCAGCTCACCACAACCCGTACCAGACCACCACAGCCCACCACAGCCGGTTACAGCTTATCACAGCCCATCCCAGCCCACCACAGCCCGTCCCGGACCTACCAGAACCCGTCCCTGACCACCACAGCAGGTCCAAGCCCACCACAGCCCGTCCCAGCCCACCACAGCCTGTCCCAACCCACCACAGCCCATTCCAGCCCTTCCCAACCCACCACAGCCGGTTTGAGACCACCAGAGCCCGTCCCCGCCCACCACAGCCCGTCCCCGCCCACCACAGCCCGTCCCAGCTCGTCCCAGGCCTTCCCAGCCCACCACAGCCCGTCCCGGACCACGACAGCCCATCCCGGACCTACCACAACCCGTCCCCGACCACCACAGCAGGTCCAAGCCCACCACAGCCTGTGCCAGCCCACCACACACCGTGCCAGCCCACCATAGCCCATGCCAACCCACCACAGCCCATTCCAGCCCTTCCCAGCCCACCACAGCCCGGTCCATACCAGCAGAGCCCGTCCCAGCCCACCACGGCCCGTCCCAGCCCACCACAGACCACCACAGTTCGTCCCAGCCCGCCACAACCCGTCCCGGCCCACCACGGCCCGTCCCAGGCCACCACGGCCCGTCCCAGGCCACCACGGCACGTCCCAGGCCACCACAGACCACCACAGTTCGTCCCAGTCCGCCACAACCAGTCCCAGCCCACCACAACCCGTCCCAGCTCGACACAGCCCGTCCCGGCCCACCACGGCCCGTCCCGGCCCACCACAGCTCGTTACAGACCACCACAGACCGTCGCAGCTCACCACAGAAAGTCCCAGCCCGTCACAGAACACCACAACCCGTCACCGCCCACCACAGCCCTTCCAAGGCGTCCCAGCCCGTCCCAGCCCACCACAACCAACCACAGCCCGTCCCCGTCCCACCACAGCCCGTCCCAGCCCACCACAGCCCTTTCCAGCCCACCGCAGCCTGTCCCAGCCCACCATGGCACACCACAGCCCACCACAGCCCGTCCCAGCCCACCACAGCCGACCATGGCTTACCACGGCCCACCACAGCCTGTCCCAGGCCATCCCAGACCACCACAGCCCGTCCCAGCCCACCACAGCCCACCACAGCCCGTCCCAGCCCAACAGAGCCCGTCCCGGCCCACCACAGCTTGTCCCAGCTCATACCAGCCGACCACAGCCCGTCACAGCCCGTCCCAGCCCACCACATAAAGTACCAGCCCATAGAAGCCCACCACAGCCCGTCACAGCCCACCACAGACCGTCCCAGCCCACCACAGCCCGTCCCGGACCTACCAGAACCCGTCCCTGACCACCACAGCAGGTCTAAGCCCACCACAGCCCGTCCCAGCCCACCACAGCCTGTCCCAACCCACCAAAGCCCATTCCAGCCCTTCCCAACCCACCACAGCCGGTTTGAGACCACCAGAGCCCGTCCCAGCCCACCACAGCCCGTCCCCGCCCACCACAGCCCATCCCAGCCCGTCCCAGGCCTTCCCAGCCCACCACAGCCCGTCCCGGAATACGACAGCCCGTCCCGGACCTACCACAACCCGTCCCCAACCACCACAGCAGGTCCAAGCCCACCACAGCCTGTCCCAGCCCACCACAGACCGTCCCCGCCCACCACAGCCCATCCCAACCCACCACAGCCCATTCCAGCCCTTCCCAGCCCACCACAGCCCGGTCTATACCACCAGAGCCCGTCCCAGCCCACCACGGCCCGTCCCAGCCCACCACAGACCACCACAGTTCGTCCCAGCCCGCCACAACCCGTCCCAGCCCACCACGGCCCGTCCCGGCACACCACGGCCCATCCCGGCCCACCACGGCCCGTCCCAGCACACCACGGCCTGTCCCAGCCCACCACAGACCACCACAGTTCATCCCAGCCCGCCACAACCCGTCCCAGCTCGCCACAGCCCGTCCCAGCCCAGCACGGCCCGGCCCGGCCCGCCACGGCCCGTCCCGGCGCACCACGGCCCGTCCCGGCCCACCACGGCCCGTCCCGGCCTACCACAGCCCGTTCCAGACCACCACAGACCGTCGCAGCTCACCACAGAAAGTCCCAGCCCGTCACAGAACACCAGAACCCGTCACCGCCCACCACAGCCCTTCCAAGGCGTCCCAGCCCGTCCCAGCCCACCACAACCAACCACAGCCCGTCCCCGTCCCACCACAGCCTGTCCCAGCCCACCACAGCCCTTTCCAGCCCACCACAGCATGTCCCAGTTCCCCACAGCCCACGACAGCCCGTCCCAGCCCACGACAGCCCGTCCCAGCCCACGACAGCCCGTCCCAGCCCACGACAGCCCGTCCCAGCCCATCACAGACCACTACAGCACAGCACAGCCTACCACAGCCCACCACAGCCCGTCCCAGCCCGGCACAGCTCGTCCCAGCCCGTCCCAGCCCACCACGGCCCGTCCCAGCCCACCACAGACCACCACAGTTCGTCCCAGTCCGCCACAACCCGTCCCAGCCCGCCACGGCCCGTCCCAGCCCACCACGGCCCGTCCCGGCCCACCACGGCCCGTCCCGGCCCACCACGGCCCGTCCCGGCCCACCACGGCCCGTCCCGGCCCACCACAGCCCGTCCCAGCCAAACACAGCCTGTCCCAGCCAAAAACAGCCTGTCCTAGCCAAACATAGCCTGTCCCAGCCCGCCACAACCCGTCCCAGCCCACCACAGCCCGTCCCAGCCCTCCACAGCCCGTCCCAGCCCACCACAGCCCGTCCCAGCACACCACAGCCCGTCCCAGCACACCACAGCCCGTCCCAGCACGGCCCAGCACAGCACAGCCCATCCAAGCCCACCACAGCCCGTCCCAGCCCACCACAGCCCGTCCCAGCCCACCACAGCCCGTCCCAGCCCACCACAGCCCGTCCCAGCTCACCACAGCTCGTCCCAGCCCACCACAGCTCTTCCCAGCCCACCACACCCCGTCCCAGCCCGTCCCAGCCCACCAGAGCCCGTCCCAGCCCGTCCCAGACCACCACAGCCCGTCTCAAGCTCACCAGAACCCACCACAGCCCACCACGGGCCATCTCAGACCACCATGACCTGTCCCAGCCCACCACGGCCCACCACAGCCCATCCCTTCCCATACCGGCCCAAAACGGCTCACCACGGCCCACCATAGCCCACCACGGTTCACCACGGCCCGTCCCAGCCCACCACGCCCCACCACAGCCCGTCCCTGCCCACCACAGCCCGTCCCAGCACACCACAGACCATCCCAGTCCACCACACACCGTCCCAGCATGTCCCAGCCTGTCCCAACCCACCACAGCCTGTTCCAGACCACCACAGCCCGTCCCAGCCCACCACAGCCCGTCCCAGCACACCACTGCCCGTCCCTAGCCCACCACAGCCCGTCCCAGCCCACCACAGCCCGTCCCAGCCCACCACAGCCCGTCCCAGCCCACCACAGCCCTTCCCAGACCGTCGCAGCCTGCCGCAGCCCGTCCAAGCCCACTACAGACCGTCCCAGCCCACCACACACCATTCCAGACGACCACAGCCCGTCCCCGCCCACCACAGCTCGTTCCAGGCCACCACAGCACGTCCCAGCTCGTTCCAGACCACCAGAACTCGTCTCAGCCCGTCCCAGCCCACCACAGCCCGTCTCAAGCTCAGCAGAACCCACCACAGCCCACCACAGCCTGTCCCGGCCCGTCCCAGCCCACCACGGCCCGTCCCAGCCCACCACGGACCATAACAACCCAACACGTCCCGTCCCAGCCCACCACAGCCTGTCCCAGCCCACCACGGCCAGTCCCAGCCCACCACGGCCCGTCCCAGCCCACCACGGCCCGTCCCAGCCCACCACGGCCCGTCCCAGCCCGTCCCAGCCCACCACAGCCCTCCACAGCCAGTCCCAGCCCGTCCCAACCCGCCCCAGCCCACCACGGCCCGTCCCAGCCCACCACGACCCGTCCCAGCCCACCACGACCCGTCCCAGCCCACCACGACCCACCACAGCCGGTTACAGCTTATCACAGCCCGTCCCAGCCCAACACAGGCCGTCTCTGCTCACCACCAGAGCCCGTCCCAGCCCACCACGGCCCGTCCCTGCCCAACACGGCCCGTCCCAGCCCACCACGGCTCTCCACAGCTCTCCATAGCCCGGTCCAATCCTCCACAGCCCGTCCCAGCCCAACACAGCCCGTCCCAGCCCACCACAGCCCGTCCCCGCCCACCACAGCCCGTCCCCGCCCACCACAGCCCGTCCCAGCCGTCCCAGTAAATCCCATCCCACCACAGCCCGTCTCAGCTCACTACAGCGCGTCCCAGTCCACCACACCCACCACAGCCCGTCCCAGCCCATTCCAGCCCACCACAGCCTGTCCCAGCTCACCACAACCCACCACAGCCAACCGCAGCCGGTCCCAGCCCACCACAGCCCACCACAGCCCGTCCCAGCCCATCACAGCCCGTCCCAGCTCGTTCCAGACAACCAGAACTCGTCTCAGCCCGTCCCAGCCCACCACAGCCCGTCCCAAGCTCAGCAGAACCCACCACAGCCCACCACAGCCCGTCCCAGCCCTACACAGGCCGTCCCAGCACACCACAGCACGTACCAGCCCGTCCCAGCCCACCACAGCCCGTCCCAGCCCACCACAGCCCGTCCCAGCCCACCACAGCCCGTCCCAGCCCACCACAGCCCACCACAGCCTGTCCCAGCCCGTCCCAGCCAACGACAGCCCGTCACAGCCCGTCCCAGCATACCACAGCCCGTCCCAGCCCACCACAGCCCGTCCCAGCCCACCACAGCCCGTCCCAGCCCACCACAGCCCGTCCCAGTACGGCCCAGCCCACCACAGCCCATCCTAGCCCACCACAGCCCATCCTAGCCCACCACAGCCCATCCTAGCCCACCACAGCCCGTCCCAGCCCGTCCCAGGCCACAACAGCCTGTCCCTGCCCACCACAGCCCGTCCCAGACCACCAGAACCCGTCCCAGCCCGTCCCAGCCCACCACAGCCCGACTCAAGATCACCAAAACCCACCACATCCCACCACAGCCCACCACAGCCCGTCCCAGCCCACCACTGCCCACCACAGCCCACCACAGTTCACCACGGCCCATCCCAGCCCACCACGGCCCGTCTCAGCCCACCACAGCCCGTCCCAGCCCACCACAGCCCGTCCCAGCCCGTCCCAGCCCACCACAGGCCGTCCCTGCCCATTACAGCCCACCACAGCCCGTCCCAGACCACCACAGCCCGTCTCAAGCTCACCAGAACCCACCACAGCCCACCACAGCCCGTCCCAGACCACCACGGCCCACCACAGCCCACCACGTCCCGTCCTAGCCCACCACGGCCCGCCACAGCCCACCACGGCCCACCACATCCCGTCCCAGCCCACCACAGCCCATCCCAGGCCACCACAGCCCGTCCCAGGCAACCACGTCCCGACCAAGCCCACCACGGCCCACCACAGCCCACCACGGCCCGTCCCTGCCCACCACGGCCCACCACAGCCCACCACGGCCCACCACAGCCCACCACGGCCCACCACAGCCCACCACGGCCAACCACGGTTCACCACAGCCCGTCCCCGCCCACCACGGCCCACCACAGCCCGTCCCAGCCCATCCCAGCCCGTCCCAGCCAGTCCCAGCTCAGCACAGCCCGTCCCAGCCCACCACAGCCAGTCCCAGCCCACCACAGCCCGTCCCAGCCCTTCCCAGCCCACCACAGCCAGTCCCAGCCCGTCCCAGTTTACCACAGCCCGTCCCAGACCACCACGGCCCACCACAGCCCACAACGGCCCGTCCCAGCACACCACGGCCCACCACAGCCCACCACAGTTCACCACAGCCCGTCCCAGCCCACCACGGCCCAGCACACCCCACCATGGTTCACCAGAGCCCGTCCCAGCCCACCACAGCCCGTCCCAGTCCACTACGGCCCGTCCCAGCCCACCACGGACCATCCCAGTCCATCAGGACCCATCCCAGCCCACCACGGCCCACCATAGCCCACCACGGCCCGTCCCAGCCCACCACAGCCCGTCCCCGCCCACCACAGCCCGTCCCAGCACACCACAGCCCGTCCCAGCACACCACAGCACGTCCCCGCCCTCCCCAGGCCGTCCCAGCACACTACAACTCGTCCCAGCCCGTCCCAGCCCGTCCCAGCCCACGACAGCTCGTCCCAGCACACCATAGCATGTCCCATCCCACCACAGCCCGTCCCAGCCCACCACAGCCCACCACAGCCTGTCCCAGCCCACCACAGCCCGTCCCAGCCCACCACAGCCCATTGCAGCACATCACAGCTCGTTCCAGATCATCAGATCCCGTCCCAGCCCACCACAGCCCATCTCAAGCTCACAAGAACCCACCAAAGCCCACCACAGCCTGTCCAAGACGACCACGGCCCACCACAGCCCACCACGGCCCGTCCCAGCTCACCACGACCTGTCCCAGCCCACCACAGCCCACCCCTTCCCATCCCGGCCCACCACGGTTCACCACGGCCCGTCCCGGCCCACCACGACCCACCACAGCCCGTCCCAGCCCACCACAGCCAGTCCCAGCCCACCACAGCCCGTCCCAGCACACCACAGCCCATCACAGCCCACCACAGCCCGTCCCAGCCCACCACAGCCCGTCCCAGCCCGTCCCAGCCCACCACAACCCATCTCAAGCTCACAAGAACCCACCAAAGCCCACCACAGCCTGTCCCAGACCACCACGGCCCACCACAGCCCACCACGGCCCGTCCCAGCCAACCACGGCCCACCACAGCCTACCACAGTTCACCACGGGCCGTCTCAGCCCACCATGACCTGTCCCAGCCCACCACGGCCCAACACAGACCATCCCTTCCCATACCGGCCCAAAACCGCCCACGACGGCCCACCACAGCCCACCACGGCCCGTCCCAGCCCACCACGCCCCACCACAGCCCACCACAGCCCACCACAGCCTGTCCCAGCCCACCACAGCCCGTCCCCGCCCACCACAGCCCATCCCAGCCCGTCCCCCAACACCACAGCCCGTCCCAGCACACCACAGCCCGTCCCAGCACACCACAGCCCGTCCCAGCCCACCACAGCCCGTGCCAGCCCACCACAGCCCGTGCCAGCCCACCACAGCCCGTGCCAGCACACCACAGCCCGTCCCAGCACACCACAGCCCGTCCCAGCACACCACAGCCCACCACGCCCTGTCCCAACCCACCAGAGCCTTTCCCAGCTCACCACAGCCCACCACAGCCCGTCCCAGACCACCACAGCCTGTCCCAGCCTGTCCCAGCCAACCACAGCCCGTCCCGTCCCAGCCCACCACAACCCGTCCCATCCCTTCCCAGCACAGCCCGTCACAGCCTGTCCCGTCCCGTCCCAGCCCGTCCCATCCCGTCCCGTCCCAGCCCACCACAGCCCGTCCCAGCCCACCACAGCCCGTCCCAGGACACCACAGCCCGTCCCAGGACACCACAGCCCGTCCCAGGACACCACAGCCCGTCCCAGCCCACCAGAGCCCGTCCTAGCCCACCAGAGCCCGTCTCAAGCTCACCAGAACCCACCACAGCCCACCACAGCCTGTCGCAGCCCACCACGGCCCACCACGGCCAATCCCAGCCCACCACGGCCCACCACAGCCCACCACAGTTCACCACGGGCCATCTCAGACCACCATGACCTGTCCCAGCCCACCACGGCCCACCACAGCCCATCCCTTCCCATACCGGCTCAAAACGGCCCACCACGGCCCACCACAGCCCACCACGGTTCACCACGGCCCGTCCCAGCCCACCACGCCCCACCACAGACCATCCCAGTCCACCACACACCGTCCCAGCATGTCCGAGCCTGTCCCAACCCACCACAGCCTGTTCCAGACCACCACAGCCCGTCCCAGCCCACCACAGCCCGTCCCAGCACACCACAGCCCGTCCCTAGCCCACCACAGCCCGTCCCAGCCCACCACAGCCCGTCCCCGCCCACCACAGCCCGTCCCCGCCCACCACAGCCCACCACAGACCAGCATAGCCCGTCTCAGCCCGTCGCAGCCTGCCGCAGCCCGTCCCAGCCTACCACAGCCCGTCCCCGCCCACCACGGCCCGTCCCAGCCCATCACAGCCCGTCCCAGCTTGTTCCAGACAACCAGAACTCGTCTCAGCCCGTCCCAGCCCACCACAGCCCGTCTCAAGCTCAGCAGAACCCACCACAGCCCACCATGGCCCGTCCCAGACCACCACAGCCCACCACAGACCGTCCCAGCCCACCACAGCCCGTCCGAGCACACCACAGCACGTCCCAGCCCACCACAGCCCACCGCAGCCCGTCCCAGCCCACCGCAGCCCGTCCCAGCACACCACAGCACGTCCCAGCACTCCACAGCCCACCAGGGCCTGTCCCATCCCAACACGGCCCACCGCAGCCCGTCTCAGTTCATCACAGTCCGTCCCAGCCAACCACAGCCCGTACCAGCCCACCACAACCAACCACGGCCCGTCCCTGCCCACCACAGTCCGTCCCTGTCCCACCACAGCCCACCACGGCCCGTCCCAGCCCATCACGGCACACCACAGCCCACCACGGCCCGTCCCAGCCCACCACGGCCCGTCCCAGCCCACCACGGCCCGTCCCAGCCCACCACGGCACACCACAGCCCACCACGGCACACCACAGCCCACCACGGCACACCACAGCCCACCACGGCCCGTCCCAGCCCATCACGGCACACCACAGCCCACCACGGCCCGTCCCAGCCCACCACATCAAGTACCGGCCTGTCCCAGCCCACCCCGGCCCGTCCCAGCCCACCACAGCACACCACAGCCGGTTACAGCCTGTCCCAGCCCGTCCCGGCCCACCGCGGCCCGTCCCGGCTCACCTGTGTTAGGAACAGTATCTCACCTTCTTGATTTTGGCACCTCCTTTCGCTATGATGTTCTTGTGGAACTGTTTGCAGATGGGGACAGAAATAGAAAAGCTGTTTTCAACCTAAGGGAGAAAGGAAGGGAGACATGAAGTTTACACTGTCGTGGCAAGGGAGGCCCGACTTCAGGAGCTCTGATAAACGAGCTTTTGAAAACAGGCTTAGACCCAAGGAAGTTCTCTATACGAGGGACTTTTGTAAGACTAAACAAAGGCAAGGACGTTCCCCTATAGCCTTCCCATAACAGGTATTATCCCCCTGCCTCCATTCAGCCAAAACAGCGCCGACAGCTCCTTCCTCTTGAGGTGTTTTAGCTCTACCCAAGCCAGTAGAGCTCTGCTTTGCCCCAGGGTTATCCAGGCACGGAGGAGGGAAGAGCAGGCAGAAGACCTCCTTACCAGGTCTGCCACCATCTTTTGCATGTACTCGGTGCACTTCTCCACCTCGTTTTTGGGACCTCGGAGTTGGACGATGTCACTCTTGTGTGCAGGGTCTGGGAAGCTGATGATAACCTGCAGGAGCGGTCATTTCTAGTTAGCTCAAGCAAAAGCAAGAACCCTTGTGTCAGACACATGCAAAGGTTGGGGGGATCCTACTCATGCCCTTTTCCCATTCAGAAACGGGGAACCGTGTTAGCGGCCTCTGGCTAAAAGAACTATCTTCTCAGACACTTGCGCTACAGAGCCACTAAAGTTACGACTTCTGTGACGACAGGCCTACTACCCATGTAGGAAATATCCCCTCTGGATTCCTCCTCTCCTACAAAGCCTTACCTCTGGGAATTGCTCCCGGATTTCCCAGATCCGCTCAGCCTTCTGCCCAGTGATGGTCCGGTGGAATTTCTGCTCAACGATTAGGTCCGCAGCGTGTTCATTTTCCTGATGGGAACAGAGGGCACACTGAGTGTTCAGCCGGAGAGCCATCTACTTTGACTTAGCGGTTTGCTGCCCGACGGTTTACTTGCCAGCACTGTCCCTCTTTTCTCCAGACCAAATTCACTCTGCGTTGACAGAGAAGGGCTACCCGAGGGAACAGGGGAAGACATTTGTGAAGAGGAACTTGCACTTGTCATGAGATCCAAGTGCTCGGTGGGCAAGGGGCACACACTCGCACCAGAAGGTTACAAGGGAACACGAGAGCCCAAACCCTGCAGTCTCCCAAACATCACGTCCTACCCACTCACCATACGGGAAGCGAGTTCCAGCAGTTCTTTCTTGGCCTGTGGGACCCCCTGTGGGTCTCCTTCCATTCTGATCGGGTTGCTCTTCTCGTTGTCCGGGGGAATGCGCACAGACACCTTGTACAGATCCTTCATCCTGTTCACTTCGAGGCAAGGACTGTGGTGACGCCGTCTGCTAGGCAAAGACCTGGAAGCAAGGCACCTTGATTATCACTGCTCAGAGGCTGTTGAAGAAGTAAAGCCGCCTCTGGGAAGGGCTCAGCGGGGTAGGGTTGAGACAGGGGAAATTGCCTCTTCCCCCTGGAGTTCAGTGAGAGCAGACCTGTGCCACACGAGAGCCTGCCCAAGTAAATACCGTGGCATCTACAGAGCCCATTGTTCCCTTGTCAGAGCGAGGCGTGTTTCTTCCCCAAACAGTATCACATTTAGAGCAGAGGATAATCGTTCCTTTCTACCCCAAACTCTTGGCTGGGGACACCTTGCAGTGCTATCAAACTAGCAGACCACAACAAGGCTTTAGCGTTGGCCATATTCTACTGCCAGTGCTGTAGCACCTTCCTCCAGAGGCCAGACCACACTGCTCCGCCTCCAGCTGACACCCTCTCCCACAAGCCACAGGGCTATTTAACCACTTAGTGGGAACCAGCTACACCTGCACGTCGTCCACGTCAATCAACCCACTGCCTCTGAGGCAAGGCCACAGCTGCGTGTTATCAATGCTAATCAACCCACCGCCTTCATTCCTTTACAAGGAGAAGCTCACCAAGCACATTTCCACCACCCACAACTGGCTGCTAAAATGTCATTCGCACAGAGCAACGTGTGGAAAAAAAAAAAAAAAAAATTCCTCCAGGACACATCAAAGTAATTCCACTACTGTTCAGGCTCCCAAGGTACTTTCACACGTTAAAGCCATCGCAAGGCCTCACGGCCCATTTCTCTCCTTGTACCACCACCACTCCAGGAAAGCAGAGGAAACGTGATGGAGACAGCACACTGGGTGAGCTACAGAGCCCCTGATACCATCTACTAAACACGAAGAGTGTGAGCATGGGAAGGACTAGAAAGGCACTCCACTTACCGTTTAGCTGCGTTCTTGCCAATGAGGTGTCGGTGGAATTGGTGGTCAGCCTTGATTATTGCGTAATCCATCCCGTGGATCTAAAAAGAATTATATTTTTATATCTATATCTATATATGTATGTATGTCCACTATTATATATTATATTATATAGGGCCAGGTAGGACAGGCCACCGCTTCTGTCTCGTGCCCTAAGTAACTGCCTACTGCCAGTATTGGCACTGACTCGCCAGCGGTCAGCTACAAGCACTTCTGCTCTTCAGCAGAGCACAAGCATTCCTCTGCTTTGAGAAGAGAGCATTGTGCTCATGAAACATTGAAAAGACTCACTTCTATGCCTCTCCAGCTATAACCAAGAGAATCCTTCCTTCTCTGCACCAAAAAAACTAATGCTGACTTTTCAAGGATGCTATGGATGAGGTTCATAACCAAGGGGTGTCATCCACCTGCCACACAATTTGTCTCCTGCAAGTTCGATTAAGCATGCCAAGACATCCTATGGATGTGACAAACACCTCATCACCTCTGCTCTGTTGCCCCTTCTTTCCCCAGTTTCTTACTGGAACTAGTAACTGCAGCTCACCAGTTCCTTGAGCACGGCTTCAATCTGTTCCTGAGCCACATGCACATCTTCTGTAGGTCCTTCCAAAGTGATGTTATCCTCTCCTCCAGTGAATTTGATGTGAACCTTGAGGTGAAGGACAATGAATCTCTTCAGAATTTGCCAAGATCCAAGCCAGGCCAATGCTTTTGGTCAGGCCTACACCATCGATCCCTGCCACTGAGAGATGTGCTCCTTCCCCAAAAGCCCAGACCAAATCCCCACAATTTTACAAGTCAGTAACTTAACAATTTCGGCCATATGGCAGTGCCTAGAGCCCAAGGCTCTGGTGCCGTCCCGGTTTCTGCAAGGGCTTTGGAGAAGTTTACTCATTTAGCCTTTATCTAGATACCGTCTAACTCCCCAGGGAGAAGCCTTGCTGCACTCGCCATTTCCAGGTATCCTACTACATCAGTTCTCAAAACAGCACCACATAAAGCTTCCTTGGAAGGGCTCAACCCATGACAATAACATAGGAGGAGCAGTGTTTGCAGCAGTAAAAGAGAGGGTTCCCTTGAACAGCAAAGATCTGTGTCATTTCCCCCTGGGTTTACCCACGCTAGAATACACCTCTCTCTTTCGTGACGAGTGATCTGGACTAAACCTTTTTCTACGCTGGGGGTGCTAGGCTAACCAGCTCACCCATACCTTTGGCATCTGCTGAGATATTTTGGCCAGGTTCTGTCCTTTCTTTCCAATAATGAAACGATGAAGCCAAGAGGGGGCAGAGACCGAGGAGACGGTAAACTGTTGACCTGAGAGACAGAAAAACAGAGAAGCTGTTTGATGGACAAACCACAGCCCACCACAGCAAGTCCCAGCCCACCACAGCCCGTCCCAGCGAACCACAACCCATCCCAGCCCGTCCCAGCCCGTCTCAGCTCACCACAACCTGCCACAGCGCACCACAGCCCGTCCCACCCCACCACAGCCCACCAGAGCCCGTCCCGGACCACCACAGCCCGTCCCAGCCCGCCACGGCCCGTCCCAGCCCGCCACAGTTCGTCCCAGCCCACCACAGCCCGTCCCAGCCCACCACAGCCCGTCCCAGCCCACCACAGCCCACCACAGTTCATCCCAGACCACCAGAGCTCGTCCCAGCCCACCACGGCCCATCCCGGCCCACCACAGCCCGTCCCTGCCCACCACGGCCCGTCCCGGCCCACCACAGCCTGTCCCAGCCCACCACGGCCCGTCCCAGCTTGTCCCAGCCCACCACAGCCCGTCCCAGCCCATGAAAGCCCGTCCCAGCTTACCACATCCTGTCCCAGCTTACCATAGCCCACCACGGCCCACCACGGCCCACCACGGCCCACCACAGCCCGTCCCACCCCACCACAGCCCACCACAGCCTGTCCCAGCCCACCACAGCCCGTCCCAGCCTGCCACGGCCCGTCCCAGCCCGCCACAGTTCGTCCCAGCCCACCACAGCCCGTCCCAGCCCACCACAGCCCGTCCCAGCCCACCACAGCCCACCACAGTTCATCCCAGACCACCAGAGTTCGTCCCAGCCCACCACGGCCCGTCCCGGCCCACCACAGCCCGTCCCTGCCCACCACGGCCCGTCCCGGCCCACCACAGCCTGTCCCAGCCCACCACGGCCCGTCCCAGCCCGTCCCAGCCCACGACAGCCCGTCCCAGCCCTTGAAATCCCGTCCCAGCTTACCACATCCTGTCCCAGCTTACCACAGCCCACCACAGCCCACCACGGCCCACCACGGCCCACCACAGCCCGTCCCACCCCACCACAGCCCACCAGAGCCCGTCCCGGACCACCACAGCCCGTCCCAGCCCGCCACGGCCCGTCCCAGCCCGCCACAGTTCGTCCCAGCCCACCACAGCCCGTCCCAGCCCACCACAGCCCGTCCCAGCCCACCACAGCCCATTACAGTTCGTCCCAACCCACCACAGCCCGTCCCGGCCCACCACGGCCCGTCCCGGCCCACCACAGCCCGTCCCGGCCCACCACAGCCCGTCCCGGCCCACCACGGCCCGTCCCAGGTCACCACGGCCCGTCCCAGCCCGTCCCAGCCCACCACAGCCCGTCCCAGCCCACCGCAGCCCGTCCCAGCCCACCGCAGCATGTCCGTGCCCACCGCAGCCCGTCCGTGCCCACCGCAGCCCGTCCCAGCCCACCGCAGCCTATCCCAGCCCACCGCAGCCCGTCCCAGCCCACCGCAGCCCGTCCCAGCCCACCGCAGCTTGTCCCAGCCCACCGCAGCCTATCCCAGCCCACCGCAGCCCGTCCCAGCCCACCGCAGCCCGTCCCAGCCCACCGCAGCCCATCCCAGCCCATCCCAGCCCACCACAGCCAACCACAAACCGTCCCAGCCCACCGCAGCCTGTCCCAGCTTACCACAGCACACCACGGCCCGTCCCGGCCCACCATGGCCCACCACAGCTCGTCCCAGCCCACCACAGCCCGTCCCAGCCCACCACAGCCCGTCCCAGCCCACCACAGCCCGTCCCTGACCACCATGGCCCATCCTAGCCCGTCCCAGCCTGTCCCAGCCCACCACAGCCCGTCCCAGCCTGTCCCAGCCCACCACGGCCCGTCCCAGCCCACCACGGCCCACCAAATTCCACCACGACCCACCAAAGCCCACCACGGCCCGTCTCAGCTCACAACAACCTGTCCCAGACCACCACAGCCCACCACAGCCGGTTACAGCTTATCACAGCCCGTCCTGGCTCACCACAACCCGTCCCAGCGCGTCCCAGCCCACCGCAGCTTGTCCCAGCACGTCCCAGCCCGTCCCAGTCCGTCCCCGCCCACCACAGCCCATCCCCGCCCACCGCAGCCCACCACAGCCCACCATAGCCTGTCCCAGCCCACCACAGCCCGTTTCAGCTCGTCCCAGCCCACCACAGCCCGTCCCAGACCACCACAGCCCGTCCCAGCCCACCACAGCCCGTCCCAGCCCGTCCCAGACCACCAGAGAACGTCCCAGCCCGTCCCAGACCACCGCAGCCCACCACAGCCCACCATGGCCTGTCCCAGCCCACCACAGCCTGTCCCAGCCCACCACAGCCCGTCTCAGCTCGCCACAACCCACCACAGCGCACCACAGCACGTCTCAGCCCACCACGGCCCGTCCCGGCTCACCAGAGCCCGTCCCAGCCAACCACAGCCCGGCCCGGCCCACCACAGCCAGTCCAGGCCCACCACAGCCCGTCCCAGCCCACCACAACTCACCACAGCGCACCACAGCCCGTCCCGACCCACCACAGCTCGTCGCGGCCCACCACAGTCCCGTCCCGGCCCATCACGGGCCAGAACGCACCACCACGGTCTGTCCCAGCCCACCACAGCCCGTCCCTGACCACCATGGCCCACCACGGCCCGTCCCGGCCCACCACGGCCCGTCCCAGCCCACCACGGCCCGTCCCAGCCCACCACGGCCCACCACAGCCCGTCCCAGCCTGTCCCAGCCCACCACAGCCCTTCCCAGCCCACCACAGCTCTTCCCGGTCCGTCCCATCCAACCACAGCCCACCACAGCCCGTCTAAGCCCACCACAGCCCGTCGAAGCCCACCCCAGACCGTCCCGGACCACCAGAGCCCGTCCCAGCCCACCACAGCCCGTCCCCGACCACCACAGCATGTCCCAGCCCGTCCCAGCCCACCGCAGCCCATCCCAGCCCACCACAGCCCGTCCCAGCCCAGCACAGCCCGTCCCAGCCCAGCACAGCCCGTCCCAGCCCAGCACAGCCCACCACAGCTCGTCCCTACCCACCACAGCACGTCGCAGCCCACCACAGCCCACCACGGCCCACCCATAGCCATCCCAGCCCACCACAGCCATCCCAGCCCACCACAGCCCGTCCCAGCCCACCACAGTGCACCACAGCACGTCTCAGCCCACCACAGCCCGTCCCGGCACACCAGAGCCCGTCCCGGCCCACCACAGCCAGTCCCGGCCCACCACAGCCAGTCACGGTCCACCACAGCCCGTCCCAACCCACCACAGTTCACCACAGCCCGTCCCAACCCACCACAGACTGTCTCAGCTCATCACAACCCAACACAGCGCACCAGAGCCCGTCCCAACCCACCACAGCCCGGCCCAGCCCACCACAGCCCGGCCCAGCCCATCACAGCCCGTCCCAACCCACCACAGCCTGTCCCAGCCCACCACAACCTACCACAGCCAAACACGGCCCACCACAGCCCGTCCCAGCCCACCACAGCCCGTCCCAGCCCACCACAGGCCACTACAGCACACCACAGCCTACCGCAGACCACCACAGCCCGTCTCAGACCACCACAGCCCACCACAACTTGTCCCAGCCCTCCACAGCCCTTTTCAGCCCACCACAGCCCATCCCAGCCAACCACAGCCCATCCCAGCAAAACACGGCCCGTCCCAGCCCACCACAGCTTGTCCCAGACCACCAGAGCTCGTCCCAGCCCGTCCCAGCCCACCACAGCCCACCAGAGCCCGTCCTGGACCACCAGAGCCCGTCCCAGCCCACCACAGCCCGTCCCAGCCCACCACAGCCCGTCCCAGCCCACCACAGCCCATCCCAGCCCACCACAGCCCGTCCCAGCCCTTCCCAGCCCACCACAGCGCGTCCCAGCCCACCACGGCCTGTTCCAGCCCACCAGAGCCCGTCCCAGTCCACCAGAGCCCATCCCAAGCTACCACAGCTTCTCCCGGCCCACCATAGCCCGTCCCAGCCCACCACAGCCCGTCCCAGCCCACCACGGCCCGTTCCAACCCACCAGAGCATGTCCCAGCCCACCACAGCCTGACCCAGCCTGTCCCAGCCCACCACAGCCCGTTCTAGCCTGTCCCAGCTCACCACATCCCACCACAGCCCGTCCCAGCCCACCACAGCCCGTCTTAGCCTGACCCAGCCCTCCAAAGCCCGTCCCAGCCCACCACAGTTCACCACGGCCCGTCCCAGCCCACAACAGCCCACCACAACCCACCACAGCCCGTCCCAGCCCACCAAAACCCGACCCGGATCACGACATCCCGTCCCAGCCCACCACAACTCGTCCCAGCACACCACAGCGCGTCCCAGCCCACCACAGCCCGTCCCAGCCAACCACAGCCCGACCTGGACCACGACATCTCGTCCTAGCCCACCACAATTCGTCCCAGCGCACCAAGGCCCGTCCCAGCACACCACGGCCCGTCCCAGCCAACCACGGCCCGTCCCAGCCCACCACGGCCCGTCCCAGCCAAACACGGCCCGTCCCAGCCCACCACGGCCCGTCCCAGCCCACCACGGCCCACCCCAGCCCGTGCCAGCCAATACCAGCCCACCACAGCCCGTGCCAGCCTGTCCCAGCCCACCACAGCCCTTCCCAGCCCACCACAGCCCGTCCCAGCCCACCACAGCCCACCACAACCCGTCCCATCCCACCAGAGCCCACCACAGCTTGTCCCAGCCCACCACAGCCCGTCCCAGCCCACCACAGTTCAACACAGACCGTCCCAGCCCGCCAGAGCCCATCCCAGCCCACCACAGACCACCACAGCCTGTCCCAGCCCTCCACAGCCCACCACAGCCCGTCCCAGCCCACCACAGTACGTCTCAGCCCACCACAGCACGTCTCAGCCCACCACAGCACGTCCCAGCCTGTCCCAGCCCGTTCCACACGACCATAGCCCACCACAGCCCATCCCAGCCCACCACAGCCCATCCCAGCCCACCACAGCCTGTCCAAGCCCACCACAGTCCACCACAGCCAGTCCCAGCCCACCACAGCTTGTCCCAGCACACCACAGCCCGTCCCGGCCCACCACAGCCCACCACCGACCGTCCCAGCCCACCAAAGCCCGTCCCAGTTTACCACACCCCACCACAGCCCTTCCCAGCTCACCACAACCCACCAGGGCCCGTCCCAGCCCACCACGGTCCGTCCCCACCTAACACGGTCCACCACGGGTGGTCCCAACCCACCACGGCCCACCTCAGCCCACCACAGCCCGTCCCAGCCCACCACAGCCCGTCCCAGCCCACCACAGCCCGTCCCAGCCCGTCCCAGCCCACCACAGCCCATCCCAGCCCACCACGGCCTGTCCCAGCCCACCAGAGCCCGTCCCAGTCCACCAGAGCCCGTCCCAACCTACCACAGCTTGTCCCGGCCCACCATAGCTCGTCCCAGCCCACCACAACCCGTCCCAGCCCACTGCGGCCCGTCCCAGCCCACCACAGCCCATCTTAGCCCGACCCAGCCCCCCACAGCCCGTCCCAACCCACCACAGTTCACCAAGGCCCGTCCCAGCCCCCAACGGCCCACCACGGCCCACCACAGCCCGTCCCAGCCCACCACAATTCGTCCCAGTGCACCACAGCGCGTCCCAGCCCACCACAGCCCGTCCCAGCCCACCACAGCCCGTCCCGGCACACCACAGCCCGTCCCGGCACACCACAGCCCGTCACGGCACACCACAGCCCGTCCCGGCCCACCAGAGCCCGTGTCAGCACACCACAGCCCGTCCTGGCTCACCACAGCCCGTCCCGTCCCACCACAGCCTACCACAGCCCGTCCCAGCCCACCACAGCCCGTCCCAGCCCACCACAGGCCACTACAGCACACCACAGGCTACCGTAGACCACTACAGCCCGTCCCAGCCCACCACAGCCCGTCCCGTCCCACCACAGCCCACCACAGCCCGTCCTAGCCCGCCACAGCCCGTCCCAGCCTGCCACAGCCCACCATAGCCCAATACAGCCCACCACAGCCCGTCCCAGCCCATCTCAGCTCACCACAACCCACCACAACCCGTCCAAGCCCACCACAGCCCATTACAGCTCGTTCCAGCCCGTTCCAGCCCAGCAGAGCCCGTTCCAGCCCACCAGAGCCCACCAAAGCCCGTCCCCGCCCAACACAGCCCGTCCCCGCTCACCACAGACCGCCCCAGGCCACCACAGCCCTTCCCTGCTCACCACAGCCTGTACCCGCCCACCACAACTTGTCCCCGCCCACTACAGCCCGGCCCGGCCCACCACAGCCCGTCACGGCCAACCAAGGCTGGTCCTGGCCCACCACGGCCCGTCCCAGCCCACCACAGCTTGTCCCAGCCCACCACGTCCGACCACAGCCCACCACAGCCCACCACAACCCACCACGGCTTACCACAGCCCACCACAGTTCACCACGGCACACCACGGCACGTCATAGCCCACCACAGCCTGTCCCAGCCCACCACGGCCCACCACAGCCCACCACGGCCCACCGCATCCCGTCCCAGCCCACCACAGCCCGTCCCAGCCCACCACAGCCCGTTCCAGCCCGTCACAGCTCGTCCCAGCCCATCACAGCTGGTCCCAGCCCACCACAGCCCGTCCCAGCCCACCACGGCCCGTCCCTGATTACCTCGGACCGTCCCGGCCCACCACGGCCCGTCCCGGCCCACCACGGCCCGTCCCGGCCCACCACGGCACATCTCGGCCCACCACGGCCCATCCCAGCACACCACGGCCCGTCCCAGCCCACCACGGCCCACCACGACAGATCTCAACCCACCACAGCCTGTCCAAGCCCACCACAGCCCTCCACAGCTCTCCACAGCCCGTCCCAACCCACCACAGACTGTCTCAGCTCATCACAACCCAACACAGCGCACCAGAGCCCGTCCCAACCCACCACAGCCCGGCCCAGCCCACCACATCGTGTCCCAGCCCACCACAGCCCGTCTCAACTCACCACAGCCTGTCCCAGCCCACCACAACCCACCACAGCCAAACACGGCCCACCACAGCCCGTCCCAGCCCACCACAGCTTGTCCCAGCCCACCACAGCCCGTCCCAGCCCACAACAGGCCACTACAGCACACCACAGCCTACCGCAGACCACCACAGCCCGTCCCAGCCCACCACAGCCCACCTCAGCCCACCACAGCCCGTCCCAGCCCACCACAGCCCGTCCCAGCCCACCACAGCCCGTCCCAGGCCACCACAGCCCGTCCCAGCCCGTAAGAGCCCGTCCCAGCCCGTAACAGCCCACCACAGCCCGTCCCAGCCCACCACAACCCTTCCCAGCCCACGACAGCCCATCCCAGCACACCACAGCCTACCACAGCATGTACCGGCCAACCAGAGCCTGTCCCAGCCCACCACAGCGCGTCGCAGCCCACCACAGCGCGACGCAGCCCACCGCAGCGCGTCCCAGCCCACCACAGCCCGTCCCAGCCCACCACAGCCCGTCCCAGCCCACCACAGCCCGTCCAAGCCCACCACAGCCCGTCCCAGCACACCACAGCTTACAACAGCACGTCCCGGCCCACCAAAGCCCGTCCCAGCCCACTACGGTCCACCACGGCCCGTCCAGGCCCATCACCGCCCGTCCCGGCCCACCATGGTCCGTCCCGGCCCACCGCGGCCCACCCCAGCCCACCACAGCCCGTCCCAGGCCACCACAGCCCGTCCCTGCTCACAACAGCCTGTCCCCGCTCACCACAACTTCTCCCCGCCCACTACGGTCCGGCCCGGCTCACCACAACTTGTCCCCACCCACTACGGCCCTTCCCAGCCCACCACGGCCCGTCCCAGCCAACCAAGACCGGTCCTGGCCCACCACAGCGCGTCCCAGCCCACCACAGCCCGTCCCAGCCCACCACAGCCCGTCCCAGCCCACCACAGCCCGTCCCAGCACACCATAGCTTACAACAGCCCACCACAGCCCGTCCCAGCCCACCACAGCCCGTCCCAGCCCACCACAGCCTACAACAGCACGTCCCGGCCCACCAAAGCCTGTCCCAGCCCACTACGGTCCACCACGGCCCGTCCAGGCCCATCACTGCCCGTCCCGGCCCACCATGGTCCGTCCCGGCCCACCGCGGCCCACCTCAGCCCGTCCCAGCCCACCACAGCCCGTCCCAGCCCACCACTGCCCGTCCCAGCCCACCACTGCCCGTCCCAGCCCGTCCCAGCTCGTCCCAGCCCACCACAGGCCTTCCCAGCCCCTCCCAGTCCCCCAGAGCCGGCCCAGCCTGTTTCAGACCCTCCCAGACCGTCTCAGCTCACCACACCCCACCACAGCCCATCCCAGCCCACCACGGCCTGTTCCAGCCCAGCAGAGGCCGTTCCAGTCCACCAGAGCCCGTCACAACCTACCACAGCTTGTCCCGGCCCACCATAGCCCGTCCCAGCCCACCACAGCCCGTCCCAGCCCACTGCGACCCGTCCCAGCCCACCACAGCCCGTCTTAGCCCGACCCAGCCCCCCACAGCCCGTCCCAACCCACCACAGTTCACCACGGCCTGTCCCAGCCCACAACGGCCCGTCCCGGCCCACCACAACTTGTCCCCACCCACTACGGCCCTTCCCAGCCCGACACGGCCCGTCCCAGCCAACCAAGACCGGTCCTGGCCCACCACAGCGCGTCCCAGCCCACCACAGCCCATCCCAGCCCACCACAGCCCGTCCCAGCCCACCACAGCCCGTCCCAGCCCACCACAGCGCGTCCCAGCCCACCACAGCCCGTCCCAGCCCACCACAGCCCGTCCCAGCCCACCACAGCCTACAACAGCACGTCCCGGCCCACCAAAGCCTGTCCCAGCCCACTACGGTCCACCACGGCCCGTCCAGGCCCATCACCGCCCGTCCCGGCCCACCATGGTCCGTCCCGGCCCACCGCGGCCCACCTCAGCCCGTCCCAGCCCACCACAGCCCGTCCCAGCCCACCACTGCCCGTCCCAGCCCACCACTGCCCGTCCCAGCTCGTCCCAGCCCACCACAGGCCTTCCCAGCCCCTCCCAGTCCCCCAGAGCCGGCCCAGCCCGTTTCAGACCCTCCCAGACCGTCTCAGCTCACCACACCCCACCACAGCCCATCCCAGCCCACCACGGCCTGTTCCAGCCCAGCAGAGGCCGTTCCAGTCCACCAGAGCCCGTCACAACCTACCACAGCTTGTCCCGGCGCACCATAGCCCGTCTCAGCCCACCACAGCCCGTCCCAGCCCACTGCGACCCGTCCCAGCCCACCACAGCCCGTCTTAGCCCGACCCAGCCCCCCACAGCCCGTCCCAACCCACCACAGTTCACCACGGCCTGTCCCAGCCCCAAACGGCCCACCACGGCTCACCACAGCCCTTCCCAGCCAACCACAATTCGTCCCAGCCCACCACAGCCCGTCCCGGCACACCACAGCCCATCCCGTCCCACCACAGCCCGTCCCGTACCACCACAGCCCGTCCCGGCCCACCACAGCCCGTCCCGTCCCACCACAGCCCGTCCAGGCCCACCACAGCCCGCCCCGGCCCACCACAGCCCGTCCCGGCCCACCACAGCCCGTCTCAGCACACCACAGCCCGTCCTGGCTCACCACAGCCCGTCCCGTCCCACCACAGCCCACCACAGCCCGTCCCAGCCCACCACAGCCCGTCCCAGCCCACCACATGCCACTACAGCACACCACAGGCTACCGTAGACCACCACAGCCCGTCCCAGCCCACCACAGCCCGTCCCGTCCCACCACAGCCCACCACAGCCCGTCCCAGCCTGCCACAGCCCGTCCCAGCCCGCCACAGCCCAATACAGCCCACCACAGCCCGTCTCAGCTCACCACAACCCACCACAGCCCGTCCAAGCCCACCACAGCCCATTACAGCTTACCACAACCCGTCCCAGCCCACCAGAGCCCGTTCCAGCCCACCAGAGCCCACCAAAGCCCGTCCCCGCCCACCACAGCCCGTCCCCGCTCACCACAGCCCGTCCCAGCCTGTCCCAGGCCACCACAGCCCTTCCCTGCTCACCACAGCCTGTCCCCGCCCACCACAACTTGTCCCCGCCCACTACAGCCCGGCCCGGCCCACCACGGCCCGTCATGGCCAACCAAGGCTGGTCCTGGCCCACCACAGCCCGTCCCAGCCCTTCCCAGCCCACCGCAGCGCGTCCCAGCCCACCACAGCCCGTCCCAGCGCACCACAGCCCGTCCCAGCCCACCACAGCTCGTCCCAGCCCACCACAGCCCGTCCCAGCCCACCAAAGCCCGTTCCAGCCCACCACAGCCCACCAAAGCCCGTCCCCACCCACCAAAGCCCGTTCCCCGCCCACCACAACCCGTCACCGCCCACCACAACCCGTCCAAGGCGTCCCAGCCCTTCCAGCCCATGTCAGCCCGTCCCAGCCCACCACAACTCGTCCCAGCCCACCACAGCCCGTCCCAGCCTGTCCCAGCCCACCACAGCCCGTCCCAGCCTGTCCCAGTCCATTGCGGCCCACCACATCCCGTCCCAGCCCGTCCCATCCCACCATAGACCACCACAGCTCGTCCCAGCCCACCACAGCCCACCACAGCCCGTCCCAGCCCACCACAGCCCGTCTCAGCCCGATCCAGCTCACCACAGCCCGTCCCAGCTCACCACATCCCGTCATAGCCCCCCACAGCCCATCCCAGCCCACCACAGCTCACCACAGTTCACCACGGCCGGTCCCAGCCCACCACGGCCCACCGCGGCCCACCACAGCCCGTCCCAGCCCAAAACCCCTTGTCCCAGCCCACCACGGCCCGTCCCAGCCCACCACGGCCCGTCCCAGTTCGTGCCAGCCTGTCCCAGCCCACCACAGCCCGTGCCAGCCTGTCCCAGCCCACCACAGCCCTTCCCAGCCCACCACAGCCAGTCCAAGCCCACCACAGCCCACCACAGCCCGTCCCATCCCACCAGAGCCCACCACAGCTTGTCCCAGCCCACCACAGCCCGTCCCAGCCCACCACAGCGCGTCCCAGCCCACCACAGCGCGTCCCAGCCCACCACAGCCCGTCCCAGCCCACCACAGCGCGTCCCAGCCCACCACAGCCCGTCCCAGCCCACCGCAGCCCGTCCCAGCCCACCACAGCCTACAACAGCACGTCCCGGCCCACCAAAGCACGTCCCAGCCCACTACGGTCCACCACGGCCCGTCCAGGCCCATCACCGCCCGTCCCGGCCCACCATGGTCCGTCCCGGCCCACCGCGGCCCACCTCAGCCCACCACAGCCCGTCCCAGCCCACCACAGCCCGTCCCAGCCCACCACTGCCCGTCCCAGCCCGTCCCAGCTCGTCCCAGCCCACCACAGGCCTTCCCAGCCCCTCCCAGACCCCCAGAGCCGGCCCAGCCCGTTTCAGCCCCTCCCAGACCGTCTCAGCTCACCACACCCCACCACAGCCCATCCCAGCCCACCACGGCCTGTTCCAGCCCAGCAGAGGCCGTTCCAGTCCACCAGAGCCCGTCCCAACCTACCACAGCTTGTCCCGGCGCACCATAGCCCGTCCCAGCCCACCACAGCCCGTCCCAGCCCACCACAGCCCGTCCCAGCCCACTGCGACCCGTCCCAGCCCACCACAGCCCGTCTTAGCCCGACCCAGCCCCCCACAGCCCGTCCCAACCCACCACAGTTCACGACGGCCCATCCCAGCCCCCAACGGCCCACCACGGCTCACCACAGCCCGTCCCAGCCCACCACAATTCGTCCCAGTGCACCACAGCGCGTCCCAGCCCACCACAGCCCGTCCCGGCACACCACAGCCCATCCCGTCCCACCACAGCCCGTCCCGTCCCACCACAGCCCGTCCCGTCCCACCAGAGCCCGTCTCAGCACACCACAGCCCGTCCTGGCTCACCACAGCCCGTCCCGTCCCACCACAGCCCACCACAGCCCGTCCCAGCCCACCACAGCCCGTCCCAGCCCACCACAGCCCGTCCCAGCCCACCACAGCCCGTCCCGTCCCACCACAGCCCACCACAGCCCGTCCCAGCTTACCACATCCCGTCCCAGCTTACCACAGCCCATCACACCCCACCACGGTCCACCACAGCGCACCGCAGCCTGTCCCAGCCCACCATGGCCTGTAACAACCCACCACGGCCCGTCCCGGCCCACCACGGCCCTTCCCGGCGTACTACGGCACGTCCCAGCCCACCACAGCCTGTCCCAGCCCACCAGAGCCCGTCCCAGCCCACCACAGCCCACAAGAGCTTGTCGCAGACCACCACAGCCCGTCCCAGCCCACCACAGCCCACTACGGCCCACCACAGCCCGTCCCAGCCCACCACAGCCCGTCCCAGCCCACCACAGCCTGTCACAGCACACCACAGCCCGTAACAACCCACCATAGCAAGTACCAGCCCGTTCCAGCCTACCACGGCCCGTCTCAGCTCACCACAACCCGTCCCAGACGACCACAGCCTGTCCCAGCCCACCACAGCCCACCAGAGCCCGTCCCAGCCCACCACAGGCCACCACAGCCGGTAACAGCTTATCACAGCCCATCCCAGCCCACAACAACTCGTCCCAGCCCACCACAGCCCGTCCCAGCCCACCACAACCCGTCTCAGCCCACCACAGCCCGTCCCAGACCACCACAGCCCACCACAGCCGGTTACAGCTTATCACAGCCCATCCCAGCCCACCACAACCCGTCCCAGCCCACCACAGCCCGTCCCAGCCCACCACAACCCGTCTCAGACCACCACAACCCACCACGGCCCGTCCCAGCCCACCACAGCCCGTCCCAGCCCACCAGAGATGGTCCCAGCCTGTTTCAGCCCAGCACGGATAACCACGGCCTGTGCCGGCCCACCACGGTCAACCACGGTCCACCACAGCCCGTCCCAGCTCACCACAGCCCGTCCCAGCGCACCACAGCCCGTCCCAGTCCATCCCAGCACGTCCCAGCCCACCACGGCCCGTCCCAGCCCACCACGGCCCACTACGGCCCGTCCCAGCCCGTCCGAGCCCACCACAGCCCGTCCCAGACCACCAGAGCTCATCCCAGCCCGTCCCAGCCAACCACAGCCCGTCTCAAGCTCACCAGAACCCACCACACCCCACCATAGGCCGTCTCAGACCACCACGGCCCACCACAGCCCACCGCGGGCTCTCCCAGCCCACCACAGCGAACCACGACCCACCACAGCCCAGCACGGCCCGTCCCAGCTCACCACGACCTGTCCCAGCCCATCACAGCCCACCACAGCCCGTCCCAGCTTACCACAGCCCACACTAGACCGTCCCAGCCCACCACAGACCGTCCCAGCCCACAACAGCCCGTCCCAGCCCACCACTGCCCGTCCCAGCCCACCACTGCCCGTCCCAGCCCGTCCCAGCCCGTCCCAACCCACCACAGCCCGTCCCAGCCCACCACAGCCCACCACAGACCACCGCAGCACATCCCAGCCCACCACGGCCCGTCCCAGCCCGTGCCAACCCGTCACAACACACCACAGCCCACCACAGCCCACCAAAGCCCGTCCCAGCCCACCACAGCCCACCACAGCCCATCACAGCCCACCACAGCCCGTCCCAGCTTACCACAGCCCTCACCAGACCGTCCCAGCCCACCACAGACCGTCCCAGCCCACAACAGCCCGTCCCAGCCCACCACTGCCAGTCCCAGCCCGTCCCAGCCCGTCCCAACCCACCACAGCCCGTCCCAGCCCACCACAGCCACCACAGCCCACTGCAGCCCATCCCAGCCCACCACGGCCCGTCCCAGCCCGTGCAAAACCGTCACAACACACCACAGCCCACCACAGCCCGTCCCTACCCACCACAGCGTGTCCCAACCCACCACAGCCCACCACAGCCCTTCAGAACCCACAACAGCCCACCACAGCCCGTCCCAGCCCACCACAGCCCGCCACAGCCCACTACAGCCCGTCCCAGCCCACCAGAGCCCGCCACAGCCCACAACAGCCCGTCCCAGCCCACCACTGCCAGTCCCAGCCCGTCCCAGCCCGTCCCAACCCACCACAGCCCGTCCCAGCCCACCACAGCCACCACAGCCCACTGCAGCCCATCCCAGCCCACCACGGCCCGTCCCAGCCCGTGCAAAACCGTCACAACACACCACAGCCCACCACAGCCCGTCCCTACCCACCACAGCGTGTCCCAACCCACCACAGCCCACCACAGCCCTTCAGAACCCACCACAGCCCACCACAGCCCGTGCCAGCCCACCACAGCCCGCCACAGCCCACTACAGCCCGTCCCAGCCCACCAGAGCCCGTCCCAGCCCACCACAGCCCACCACAGCTTGTCCCAGACCACCACAGCTCTTCCCAGCCCACCATAACCAACCACAGCCTATCCCAGCCGATCCCAGCCCACCACAGCCCGTCCCATCACACCACAGCCCACCACTGCCCGTCCCAGCCCACCACAGCCCGTCCCAGCCCACCACGGCCCACCACAGCCCATCCGGGACCAACACAGCCCACCAAGGCGCAACACAGCCCATCCCAGCCCATTACAGCCTGTCCCAGACAACCACATCCCATCTCAGCCCACCACAGCCCGTCCCAGCCCACCACAGCCGACCACAGCCCACCACAGCGCACCACGGCCGACCACAGCCCACCACGCCCCATCCAAGCCCACCACGGTCCACTACGGCACGTCCCAGCCCACCACAGAGCACCACAGCCCGTCCCAGCCCGTCCCAGCCCACCACAGTATGTCCCAGACCACCAGAGCCCGTCCCAGCCCACCACAGCCTGTCCCAGCCCACCACAGCCCACCACGCCCCGTGCCAACCCACCAGAGCCCGTCCCAGCCCGTCCCAACCCACCAAAGCCCGTCCCAGCACACCACAGCCCACCACAACCCATCACAGCCCACCACAGCCCGTCCCAGCTTACCACAGCCCACCACAGACCGTCCCAGCCCACCACAGACCGTCCCAGCCCACCACAGCCCGTCCCAGCCCACCACTGCCCGTCCCAACCCACCACTGCCCGTCCCAGCCCGTCCCAACCCACCACAGCCCATCCCAGCCCACCACAGCCCACCACAGGCCACCGCAGGCCATCCCAGCCCAAAACAGACGGTCCCAGCCAACCACAGCCCGTCGAGCCCACCACGGCCCGTCCCAGCCCACCATGGCCCATCACAGCCCACCACAGTTCACCACAGCCCGTCCCAGCCCACCACGGCCCATCACAGCCCACCACAGTTCACCACAGCCCGTCCTAGCCCAGCACGGCCCGTCCTAGCCCACCACGGACCACCACGGCCCATCTCAGCCCACCACAGCCTGTCCAAGCCCAGCACAGCCCTCCACAACCCTCCACAGCCCGTCCCAACCCTCCACAGCTCATCCCAGCCTACCACAGCCCGTCGCAGCCCAACACAGCTTATCCCAGCCCACCGCAGCCCGTCCTAGCCCACCGCAACCCGTCCCAGCCCACCGCAACCCGTCCCAGCCCACCACAGCCCACCACAGGTCACCACAGCCCACCACCGGTCACCACAGCCCACCACAGGTCACCAAAGCCTGTTTCAGCCCACCACGGCAAACCACGGCCCGTCCCAGCCCACCACGGCCCGTCCCGGCCCACCACAGCCCGTCCCAGCACACCACAGCCCACCACAGCCCATCACAGCCCACGACAGCCCGTCCCAGCTTACCACAGCCCACTACAGACCGTCCCAGCCCACCACAGACCGTCCCAGCCCACCACAGACCGTCCCAGCCCACCACTGCCCGTCCCAGCCCACCACTGCCCGTCCCAGCCCGTCCCAGCCCGTCCCAGCCCGTCCCAACCCACCACAGCCCGTCCCAGCCCACCACAGCCCACCACAGGCCACCGCAGGCCATCCCAGCCCAAAACAGACGGTCCCAGCCAACCACAGCCCGTCGAGCCCACCACAGCCCGTCCCAGCCCTCCACAGCCCACCACAGCCCGTCCCAGGTCACCACAGCCCGTCCCAGCCTACCACAGCCCACCACGGCTCACCACGGCCCACTACAGCCCACCACGGCCAACGACGGCCCGCCACAGCCCGCCACAGACTGTCCTGGCCCGCCAAAGCCCATCCCAGCCTGCCACAGCCCGACCCAGCCCACCACAGCCTGTCACAGCCCACCACAGCCCGTCCCGGTCCACCACAGCCCGTCCCTGACCACAACAGCCCGTCCCAGCCCACCACAACCCACCACAGACCGTCCCAACCCCCCACAGCCCGTCTAAGCTCACCATAACCCACCACAGCCCACCACAGCCCGTCCCGGCCCACCACAACTCGTCCCAGCCCACCACAGGCCGTCCCGGCCCACCACAGCCCGTCCCGGCCCACAACAGCCCATCACAGCCCACCACAGCCTGGCACAGCCCGTCCCAGCCCGTCCTAGCCCGGCATAGCCCGTCCCAGCTCGGCACAGCCCACCACAGCCCGGCAAGGCCCACCACAGACCGTCCCAGCCTGTCCCAGCCCTTCCCAGCCCGTCCTAGCCCACCACAGCCCGGCACAGCCCACCACAGCCCACCACAGCCCACCAGAGCCCGGCCCGGCCCACCAGAGCCCGCCCCAAGCCACCACAGCCCGTCCCAGCCCACCATGGCTGACCACAGCCTGTCCCAGCCCACTACAGCCGGTGCCAGCCCACCACAGCCCACCAGAGCCCGTCCCAGCCCACCACGGCCGGTCCCGGCCCACCACGGCCCACCACAGCCCGTCCCAGCACATCACAGCCTGTCCCAGCCCACCACAGCTCGTCCCAGCCCACCACAGCCCGTGCCAGCCCACCACGGCTGACCACAGCCCGTGCCAGGCCACCACGGCCCACCACAGCCCATCACAGTTCACCACGGCCCTTCCCAGCCCACCACGGACCACCGCAGCCCACCACGGCCCGTCCCAGTTCACCACGGCCTGTCCCAGCCCACCACAGCCCATCCCAGACCACCACAGACCGTCCCAGCCCACCACAGCTTGTCCCAGCACATCACAGCCCGTCCCAGCCAGCCACAGCCCACCGCAGCCCATCCCAGCCCACCCCAGCCAGCCACAGCCCACCACAGCACGTCCCAGACCGTCCCAATCCTTCCCAGCCCATCCTAGCCAAACAAAGACCGCCACAGCACACCACAGCCCACCACAGCCCGTCCCAACCCACCAGAGCCCGTCCGGAGCCACAACGGCCCGTCCCAGCCCACCACGGCTGACCACAGCCCGTCCCAGCCCACCACAGCCCGTCCAAGCCCACCACAGCACGTCCCTGCCCACCACAGCACGTCCCCGCCGACCACAGCCCACCACAGCCCACCACAGCCCAACACAGTGCATCCCAGCCTGTCCCAGCCCTCCACAGCCCATCACAGCACGTCCCAGCTCGTCCCAGCCCACCACAGCTTGTCCCAGCCCACCATAGCCCGTCCAAGCTCACCACAACCCACCATAGCCCGTCCCAGCCCGTCCCAGCCCGGCCTAGCCCACCACAGCCCGTCCCCGCCAACCACAGCCCGTCCCCGCCCACCACAGCCCGTCCCCGCCCACCACAGCCCGTCCCCGCCCACCACAGCCGGTCCCAGCCCACCGCAGCCGGTCCCAGCTCACCACAGCCCACCACAGCCCGTCCCAGCTCACCACAGCCCGTCACAGCTCGTCCCAGCCCGTCCCAGCCCACCACAGCCTGTCCCAGCCCGTCCCATTCCACCACACCGAGTCCCAGCCCACCACAGCCCGTCCCAGCACGTCCCAGCCCGTCCCAGCCTGTCCCTGCACACCACAGCTCGTCCCAGCACACCACAGCCCGTCCCAGCACACCACAGCCCGTCCCAGCCCACCACAGCCCGTCCCAGCCCACCACAGCCCCTCCCAGCCCCACACAGACAATCCCAGCACACCACAGCCCATCCCAGCTTACCACAGCCCACCACAGCCCGTCCCGGCCCACTACAACTCGTCCCAGCCCACCACAGCCCACCACAGCACGTCCCGACCCACCACAGCCCGTCCCAGCTCACCACAGCCCGTCCCAGCCCACCACAACCCGTCCCAGACCACCACAGCCGGTCCCAGCTCACCACAGCCCACCACAGCCCGTCCCAGCTCACCACAGCCCGTCACAGCCCGTCCCAGCCCGTCACAGCCCGTCCCAGCACACCACAGCCTGTCCCAGCCCACCACAGCCTGTCCCAGCTTACCACAGCCCACCACAGACCGTCCCAGCCCACCACAGACCGTCCCAGCCCACCACTGCCCGTCACAGCCCACCACTGCCCGTCCCAGCCCGTCCCAGCCCGTCCCAGCCCGTCCCAACCCACCACAGCCCGTCCCAGCCCACCACAGCCCACCACAGGCCACCGCAGGCCATCCCAGCCCAAAACAGACGGTCCCAGCCAACCACAGCCCGTCGAGCCCACCACAGCCCGTCCCAGCCCTCCACAGCCCACCACAGCCCGTCCCAGGTCACCACAGCCCGTCCCAGCCTACCACAGCCCACCACGGCTCACCACGGCCCACTACGGCCCACCACGGCCAACGACGGCCCGCCACAGCCCGCCACAGACTGTCCCGGCCCGCCAAAGCCCATCCCAGCCTGCCACAGGCCGACCCAGCCCACCACAGCCTGTCACAGCCCACCACAGCCCGTCCCGGCCCACCACAGCCCGTCCCGGCCCACCACAGCCCGTCCCTGACCACAACAGCCCGTCCCAGCCCACCACAGCCCGTCCCGGCCCACCACAGCCCGTCCCTGACCACAACAGCCCGTCCCAGCCCACCACAACCCACCACAGACCGTCCCAACCCACCACAGCCCGTCTAAGCTCACCATAACCCACCACAGCCCACCACAGCCCGTCCCGGCCCACCACAGGCCGTCCCGGCCCACCACAGCCCGTCCCGGCCCACAACAGCCCGTCACAGCCCACCACAGCCTGGCACAGCCCGTCCCAGCCCGGCATAGCCCGGCATAGCCCGTCCCAGCTCGGCACAGCCCACCACAGCCCGGCAAGGCCCACCACAGACCGTCCCAGCCTGTCCCAGCCCTTCCCAGCCCGTCCTAGCCCACCACAGCCCGGCACAGCCCACCACAGCCCACCACAGCCCACCAGAGCCCGTCCCGGCCCACCAGAGCCCGCCCCGAGCCACCACGGCCCGTCCCAGCCCACCACGGCTGATCACAGCCTGTCCCAGCCCACTACAGCCGGTGCCAGCCCACCACAGCCCACCAGAGCCCGTCCCAGCCCACCACGGCCGGTCCCGGCCCACCACGGCCCACCACAGCCCGTCCCAGCACATCACAGCCTGTCCCAGCCCACCACAGCTCGTCCCAGCCCACCACAGCCCGTGCCAGCCCACCACGGCTGACCACAGCCCGTCCCAGCTTACCACAGCCCACCACCGCCCGTCCCGGCCAACTACAACTCCTCCCAGCCCACCACAGGCCACCACAGCCCGTCCCGGCCCACCACAGCCCGTCCCAGCCCCTCCCAGCCCCTGTCACCCCACCACAGCCCGTCCCAGCTTACCACAGCCCACCACAGACCGTCCCAGCCCACCACAGCCCCTCCCAGCCCCTCCCAGCCCGTCTCAGCCCACCACAGCCTGTCCCAGCCTGTCCCAGCTCGTCCAAGCCTGTCCCAGACCCCCAGAGCCCGTCGCAGCCCACCACAGCCCGTCACAGCCCGTCCCAGCTCTCCACAACCCACCGCAGCCCGTCCCAGCCCACCACAGCCCACCACAGCCCACCACGGCCCACGAAAGCCCACCACAGCCCACCACAGCCCGTCCCAGCCCACCACAAGCCGTCCTAGCCCACCACAGACCTCCAGAGACCGTCTCAGCTCACCACAGCCTATCCCAGCCCACCACGGCCCACCACAGCACACCACAGCCCACCACAGCCTATCCCAACCCGTCCCAGCCCACCACGGCCCGTCGCAACCCACCACGGCCCGTCGCAGCCCACCACGGCCCGTCGCAGCCCACCACGGCCCATCACAGCCCACCACAGTTCACCACAGCCCGTCCTAGCCCAGCACGGCCCGTCCCAGCCCACCACGGACCACCACGGCCCATCTCAGCCCACCACAGCCTGTCCAAGCCCAGCACAGCCCTCCACAACCCTCCACAGCCTGTCCCAACCCTCCACAGCTCATCCCAGCCTACCACAGCCCGTCGCAGCCCAACACAGCTTATCCCAGCCCACCGAAACCCGTCCCAGCCCACCGCAACCCGTCCCAGCCCACCACAGCCCACCACCGGTCACCACAGCCCACCACCGGTCACCACAGCCCACCACAGGTCACCACAGCCTGTTTCAGCCCACCACGGCCCACCACAGCTCGTCCCAGATAAACACGGCGCACCACAGCCCACCACGGCCCGTCCCGGCCCACCACAGCCGTCACAGCCCATCACAGCCCTCCACAACACACCGCAGCCCGTCCCAGCCCACCACAGCCCGTCCCAGCCCACCACGGCCCACGAAAGCCCACCACAGCCCACCACAGCCCGTCGCAGCCCACCACTAAGCCGTCCTAGCCCACCACAGACCTCCAGAGCCCGTCTCAGCTCACCACAGCCTATCCCAGCCCACCACGGCCCACCACAGTACACCACGGCCCACCGCAGCCTATCCCAACCCGTCCAAGCCCACCACGGCCCGTCCCAGCCCACCACGGCCCGTCCCAGCCCGTCCCAGCCCACGACAGCCCGTCCCAGCCCACCAGAGCCTGTCCCAGCTCACCACAGCCCGTCCCAGCCCGTCCCAGCCCACGACAGCCCGTCCCAGCCCACCACAGCCCGTCCCAGCCCACCACGGCCCGTCCCAGCCCACCAGAGCCCACCAGAGCCCACCACAGCTCGTCCCAGCCCACCACAGCCCACAAGAGCTTGTCACAGACCACCACAGCTTGTCCCAGCCCACCACAGCCCACTACGGCCCACCACAGCCCGTCCCAGCCCACCACAGCCCGTCCCAGCCCACCACAGCCCGTCCCAGCTCGTCCCAGACCACCACAGCCTCTCACAGCACACCACAGCCCGTAACAGCCCACCACAGCAAGTACCAGCCCGTCCCAGCCCACCACGGCCCGTCTCAGCCCACCACGGCCCGTCTCAGCTCACCACAACCCGTCCCAGACGACCACAGCCCGTCACAGCCCACCACAGCCCACCACAGCCCGTCTCAGCCCACCACGGCCCGTCCCAGCCCACCACATCCCATCCCAGCCCACCAGAGCCCGTCCCAGCCTGTTTCAGCCCAGCACGGCTAACCACGGCCTGTCCCGGCCCACCACGGCCAACCACGGTCCACCATGGCCCACCAGAGCACACCACGGCCCACCACGGCCCTTCCCAGTCCACCACAGCCTGTCCCAGCCCACCACGGCCCGTCCCAGCCCACCACGGCCCGTCGCAGCCCACCACGGCCCACCCCAGCCCACCACGGCCCATCCGGGCCCAACACAGCCCACCAAGGCGCACCACAGCCCATCCCAGCCCATTACAGCCTGTCCCAGACCACCACATCCCATCTCAGCCCACCACAGCCCGTCCCAGCCCACCACAACCGACCACAGCCCACCACAGCCCACCACGGCCGACCACAGCCCACCACGGCAGACCACAGCCCACCACAACCCATCCAAGCCCACCACGGCCCATCCAAGCCCACCACGGTCCACCACAGCACGTCCCAGCCCACCACAGAGCACCACAGCCCGTCCCAGCCCGTCCCAGCCCACCACAGTATGTCCCAGACCACCAGAGCCCGTCCCAGCCCACCACAGCCCGTCCCAGCCCACCACAGCCCACCACGCCCCGTGCCAACCCACCAGAGCCCGTCCCAGCTCACCACAGCCCACCACAGCCCGTCCCAGACCACAAGAGGTCGTCCCAGCCCACCACTAACCCACCAAAGCCCGTCCCCGCCCACCACAGCCCGTCCCAGCCAACCACAGCGCACCACAGCCTGCCCCAACCCACCTGAGCCCGTCCCAGCTTACCACAGCCCACCACAGCCCGTCACAGCCCGTCCCAGCCCACCAGAGGTCGTCCCAGCTCACCACAACCCACCACAGCCCTTCCCAGCCCGTCCCAGCCCACCACAGCCCGTCCCAGCCCACCACAGCCCACCACAGGTCACCACAGCCCACCACCGGTCACCACAGCCCACCACCGGTCACCACAGCCCACCACAGGTCACCACAGCCTGTTTCAGCCCACCACGGTAAACCACGGCCCGTCCCAGCCCACCACGGCCCGCCATGGCCCACCACAGCTCGTCCCAGATAAACACGGCGCACCACAGCCCACCACGGCCCGTCCCGGCCCACCACAGCCCGTCCCAGCACACCACAGCCCACCACAGGTCACCACAGCCCACCACCGGTCACCACAGCCCACCACAGGTCACCACAGCCTGTTTCAGCCCACCACGGCAAACCACGGCCCGTCCCAGCCCACCACGGCCCGCCATGGCCCACCACAGCTCGTCCCAGATAAACACGGCGCACCACAGCCCACCACGGCCCGTCCCGGCCCACCACAGCCCGTCCCAGCACACCACAGCCCACCACAGCCCATCACAGCCCACGACAGCCCGTCCCAGCTTACCACAGCCCACCACAGACCGTCCCAGCCCACCACAGCCCGTCCCAGCCCACCACTGCCCGTCCCAGCCCACCACAGCCCGTCCCAGTCCACCACTGCCCGTCCCAGCCCGTCCCAGCCCACCACAGCCCGTCCCAGCCCGTCCCAACCCACCACAGCCCATCCCAGCCCATCACAGCCCGTCCCAGCCCACCACAGCCCACCACAGCCCATCCCAGCCCACCACGGCCCGACCCAGCCCGTGCCAACCCGTCACAACACACTACAGCCCACCACAGCCCACCACAGCCTGTCCCAGCCCATCACAGCCCGTCCCAGCCCACCACAGCCCACCACGGCCCGTCCCAGCCCACCACGGCCCGTCCCAGCCCACCACGGCCCATCACAGCCCACCACAGTTCACCACAGCCCGTCCTAGCCCAGCACGGCCCGTCCCAGCCCACCACGGACCACCACGGCCCATCTCAGCCCACCACAGCCTGTCCAAGCCCAGCACAGCCCTCCACAACCCTCCACAGCCCGTCCCAAACCTCCACAGCTCATCCCAGCCTACCACAGCCCGTCGCAGCCCAACACAGCTTATCCCAGCCCACCGAAACCCGTCCCAGCGCACCACAACCCGTCCCAGCCCACCACAGCCCACCACAGGTCACCACAGCCCACCACCGGTCACCACAGCCCACCACAGGTCACCACAGCCTGTTTCAGCCCACCACGGCAAACCACGGCCCGTCCCAGCCCACCACGGCCCGCCATGGCCCACCACAGCTCGTCCCAGATAAACACGGCGCACCACAGCCCACCACGGCCCGTCCCGGCCCACCACAGCCCGTCCCAGCTTACCACAGCCCACCACAGACCGTCCCAGCCCACCACAGCCCGTCCCAGCCCCTCCCAGCCCGTCTCAGCCCACCACAGCCTGTCCCAGCCTGTCCCAGCTCGTCCAAGCCTGTCCCAGACCCCCAGAGCCCGTCGCAGCCCACCACAGCCCGTCACAGCCCGTCCCAGCCCACGACAGCCCGTCCCAGCTCACCACAACCCACCACAGCCCTTCCCAGCCCGTCCCAGCCCACCACAGCCCGTCCCAGCCCACCACGGCCGCCGCAGACCATCAGAGCCCGTCCCAGCCCACCACAATCCCGTCCCAGCCCACTATAGCCCGTCCCAGCCCACCACAACCCATTCTAGCTCACCGCAACCCACCACAGCGCACCATAGCCCACCACAGCGCACCAGAGTCTGTCCCGGCCCACCAGAGCCTGTCCCAGCCCACCACAGCCCGTCCCAGCCCACCGCAGCCCGCCACGGCCCGTCCCAGCCCACCACAGCCCATTCCAGACCACCAGAGCCCTTCCCAGTTCACCACAGCCCACCACAGCCCGTCCAATTTCACCACAGCCCGTCTCAGCTCACCACAACCCACCACAGCCCGTCCCAGCCCACCGCAGCCTATCCCAACCCGTCCCAGCCCACCACGGCCCGTCCCAGCCCACCACGGCCCGTCCCAGCCCACCACGGCCCGTCCCAGCCCGTCCCAGCCCACGACAGCCCGTCCCAGCCCACCGCAGCCTATCCCAACCCGTCCCAGCCCACCACGGCCCGTCCCAGCCCACCACGGCCCGTCCCAGCCCGTCCCAGCCCACGACAGCCCATCCCAGCCCACGACAGTCCGTCCCAGCCCACCAGAGCCCACCACAGCTCGTCCCAGCCCACCACAGCCCAGAAGAGCTTGTCACACACCACCACAGCCCGTCCCAGCCCACCACAGCCCACTACGGCCCACCACAGCCCGTCCCAGCCCACCACAGCCCGTCCCAGCTCGTCCCAGACCACCACAGCCTCTCACAGCACACCACAGCCCGTAACAGCCCACCACAGCAAGTACCAGCCCACCACAGCAAGTACCAGCCCACCACGGCCCGTCCCAGCCCACCACAGCCCGTCCCAGCCCACCAGAGCCCGTCCCAGCCTGTTTCAGCCCAGCACGGCTAACCACGGCCTGTCCCGGCCCACCACGGCCAACCACGGTCCACTATGGCCCACCAGAGCACACCACGGCCCACCACGGCCCTTCCCAGTCCACCACAGCCCACCACAGCCTGTCCCAGCCCACCACGGCCCGTCCCAGCCCACCACGGCCCACCCCAGCCCACCACGGCCCGTCCCAGCCCACCACGGCCCGTCCCAGCCCACCACGGCCCATCCCAGCCCACCACGGCCCATCACAGCCCACCACAGTTCACCACAGCCCGTCCTAGCCCAGCACGGCCCGTCCCAGCCCACCACGGACCACCACGGCCCATCTCAGCCCACCACAGCCTGTCCAAGCCCAGCACAGCCCTCCACAACCCTCCACAGCCCGTCCCAACCCTCCACAGCTCATCCCAGCCTACCACAGCCCGTCGCAGCCCAACACAGCTTATCCCAGCCCACCGAAACCCGTCCCAGCCCACCACAGCCCACCACAGGTCACCACAGCCCACCACCGGTCACCACAGCCCACCACAGGTCACCACAGCCTGTTTCAGCCCACCACGGTAAACCACGGCCCGTCCCAGCCCACCACGGCCCGCCATGGCCCACCACAGCTCGTCCCAGATAAACACGGCGCACCACAGCCCACCACGGCCCGTCCCGGCCCACCACAGCCCGTCCCAGCACACCACAGCCCACCACAGGTCACCACAGCCCACCACCGGTCACCACAGCCCACCACAGGTCACCACAGCCTGTTTCAGCCCACCACGGCAAACCACGGCCCGTCCCAGCCCACCACGGCCCGCCATGGCCCACCACAGCTCGTCCCAGATAAACACGGCGCACCACAGCCCACCACGGCCCGTCCCGGCCCACCACAGCCCGTCCCAGCACACCACAGCCCACCACAGCCCATCACAGCCCACGACAGCCCGTCCCAGCTTACCACAGCCCACCACAGACCGTCCCAGCCCACCACAGCCCGTCCCAGCCCACCACAGCCCGTCCCAGCCCACCACTGCCCGTCCCAGCCCACCACAGCCCGTCCCAGTCCACCACTGCCCGTCCCAGGCCGTCCCAGCCCACCACAGCCCGTCCCAGCCCGTCCCAACCCACCACAGCCCATCCCAGCCCATCACAGCCCGTCCCAGCCCACCACAGCCCACCACAGCCCATCCCAGCCCACCACGGCCCGACCCAGCCCGTGCCAACCCGTCACAACACACTACAGCCCACCACAGCCCACCACAGCCTGTCCCAGCCCATCACAGCCCGTCCCAGCCCACCACAGCCCACCACGGCCCGTCCCAGCCCACCACAACCCGTCCCAGCCCACCACGGCCCATCACAGCCCACCACAGTTCACCACAGCCCGTCCTAGCCCAGCACGGCCCGTCCCAGCCCACCACGGACCACCACGGCCCATCTCAGCCCACCACAGCCTGTCCAAGCCCAGCACAGCCCTCCACAACCCTCCACAGCCCGTCCCAACCCTCCACAGCTCATCCCAGCCTACCACAGCCCGTCGCAGCCCAACACAGCTTATCCCAGCCCACCGCAGCCCGTCCCAGCCCACCGCAACCCGTCCCAGCCCACCACAGCCCACCACAGGTCACCACAGCCCACCACCGGTCACCACAGCCCAACACAGGTCACCACAGCCTGTTTCAGCCCACCACGGCAAACCACGGCCCGTCCCAGCCCACCACGGCCCGCCATGGCCCACCACAGCTCGTCCCAGATAAACACGGCGCACCACAGCCCACCACGGCCCGTCCCGGCCCACCACAGCCCGTCCCAGCTTACCACAGCCCACCACAGACCGTCCCAGCCCACCACAGCCCGTCCCAGCCCCTCCCAGCCCGTCTCAGCCCACCACAGCCTGTCCCAGCCTGTCCCAGCTCGTCCAAGCCTGTCCCAGACCCCCAGAGCCCGTCGCAGCCCACCACAGCCCGTCACAGCCCGTCCCAGCTCTCCACAACCCACCGCAGCCCGTCCCAGCCCACCACAGCCCGTCCCAGCCCACCACGGCCCACGAAAGCCCACCACAGCCCACCACGGCCCACCACAGCCCGTCCCAGCCCACCACAAGCCGTCCTAGCCCACCACAGACCTCCAGAGCCCGTGTCAGCTCACCACAGCCTATCCCAGCCCACCACTGCCCACCGCAGCCTATCCCAACCTGTCCCAGGCCACCACGGCCCGTCCCAGCCCACCACGGCCCATCCCAGCCCACCACGGTCCGTCGCAGCCCACCACGGCCCGTCCCAGCCCACCACGGCTCGTCCCAGCCCACCACGGCCCATCACAGCCCACCACAGTTCACCACAGCCCGTCCTAGCCCAGCACGGCCCGTCCCAGCCCACCACGGACCACCACGGCCCATCTCAGCCCACCACAGCCTGTCCAAGCCCAGCACAGCCCTCCACAACCCTCCACAGCCCGTCCCAACCCTCCACAGCTCATCCCAGCCTACCACAGCCCGTCGCAGCCCAACACAGCTTATCCCAGCCCACCGAAACCCGTCCCAGCCCACCACAGCCCACCACAGGTCACCACAGCCCACCACCGGTCACCACAGCCCACCACAGGTCACCACAGCCTGTTTCAGCCCACCACGGTAAACCACGGCCCGTCCCAGCCCACCACGGCACACCACGGTCCACCATGGCCCACCAGAGCACACCACGGCCCACCACGGCCCTTCCCAGTCCACCACAGCCCACCACAGCCTGTCCCAGCCCACCACGGCCCGTCCCAGCCCACCACGGCCCGTCCCAGCCCACCACGGCCCATCACAGCCCACCACAGTTCACCACAGCCCGTCCTAGCCCAGCACGGCCCGTCCCAGCCCACCACGGACCACCACGGCCCATCTCAGCCCACCACAGCCCGTCCCAGCCCACCACAGCCCACCACAGCCCGTCTCAGCTCACCACAGCCTATCCCAGCCCACCACGGCCCACCGCAGCCTATCCCAACCAGTCCCAGCCCACCACGGCCCGTCCCAGCCCGCCACGGCCCTTCCCAGCCCACCACGGGCCATCCCAGCCCGTCCCAGCCCACGACAGCCCGTCCCAGCCCACCAGAGCCCACCAGAGCCCACCACAGCTCGTCCCAGCCCACCACGGCCCGTCCCAGCCCACCACGGCCAACCACGGTCCACCATGGCCCACCAGAGCACACCACGGCCCACCGCAGCCTATCCCAACCAGTCCCAGCCCACCACGGCCCGTCCCAGCCCGCCACGGCCCGCCCAGCCCACCACGGGCCATCCCAGCCCGTCCCAGCCCACGACAGCCCGTCCCAGCCCACCACGGCCCGTCCCAGCCCACCACGGCCCACCCCAGCCCACCACGGCCCGTCCCAGCCCACCACGGCCCGTCCCAGCCCACCACGGCCCATCACAGCCCACCACAGTTCACCACAGCCCGTCCTAGCCCAGCACGGCCCGTCCCAGCCCACCACGGACCACCACGGCCCATCTCAGCCCACCACAGCCTGTCCAAGCCCAGCACAGCCCTCCACAACCCTCCACAGCCCGTCCCAACCCTCCACAGCTCATCCCAGCCTACCACAGCCCGTCGCAGCCCAACACAGCTTATCCCAGCCCACCGAAACCCGTCCCAGCCCACCGCAAGCCGTCCCAGCCCACCACAGCCCACCACAGGTCACCACAGCCCACCACCGGTCACCACAGCCCAACACAGGTCACCACAGCCTGTTTCAGCCCACCACGGCAAACCACGGCCCGTCCCAGCCCACCACGGCCCGTCCCAGCCCACCACGGCCTGCCATGGCCCACCACAGCTCGTCCCAGATAAACACGGCGCACCACAGCCCACCACGGCCCGTCCCGGCCCACCACAGCCCGTCCCAGCACACCACAGCCCACCACAGCCCATCACAGCCCACCACAGCCCGTCCCAGCTTACCACAGCCCACCACAGACCGTCCCAGCCCACCACAGCCCGCCCCAGCACCTCCCAGCCCGTCTCAGCCCACCACAGCCCGTCCCAGCCTGTCCCAGCTCGTCCAAGCCTGGCCCAGACCCCCAGAGCCCGTCGCAGCCCACCACAGCCCGTCACAGCCCGTCCCAGCTCTCCACAACCCACCGCAGCCCGTCCCAGCCCACCACAGCCCGTCCCAGCCCACCACGGCCTACGAAAGCCCACCACAGCCCACCACAGCCCGTCCCAGCCCACCACAAGCCGTCCTAGCCCACCACAGACCTCCAGAGCCCGTCTCAGCTCACCACAGCCTATCCCAGCCCACCACGGCCCACCGCAGCCTATCCCAACCTGTCCCAGCCCACCACGGCCCGTCCCAGCCCACCACAGCCCGTCCCAGCCCACCACGGCCCACGAAAGCCCACCACAGCCCACCACAGCCCGTCCCAGCCCACCACAAGCCGTCCTAGCCCACCACAGACCTCCAGAGCCCGTCTCAGCTCACCACAGCCTATCCCAGCCCACCACGGCCCACCGCAGCCTATCCCAACCTGTCCCAGCCCACCACGGCCCGTCGCAGCCCACCACGGCCCGTCGCAGCCCACCACGGCCCGTCCCAGCCTACCACGGCCCGTCCCAGCCCACCACGGCCCGTCGAAGCCCACCACGGCCCGTCCCAGCCTACCACGGCCCGTCCCAGCCCACCACGGCCCGTCGCAGCCCACCACGGCTCGTCCCAGCCCACCACGGCCCATCACAGCCCACCACAGTTCACCACAGCCCGTCCTAGCCCAGCACGGTCCGTCCCAGCCCACCACGGACCACCACGGCCCATCGTAGCCCACCACAGCCTGTCCAAGCCCAGCACAGCCCTCCACAACCCTCCACAGCCCGTCCCAACCCTCCACAGCTCATCCCAGCCCACCGCAGCCCGTCCCAGCCCACCGCAACCCGTCCCAGCCCACCACAGCCCACCACCGGTCACCACAGCCCACCACAGGTCACCACAGCCCACCACAGGTCACCACAGCCTGTTTCAGCCCACCACGGCAAACCACGGCCCGTCCCAGCCCACCACGGCCCGCCATGGCCAACCACAGCTCGTCCCAGATAAACACGGCGCACCACAGCCCACCACGGCCCGTCCCAGCTTACCACAGCCCACCACAGACCGTCCCAGCCCACCACAGCCCGTCCCAGCCCCTCCCAGCCCATCTCAGCCCGCCACAGCCTGTCCCAGCCTGTCCCAGCTCGTCCAAGCCTGTCCCAGACCCCCAGAGCCCGTCGCAGCCCACCACAGCCCACAAAAGCCCACCACAGCCCACCACGGCCCACCACAGCCCGTCCCAGCCCACCACAAGCCGTCCTAGCCCACCACAGACCTCCAGAGCCCGTGTCAGCTCACCACAGCCTATCCCAGCCCACCACGGCCCACCGCAGCCTATCCCAACCTGTCCCAGCCCACCACGGCCCGTCCCAGCCCACCACGGCCCGTCCCAGCCCACCACAGCGCGTCGCAGCCCACCACGGCCCGTCCCAGCCTACCACGGCCCGTCCCAGCCCACCACAGCCCGTCCCAGCCCACCACAGCCCGTCCCAGCTCGTCCCAGACCACCACAGCCTCTCACAGCACACCACAGCCCGTAACAGCCCACCACAGCAAGTACCAGCCCGTCCCAGCCCACCACGGCCCGTCTCAGCCCACCACGGCCCGTCTCAGCTCACCACAACCCGTCCCAGACGACCACAGCCCGTCCCAGCCCACCACAGCCCACCACAGCCCGTCCCAGCCCACCACGGCCCGTCCCAGACCACCACATCCCGTCCCAGCCCACCAGAGCCCGTCCCAGCCTGTTTCAGCCCAGCACGGCTAACCACGGCCTGTCCCGGCCCACCACGGCCAACCACGGTCCACCATGGCCCACCAGAGCACACCACGGCCCACCACGGCCCTTCCCAGTCCACCACAGCCCACCACGGCCTGTCCCAGCCCACCACGGCCCGTCCCAGCCCACCACGGCCCGTCGCAGCCCACCACGGCCCGTCCCAGCCCACCACGGCCCATCACAGCCCACCACAGTTCACCACAGCCCGTCCTAGCCCAGCACGGCCCGTCCCAGCCCACCACGGACCACCACGGCCCATCTCAGCCCACCACAGCCTGTCCAAGCCCAGCACAGCCCTCCACAACCCTCCACAGCCCGTCCCAACCCTCCACAGCTCATCCCAGCCTACCACAGCCCGTCGCAGCCCAACACAGCTTATCCCAGCCCACCGAAACCCGTCCCAGCCCACCGCAAGCCGTCCCAGCCCACCACAGCCCACCACAGGTCACCACAGCCCACCACCGGTCACCACAGCCCAACACAGGTCACCACAGCCTGTTTCAGCCCACCACGGCAAACCACGGCCCGTCCCAGCCCACCACGGCCCGTCCCAGCCCACCACGGCCTGCCATGGCCCACCACAGCTCGTCCCAGATAAACACGGCGCACCACAGCCCACCACGGCCCGTCCCGGCCCACCACAGCCCGTCCCAGCACACCACAGCCCACCACAGCCCATCACAGCCCACCACAGCCCGTCCCAGCTTACCACAGCCCACCACAGACCGTCCCAGCCCACCACAGCCCGTCCCAGCACCTCCCAGCCCGTCTCAGCCCACCACAGCCCGTCCCAGCCTGTCCCAGCTCGTCCAAGCCTGGCCCAGACCCCCAGAGCCCGTCCCAGCCCACCATGGCCCGTCCCAGCCCACCACGGCCCGTCCCAGCCCACCACGGCCCGTCCCAGCCCACCACGGCCCATCACAGCCCACCACAGTTCACCTCAGCCCGTCCTAGCCCAGCACGGCCCGTCCTAGCCCACCACGGACCACCACGGCCCATCTCAGCCCACCACAGCCTGTCCAAGCCCAGCACAGCCCTCCACAACCCTCCACAGCCCGTCCCAAACCTCCACAGCTCATCCCAGCCTACCACAGCCCGTCGCAGCCCAACACAGCTTATCCCAGCCCACCGAAACCCGTCCCAGCCCACCGCAACCCGTCCCAGCCGACCGCAACCCGTCCCAGCCCACCACAGCCCACCACAGGTCACCACAGCCCACCACCGGTCACCACAGCCTGTTTCAGCCCACCACGGCAAACCACGGCCCGTCCCCGCCCACCACAGCCCGTCCCAGCCCACCACAGCCCACCACAGCCTCTCACAGCCCACCACAGCCCGTCCCAGCTTACCACAGCCCACCACAGACCGTCCCAGCCCACCACAGCCCCTCCCAGCCCGTCTCAGCCCACCACAGCCTGTCCCAGCCTGTCCCAGCTCGTCCAAGCCTGTCCCAGACCCCCAGAGCCCGTCGCAGCCCACCACAGCCCACCACAGCCTGTCCCAGCCCACCACGGCCCACGAAAGCCCACCACAGCCCACCACAGCCCGTCCCAGCCCACCACAAGCCGTCCTAGCCCATCACAGACCTCCAGAGCCCGTCTCAGCTCACCAGAGCCTATCCCAGCCCACCACGGCCCACCACAGCACACCACGGCCCACCGCAGCCTATCCCAACCCGTCCCAGCCCACCACGGCCCGTCCCAGCCCACCACGGCCCGTCCCAGCCCGTCCCAGCCCACGACAGCCCGTCCCAGCCCACCACAGCCCACTACGGCCCACCACAGCCCGTCCCAGCCCACCACAGCCCGTCCCAGCCCACCACAGCCTGTCCCAGCCCACCACAGCCCGTCCCAGCTCGTCCCAGACCACCACAGCCTCTCACAGCACACCACAGCCCGTAACAGCCCACCACAGCAAGTACCAGCCCGTCCCAGCCCACCACGGCCCGTCTCAGCCCACCACAACCCGTCCCAGACGACCACAGCCCGTCCCAGCCCACCACAGCCCACCACAGCCCGTCCCAGCCCACCACAGCCCGTCCCAGCCCACCAGAGCCTGTCCCAGCCCACCAGAGCCCGTCCCAGCCTGTTTCAGCCCACCACGGCTAACCACGGCCTGTCCCGGCCCACCACGGCCAACCACGGTCCACCATGGCCCACCAGAGCACACCACGGCCCACCACGGCCCTTCCCAGTCCACCACAGCCCACCACAGCCTGTCCCAGCCCACCACGGCCCGTCCCAGCCCACCACGGCCCGTTGCAGCCCACCACGGCCCATCACAGCCCACCACAGCCCACCACCGATCACCACAGCTCACCACAGGTCACCACAGCCTGTTTCAGCCCACCACGGCAAACCACGGCCCGTCCCAGCCCACAACGGCCTGCCATGGCCCACCACAGCTCGTCCCAGATAAACACGGCACACCACAGCCCACCACGGCCCGTCCCGGCCCACCACAGCCCATCCCAGCACACCACAGCCCACCACAGCCTGTCCCAGCCCACCACAGCCCGTCCCAGCACACCACAGCCCACCACAGCCCATCACAGCCCACCACAGCCCGTCCCAGCTTACCACAGCCCACCACAGACCGTCCCAGCCCACCACAGCCCGTCCCAGCCCCTCCCAGCCCGTCTCAGCCCACCACAGCCTGTCCCAGCCTGTCCCAGCTCGTCCAAGCCTGTCCCAGACCCCCAGAGCCCGTCGCAGCCCACCACAGCCCGTCACAGCCCGTCCCAGCTCTCCACAACCCACCGCAGCCCGTCCCAGCCCACCACAGCCCGTCCCAGCCCACCACGGCCCACGAAAGCCCACCACAGCCCACCACGGCCCACCACAGCCCGTCCCAGCCCACCACAAGCCGTCCTAGCCCACCACAGACCTCCAGAGCCCGTGTCAGCTCACCACAGCCTATCCCAGCCCACCACGGCCCACCGCAGCCTATCCCAACCTGTCCCAGCCCACCACGGCTCGTCCCAGCCCACCACGGCCCGTCCCAGCCCACCACGGCCCGTCGCAGCCCACCACGGCCCGTCCCAGCCTACCACGGCCCGTCCCAGCCCACCACAGCCCGTCCCAGCCCACCACAGCCCGTCCCAGCTCGTCTCAGACCACCACAGCCTCTCACAGCACACCACAGCCCGTAACAGCCCACCACAGCAAGTACCAGCCCGTCCCAGCCCACCACGGCCCGTCTCAGCCCACCACGGCCCGTCTCAGCTCACCACAACCCGTCCCAGACGACCACAGCCCGTCCCAGCCCACCACAGCCCACCACAGCCCGTCCCAGCCCACCACGGCCCGTCCCAGCCCACCACAGCCCGTCCCAGCCCACCAGAGCCCGTCCCAGCCTGTTTCAGCCCACCACGGCTAACCACGGCCTGTGCCGGCCCACCACGGCCAACCACGGTCCACCATGGCCCACCAGAGCACACCACGGCCCACCACGGCCCTTCCCAGTCCACCACAGCCCACCACGGCCTGTCCCAGCCCACCACGGCCCGTCCCAGCCCACCACGGCCCACCCCAGCCCACCACGGCCCGTCCCAGCCCACCACGGCCCATCACAGCCCACCACAGTTCACCACAGCCCGTCCTAGCCCAGCACGGCCCGTCCCAGCCCACCACGGACCACCACGGCCCATCTCAGCCCACCACAGCCTGTCCAAGCCCAGCACAGCCCTCCACAACCCTCCACAGCCCGTCCCAACCCTCCACAGCTCATCCCAGCCTACCACAGCCCGTCGCAGCCCAACACAGCTTATCCCAGCCCACCGAAACCCATCCCAGCCCACCGAAACCCGTCCCAGCCCACCGCAACGCGTCCCAGCCCACCACAGCCCACCACCGGTCACCACAGCCTGTTTCAGCCCACCACGGCAAACCACGGCCCGTCCCCGCCCACCACAGCCCGTCCCAGCACACCACAGCCCACCACAGCCCATCACAGCCCACCACAGCCCGTCCCAGCTTACCACAGCCCACCACAGACCGTCACAGCCCACAACAGCCCGTCCCAGCCCCTCCCAGCCCGTCTCAGCCCACCACAGCCTGTCCCAGCCTGTCCCAGCTCGTCCAAGCCTGTCCCAGACCCCCAGAGCCCGTCGCAGCCCACCACAGCCCACCACAGCCTGTCCCAGCCCACCACGGCCCACGAAAGCCCACCACAGCCCACCACAGCCCGTCCCAGCCCACCACAAGCCATCCTAGCCCATCACAGACCTCCAGAGCCCGTCTCAGCTCACCAGAGCCTATCCCAGCCCACCACGGCCCACCACAGCACACCACGGCCCACCGCAGCCTATCCCAACCCGTCCCAGCCCACCACGGCCCGTCCCAGCCCACCACGGCCCGTCCCAGCCCACCACGGCCCGTCCCAGCCCGTCCCAGCCCACGACAGCCCGTCCCAGCCCACGACAGCCCGTCCCAGCCCACCAGAGCCCACCAGAGCCCACCACAGCTCGTCCCAGCCCACCACAGCCCACAAGAGCTTGTCACAGACCACCACAGCCCGTCCCAGCTTACCACAGCCCACTACGGCCCACCACAGCCCGTCCCAGCCCACCACAGCCCGTCCCAGCCCACCACAGCCCGTCCCAGCCCACCACAGCCCGTCCCAGCTCGTCCCAGACCACCACAGCCCACCACAGCCCACCACAGCCCCTAACAGCCCACCACAGCAAGTACCAGCCCGTCCCAGCCCACCACGGCCCGTCTCATCTTACCACAGCCCACCACAGACCGTCCCAGCCCACCACAGCCCGTCCCAGCCCCTCCCAGCCCGTCTCAGCCCACCACAGCCTGTCCCAGCCTGTCCCAGCTCGTCCAAGCCTGTCCCAGACCCCCAGAGCCCGTCGCAGCCCACCACAGCCCGTCACAGCCCGTCCCAGCTCTCCACAACCCCCAGAGCCTGTCCCAGCCCACCACAGCCCGTCCCAGCCGACCACGGCCCACGAAAGCCCACCACAGCCCACCACAGCCCGTCCCAGCCCACCACAAGCCGTCCTAGCCCACTACAGACCTCCAGAGCCCGTCTCAGCTCACCAGAGCCTATCCCAGCCCACCACGGCCCACCACAGCACACCACGGCCCACCGCAGCCTATCCCAACCCGTCCCAGCCCACCACGGCCCATCCCAGCCCACCACGGCCCGTCCCAGCCCGTCCCAGCCCACGACAGCTTGTCCCAGCCCACGACAGCCCGTCCCAGCCCACCAGAGCCCACCAGAGCCCACCACAGCTCGTCCCAGCCCACCACAGCCCACAAGAGCTTGTCACAGACCACTACAGCCCGTCCCAGCCCACCACAGCCCACTACGGCCCACCACAGCCCGTCCCAGCCCACCACAGCCCGTCCCAGCCCACCAAAGCCCGTCCCAGCCCACCACAGCCCGTCCCAGCTCGTCCCAGACCACCACAGCCAGCCACAGCCCACCACAGCCCGGCAAGGCCCACCACAGACCGTCCCAGCCTGTCCCAGCCCTTCACAGCCCGTCCTAGCCCACCACAGCCCGGCACAGCCCACCACAACCCGTCCCAACCCACCAGAGCCCGCCCCGAGCCACCACGGCCCGTCCCAGCCCACCACGGCTGACCACAGCCCGTCCCAGCCCACCACAGCCCGTCCAAGCCCACCACAGCACGTCCCTGCCCACCACATCACGTCCCCGCCGACCACAGCCCACCACAGCCCACCACAGTGCATCCCAGCCTGTCCCAGCCCATCACAGCCCATCACAGCACGTCCCAGCTCGTCCCAGCCCACCACAGCTTGTCCCAGCCCACCATAGCCCGTCCCAGCTCACCACAACCCATTATAGCCCGTCCCAGCCCGTCCCAGCCAGGCCTAGCCCACCACAGCCCGTCCCCGCCAACCACAGCCCGTCCCCGCCCACCACAGCCCGTCCCCGCCCACCACAGCCCGTCCCCGCCCACCACAGCCGGTCCCAGCCCACCACAGCCGGTCCCAGCTCACCACAGCCCACCACAGCCCGTCCCAGCTCACCACAGCCCGTCACAGCACGTCCCAGCCCGTCACAGCCCGTCCCAGCCCACCACAGCCTGTCCCAGCCCACCACAGCCTGTCCCAGCCCGTCCCATTCCACCACACCGAGTCCCAGCCCACCACAGCCCGTCCCAGCACGTGCCAGCCCGTCCCAGCCTGTCCCAGCACACCACAGCCCGTCCCAGCACACCACAGCCCGTCCCAGCCCCCCACAGCCCGTCCCAGCCCACCACAGCCCCTCCCAGCCCCCCACAGACAATCCCAGCACACCAAAGCCCGTCCCAGCTTACCACAGCCCACCACAGCCCGTCCCGGCCCACTACAACTCGTCCCAGCCCACCACAGCCCACCACAGCCCGTCCCGGCCCACCACAGCCCGTCCCAGCCCCTCCCAGCCCGTGTCATGCCACCAGAGCCCACCAGAGCCCACCACAGCTCGTCCCAGCCCACCACAGCCCACAAGAGCTTGTCACAGACCACTACAGCCCGTCCCAGTCCACCACAGCCCACTACGGCCCACCACAGCCCGTCCCAGCCCACCACAGCCCGTCCCAGCCCACCAAAGCCCGTCCCAGCCCACCACAGCCCGTCCCAGCTCGTCCCAGACCACCACAGCCTCTCACAGCACACCACAGCCCGTAACAGCCCACCACAGCAAGTACCAGCCCGTCCCAGCCCACCACGGCCCGTCTCAGCTCACCACAACCCGTCCCAGACGACCACAGCCCGTCCCAGCCCACCACAGCTCACCACAGCCCGTCCCAGCCCACCACAGCCCGTCCCAGCCCACCAGAGCCCGTCCCAGCCCACCAGAGCCTGTCCCAGCCTGTTTCAGCCCAGCACGGCTAACCACGGCCTGTCCCGGCCCACCACGGCTAACCACGGTCCACCATGGCCCACCCGAGCACACCACGGCCCACCACGGCCCTTCCCAGTCCACCACAGCCCACCACAGCCTGTCCCAGCCCACCACGGCCCGTCCCAGCCCACCACGGCCCGTCCCAGCCCACCACGGCCCATCACAGCCCACCACAGTTCACCACAGCCCGTCCTAGCCCAGCACGGCCCGTCCCAGCCCACCACGGACCACCACAGCCAATCTCAGCCCACCACAGCCTGTCCAAGCCCAGCACAGCCCTCCACAACCCTCCACAGCCCGTCCCAACCCTCCACAGCTCATCCCAGCCTACCACAGCCCGTCGCAGCCCAACACAGCTTATCCTAGCCCACCGCAGCCCGTCCCAGCCCACCGCAACCCGTCCCAGCACACCACAGCCCACCACAGGTCACCAAAGCCCACCACCGGTCACCACAGCCCACCACCGATCACCACAGCTCACCACAGGTCACCACAGCCTGTTTCAGCCCACCACGGCCCGCCATGGCCCACCACAGCACGTCCCAGATAAACACGGCACACCACAGCCGACAACGGCCCGTCCCGGCCCACCACAGCCCATCCCAGCACACCACAGCCCACCACAGCCCATCACAGCCCACCACAGCCCGTCCCAGCCCACCACTGCCCGTCCCAACCCACCACTGCCCGTCCCAGCCCGTCCCAGCCTGTCCCAACCCACCACAGCCCGTCCCAGCCCACCACAGCCCACCACAGGCCACCGCAGGCCATCCCAGCCCAAAACAGCCGGTCCCAGCCAACCACAGCTCGTCGAAACCACCACGGCCCGTCCCAGCCCACCACGGCCCATCACAGCCCACCGCAGTTCACCACAGCCCGTCCTAGCCCAGCACGGCCCGTCCCAGCTTACCACGGACCACCACAGCCAATCTCAGCCCACCACAGCCTGTCCAAGCCCAGCACAGCCCTCCACAACCCTCCACAGCCCGTCCCAACCCTCCACAGCTCATCCCAGCCTACCACAGCCCGTCGCAGCCCAACACAGCTTATTCCAGCCCACCGCAGCCCGTCCTAGCCCACCGAAACCCGTCCCAGCCCACCGCAACCCGTCCCAGCCCACCACAGCCCACCACAGGTCACCACAGCCCACCACCGGTCACCACAGCCTGTTTCAGCCCACCACGGCAAACCACGGCCCGTCCAAGCCCACCACGGCCCGCCATGGCCCACCACAGCTCGTCCCAGATAAACACGGCGCACCACAGCCCACCACGGCCCGGCCCGGCCCACCACAGACCGTCCCAGCACACCACAGCCCACCACAGCCTGTCCCAGCTTACCACAGCCCACCACAGACCGTCCCAGCCCACCACAGCCCGTCCCAGCCCACCACAGACCGTCCCAGCCCACCACTGCCCGTCCCAACCCGCCACTGCCCGTCCCAGCCCGTCCCAGCCCGTCCCAACCCACCACAGCCCGTCCCAGCCCACCACAGCCCACCACAGGCCACCGCAGGCCATCCCAGCCCAAAACAGACGGTCCCAGCCAACCACAGCCCGTCGAGCCCACCACAGCCCGTCCCAGCCCTCCACAGCCCACCACAGCCCGTCCCATGTCACCACAGCACGTCCCAGCCTACCACAGCCCACCACGGCTCACCACGGCCCACTACAGCCCACCACGGCCAACGACGGCCCGCCACAGCCCGCCACAGACTGTCCCGGCCCGCCAAAGCCCATCCCAGCCTGCCACAGCCCGACCCAGCCCACCACAGCCTGTCACAGCCCACCACAGCCCATCCCGGTCCACCACAGCCCGTCCCTGACCACAACAGCCCGTCCCAGCCCACCACAACCCGCCACAGACCGTCCCAACCCACCACAGCCCGTCTAAGCTCACCATAACCCACCACAGCCCGCCACAGCCCGTCGCGGCCCACCACGGCCCACAGCGGTCCGTCCCGGCCAACCACGGTCCGTCGCAGCCGACCATGGCCCACCTCAGCCCACCACGGCCCTTCCCAGCTCACCACAGCCCGTCCCAGCCAACCACAGCCCGTCCCAGCCCACCACAGCCCACCGCAGCCCACCACAGCCCACCACAGCCTGTCCCAGCCCACCAGAACCCGCCTCAACCCAAAACAGCTCTTCCCAGGCCACCACAGCCCGTCCAAGCCCACCACAGCCCGTCCCAGACCACCACAGCCCGTCCCAGCCAGTGTCAGACCGTACCAGCCCACCACAGCCCGTGCCAGCCCGTCCCAGCTCGTCCCAGCCCACCACAGCCCGTCCCAGCTCGTCCCAGCCCACCACAGCCCGTCCCAGCTCGTCCCAGCCCACCACAGCCAGTCCCCGTCGACCACAGCCCGTCCCAGCCCACCACGGCCCGTCTCAGCCCACAACGGCCCGTACCAGCCCACCACGGCCCACCACAGCCCACCACGGCCCGAAACATCCCACCACGGCCCGAACAAGCCCAGCACGGCCCGAACAAGCCCAGCACGGCCCGAACAAGCCCACCACGGCTCGTAGCGGCCCACCACAGCCCGTCGCGGCCCACCACGGCCCACAGCGGTCCGTCCCGGCCAACCACGGTCCGTCGCAGCCCACCATGGCCCACCTCAGCCCACCACGGCCCTTCCCAGCACACCACAGCCCGTCCCAGCCCACCACAGCCCGTCCCAGCCCACCACAGCCCGTCCCAGCCCACCACAACCCACCACAGCCTATCCCAGCCCACCAGAATCCGCCTCAAACCAAAACAGCTCTTCCCAAGCCACCACAGCCCGTCCAAGCCCACCACAGCCCGTCCCAACCAGTGTCAGACCGTACCAGCCCACCACAGCCCGTGCCAGCCCGTCCCAGCTCGTCCCAGCCCACCACAGCCTGTCCCAGCCCACCACAGCCCGTCCCAGCTCGTCCCAGCCCACCACAGCCCACCGCAGCCCGTCTCAGCCCACCACAGCCCGTCTCAGCCCACCACAGCACACCACAGCCGGTCCCAGCCCACCAGAGCCCGTCCCAGCTTACCACAGCCCACCACAGCCCGTCTCAGCCCACCACAGCCCGTCCCGGCCCACTACAACTCGTCCCAGCCCACCACAGGCCACCACAGCCCACCCAGCCCTTCCCAGCCCACCAGAGGCCGTCCCAGCCCACCACAGCCCAATACAGCACACCACAGCCCGTCACAGCCCGTCAGAGGCCACCAGAGCTTGTCCCGGCCCACCAGAGTCCGTCCCAAGCCACCACGGCCCGTCCCAGCCCACGACAACTGACCACAGGCCGTCCCAGCCCACCACGGCCCGTCCCAGCCCACCACAGCCCGTCCCAGCCCACCACAGACCACCACAGCCCGTCCCAAACCACCACAGCCCTTCCCAGCCCACCACAGCCCACCACAGTCTGTCCCAGCCCAGTACAACTCGTCCCAGCCCACCACAGCCCACCACAGCCCATCCCAGCCCACCACAGCCCGTCCCTGAGCACCACAGCCCGTCCCAGCCATCCACGGCCCGTCCCAGCCCACCACGGCCCATCCCAGCCCACCACGGCCCATCCCCGCCCACCACAGCCCGTCCCAGCCCACCACGGCCCGTCCCAGCCCACCACGGCCCGTCTCAGCCCACCACGGCCCGTCCCAGCCCACCACTAGCCCGTCCCAGCCCACCACAGCCCGTCCCAGCCCGTCCCAGCCCACCACAGCCCGTCCCAGCCCACCACAGGCCGTCCCCGCCCATTACAGACCATCCCAGCCCGTCCCAGACCACCACAGCCCGTCTCAAGCTCACCAGAACCTACCACAGCCCACCACAGCCCGTCCCAGACCATCACGGCCCACCACAGCCCACCACGGCCCGAAACAGCCCACCACGGCCCGAACAAGCCCACCACGGCCCGAACAAGCCCACCACGGCCCGAACAAGCCCACCACGGCTCGTAGCGGCCCACCACAGCCCGTCGCGGCCCACCACGGCCCACAGCGGTCCGTCCCGGCCAACCACGGTCCGTCGCAGCCGACCATGGCCCACCTCAGCCCACCACGGCCCTTCCCAGCTCACCACAGCCCGTCCCAGCCAACCACAGCCCGTCCCAGCCCACCACAGCCCACCGCAGCCCACCACAGCCCACCACAGCCTGTCCCAGCCCACCAGAACCCGCCTCAACCCAAAACAGCTCTTCCCAGGCCACCACAGCCCGTCCCAGCCCACCACAGCCCGTCCCAGCCCACCACAGCCCGTCCCAGCCAGTGTCAGACCGTACCAGCCCACCACAGCCCGTGCCAGCCCGTCCCAGCTCGTCCCAGCCCACCACAGCCCGTCCCAGCTCGTCCCAGCCCACCACAGCCCGTCCCAGCTCGTCCCAGCCCACCACAGCCCGTCCCAGCTCGTCCCAGCCCATCACAGCCCGTCCCAGCTCGTCCCAGCCCACCACAGCCAGTCCCCGTCGACCACAGCCCGTCCCAGCCCACCACGGCCCGTCTCAGCCCACAACGGCCCGTCCCAGCCCACCACGGCCCGTCCCAGCCCACCACGGCCCGAACAAGCCCAGCACGGCCCGAACAACCCCAGCACGGCCCGAACAAGCCCAGCACGGCTCGTAGCGGCCCACCACAGCCCGTCGCAGCCCACCACGGCCCACAGCGGTCCGTCCCGGCCAACCACGGTCCGTCGCAGCCCACCATGGCCCACCTCAGCCCACCACGGCCCTTCCCAGCACACCACAGCCCGTCCCAGCCCACCACAGCCCGTCCCAGCCCACCACAGCCCGTCCCAGCCCACCACAGCCTGTCCCAGCCCACCACAACCCACCACAGCCTATCCCAGCCCACCACAACCCACCTCAAACCAAAACAGCTCTTCCCAAGCCACCACAGCCCGTCCAAGCCCACCACAGCCCGTCCCAACCAGTGTCAGACCGTACCAGCCCACCACAGCCCGTGCCAGCCCGTCCCAGCTCGTCCCAGCCCACCACAGCCCGTCCCAGCTCGTCCCAGCCCACCACAGCCCACCGCAGCCCGTCTCAGCCCACCACAGCACACCACAGCACACCACAGCCCGTCCCAGCCCACCAGAGCCCGTCCCAGCTTACCACAGCCCACCACAGCCCGTCTCAGCCCACCACAGCCCGTCCCAGCCCACTACAACTCGTCCCAGCCCACCACAGGCCACCACAGCCCACCCAGCCCTTCCCAGCCCACCAGAGGCCGTCCCAGCCCACCACAGCCCAATACAGCACACCACAGCCCGTCACAGCCCATCAGAGGCCACCAGAGCTTGTCCCGGCCCACCAGAGTCCGTCCCAAGCCACCACGGCCCGTCCCAGCCCACGACAACTGACCACAGGCCGTCCCAGCCCACCACGGCCCGTCCCAGCCCACCACAGCCCGTCCCAGCCCACCACAGACCACCACAGCCCGTCCCAAACCACCACAGCCCTTCCCAGCCCACCACAGCCCACCACAGTCTGTCCCAGCCCAGTACAACTCGTCCCAGCCCACCACAGCCCACCACAGCCCATCCCAGCCCACCACAGCCCGTCCCTGAGCACCACAGCCCGTCCCAGCCATCCACGGCCCGTCCCAGCCCACCACGGCCCATCCCAGCCCACCACAGCCCATCCCCGCCCACCACAGCCCGTCCCAGCCCACCACGGCCCGTCCCAGCCCACCACGGCCCGTCTCAGCCCACCACGGCCCGTCCCAGCCCACCACTAGCCCGTCCCAGCCCACCACAGCCCGTCCCAGCCCGTCCCAGCCCACCACAGCCCGTCCCAGCCCACCACAGGCCGTCCCCGCCCATTACAGACCATCCCAGCCCGTCCCAGACCACCACAGCCCGTCTCAAGCTCACCAGAACCTACCACAGCCCACCACAGCCCGTCCCAGACCATCACGGCCCACCACAGCCCACCACGGCCCGAAACAGCCCACCACGGCCCGACCAAGCCCACCACGGCCCGAACAAGCCCACCACGGCCCGAACAAGCCCACCACGGCTCGTAGCGGCCCACCACAGCCCGTCGCGGCCCACCACGGCCCACAGCGGTCCGTCCCGGCCAACCACGGTCCGTCGCAGCCGACCATGGCCCACCTCAGCCCACCACGGCCCTTCCCAGCCCACCACAGCCCGTCCCAGCCCACCACAGCCCGTCCCAGCCCACCACAGCCCACCGCAGCCCACCACAGCCCACCACAGCCTGTCCCAGCCCACCAGAACCCGCCTCAACCCAAAACAGCTCTTCCCAGCCCACCACAGCCCGTCCCAGCCCACCACAGCCCGTCCCAGCCACTGTCAGACCATACCAGCCCACCACAGCCCGTGCCAGCCCGTCCCAGCTCGTCCCAGCCCACCACAGCCCGTCCCAGCTCGTCCCAGCCCACCACAGCCCGTCCCAGCTCGTCCCAGCCCACCACAGCCCGTCCCAGCTCGTCCCAGCCCACCACAGCCAGTCCCCGTCGACCACAGCCCGTCCCAGCCCACCACGGCCCGTCTCAGCCCACAGCGGCCCGTCCCAGCCCACCACGGCCCACCACAGCCCACCACGGCCCGAAACAGCCCACCACGGCCCGAACAAGCCCAGCACGGCCCGAACAAGCCCAGCACGGCCCGAACAAGCCCACCACGGCTCGTAGCGGCCCACCACAGCCCGTCGCGGCCCACCACGGCCCACAGCGGTCCGTCCCGGCAAACCACGGTCCGTCGCAGCCCACCATGGCCCACCTCAGCCCACCACGGCCCTTGGCAGCACACCACAGCCCGTCCCAGCCAACCACAGCCCGTCCCAGCCCACCACAGCCCAATACAGCACACCACAGCCCGTCCCAGCCCACCACAACCCACCACAGCCCGTCCCAGCCCACCACAACCCACCACAGCCTATCCCAGCCCACCAGAACCCGCCTCAACCCAAAACAGCTCTTCCCAGGCCACCACAGCCCGTCCAAGCCCACCACAGCCCGTGCCAGCCCGTCCCAGCTCGTCCCAGCCCACCACAGCCCGTCCCAGCCCGCCACTGCCCGTCCCAGCCCGTCCCAGCCCGTCCCAACCCACCACACCCCGTCCCAGCCCACCACAGCCCACCACAGGCCACCGCAGGCCATCCCAGCCCAAAACAGACGGTCCCAGCCAACCACAGCCCGTCGAGCCCACCACAGCCCGTCCCAGCCCTCCACAGCCCACCACAGCCCGTCCCAGGTCACCACAGCCCGTCCCAGCCTACCACAGCCCACCACGGCTCACCACGGCCCACTACAGCCCACCACGGCCAACGACGGCCCGCCACAGCCCGCCACAGATTGTCCCGGCCCGCCAAAGCCCATCCCAGCCTGCCACAGCCCGACCCAGCCCACCACAGCCTGTCACAGCCCACCACAGCCCGTCCCGGTCCACCACAGCCCGTCCCTGACCACAACAGCCCGTCCCAGCCCACCACAACCCGCCACAGACCGTCCCAACCCACCACAGCCCGTCTAAGCTCACCATAACCCACCACAGCCCGTCGCAGCCCACCACGGCCCACAGCGGTCCGTCCCGGCCAACCACGGTCCGTCGCAGCCGACCATGGCCCACCTTAGCCCACCACGGCCCTTCCCAGCTCACCACAGCCCGTCCCAGCCAACCACAGCCCGTCCCAGCCCACCACAGCCCACCGCAGCCCACCACAGCCCACCACAGCCTGTCCCAGCCCACCAGAACCCGCCTCAACCCAAAACAGCTCTTCCCAGGCCACCACAGCCCGTCCAAGCCCACCACAGCCCGTCCCAGCCCACCACAGCCCGTCCCAGCCAGTGTCAGACCGTACAAGCCCACCACAGCCCGTGCCAGCCCGTCCCAGCTCGTCCCAGCCCACCACAGCCCGTCCCAGCTCGTCCCAGCCCACCACAGCCCGTCCCAGCTCGTCCCAGCCCACCACAGCCAGTCCCCGTCGACCACAGCCTGTCCCAGCCCACCACGGCCCGTCTCAGCCCACAACGGCCCGTCCCAGCCCACCACGGCCCGTCCCAGCCCACCACGGCCCGAAACAGCCCACCACGGCCCATCCCAGCCCACCACAGCCCATCCCCGCCCACCACAGCCCGTCCCAGCCCACCACGGCCCGTCCCAGCCCACCACGGCCCATCTCAGCCCACCACGGCCCGTCCCAGCCCACCACTAGCCCGTCCCAGCCCACCACAGCCCGTCCCAGCCCGTCCCAGCCCACCACAGCCCGTCCCAGCCCACCACAGGCCGTCCCCGCCCATTACAGACCATCCCAGCCCGTCCCAGACCACCACAGCCCGTCTCAAGCTCACCAGAACCTACCACAGCCCACCACAGCCCGTCCCAGACCATCACGGCCCACCACAGCCCACCACGGCCCGAAACAGCCCACCACGGCCCGACCAAGCCCACCACGGCCCGAACAAGCCCACCACGGCCCGAACAAGCCCACCACGGCTCGTAGCGGCCCACCACAGCCCGTCGCGGCCCACCACGGCCCACAGCGGTCCGTCCCGGCCAACCACGGTCCGTCGCAGCCGACCATGGCCCACCTCAGCCCACCACGGCCCTTCCCAGCTCACCACAGCCCGTCCCAGCCCACCACAGCCCGTCCCAGCCCACCACAGCCCACCGCAGCCCACCACAGCCCACCACAGCCTGTCCCAGCCCACCAGAACCCGCCTCAACCCAAAACAGCTCTTCCCAGGCCACCACAGCCCGTCCCAGCCCACCACAGCCCGTCCCAGCCCACCACAGCCCGTCCCAGCCAGTGTCAGACCATACCAGCCCACCACAGCCCGTGCCAGCCCGTCCCAGCTCGTCCCAGCCCACCACAGCCCGTCCCAGCTCGTCCCAGCCCACCACAGCCCGTCCCAGCTCGTCCCAGCCCACCACAGCCCGTCCCAGCTCGTCCCAGCCCACCACAGCCAGTCCCCGTCGACCACAGCCCGTCCCAGCCCACCACGGCCCGTCTCAGCCCACAACGGCCCGTCCCAGCCCACCACGGCCCGTCCCAGCCCACCACGGCCCGAAACAGCCCACCACGGCCCGAACAAGCCCAGCACGGCCCGAACAAGCCCAGCACGGCCCGAACAAGCCCATCACGGCTCGTAGCGGCCCACCACAGCCCGTCGCAGCCCACCACGGCCCACAGCGGTCCGTCCCGGCCAACCACGGTCCGTCGCAGCCCACCATGGCCCACCTCAGCCCACCACGGCCCTTCCCAGCACACCACAGCCCGTCCCAGCCCACCACAGCCCGTCCCAGCCCACCACAGCCCGTCCCAGCCCACCACAGCCTGTCCCAGCCCACCACAACCCACCACAGCCTATCCCAGCCCACCAGAACCCACCTCAAACCAAAACAGCTCTTCCCAAGCCACCACAGCCCGTCCAAGCCCACCACAGCCCGTCCCAACCAGTGTCAGACCGTACCAGCCCACCACAGCCCGTGCCAGCCCGTCCCAGCTCGTCCCAGCCCACCACAGCCCGTCCCAGCTCGTCCCAGCCCACCACAGCCCACCGCAGCCCGTCTCAGCCCACCACAGCCCACCGCAGCCCACCACAGCACACCACAGCCCGTCCCAGCCCACCAGAGCCCGTCCCAGCTTACCACAGCCCACCACAGCCCGTCTCAGCCCACCACAGCCCGTCCTAGCCCACCACAGGCCACCACAGCCCACCCAGCCCTTCCCAGCCCACCAGAGGCCGTCCCAGCCCACCACAGCCCAATACAGCACACCACAGCCCGTCACAGCCCGTCAGAGGCCACCAGAGCTTGTCCCGGCCCACCAGAGTCCGTCCCAAGCCACCACGGCCCGTCCCAGCCCACGACAAGTGACCACAGGCCGTCCCAGCCCACCAGGGCCCGTCCCAGCCCACCACAGACCACCACAGCCCGTCCCAAACCACCACAGCCCTTCCCAGCCCACCACAGCCCACCACAGTCTGTCCCAGCCCAGTACAACTCGTCCCAGCCCACCGCAGCCCGTCCCTGAGCACCACAGCCCGTCCCAGCCCACCACGGCCCGTCCCAGCCCACCACGGCCCATCCCAGCCCACCACAGCCCATCCCCGCCCACCACAGCCCGTCCCAGCCCACCACGGCCCGTCCCAGCCCACCACGGCCCGTCTCAGCCCACCACGGCCCGTCCCAGCCCACCACTAGCCCGTCCCAGCCCACCACGGCCCGTCCCAGCCCGTCCCAGCCCACCACAGCCCGTCCCAGCCCACCACAGGCCGTCCCCGCCCATTACAGACCATCCCAGCCCGTCCCAGACCACCACAGCCCGTCTCAAGCTCACCAGAACCTACCACAGCCCACCACAGCCCGTCCCAGACCACCACGGCCCACCACAGCCCACCACGGCCCGAAACAGCCCACCACGGCCCAACCAAGCCCACCACGACCCGAACAAGCCCACCACGGCCCGAACAAGCCCACCACGGCTCGTAGCGGCCCACCACAGCCCGTCGCGGCCCACCACGGCCCACAGCGGTCCGTCCCGGCCAACCACGGTCCGTCGCAGCCCACCATGGCCCACCTCAGCCCACCACGGCCCTTCCCAGCCCACCACAGCCCGTCCCAGCCCACCACAGCCTGTCCCAGCCCACCACAGCCCACCGCAGCCCACCACAGCCCACCACAGCCTGTCCCAGCCCACCAGAACCCGCCTCAACCCAAAACAGCTCTTCCCAGGCCACCACAGCCCGTCCCAGCCCACCACAGCCCGTCCCAGCCCACCACAGCCCGTCCCAGCCAGTGTCAGACCGTACCAGCCCACCACAGCCCATGACAGCCCGTCCCAGCTCGTCCCAGCCCACCACAGCCCGTCCCAGCTCGTCCCAGCCCACCACAGCCCGTCCCAGCCCACCACAGCCCGTCCCAGCTCGTCCCAGCCCACCACAGCCAGTCCCCGTCGACCACAGCCCGTCCCAGCCCACCACGGCCCGTCTCAGCCCACAACGGCCCGTCCCAGCCCACCACGGCCCGTCCCAGCCCAGCACGGCCCGAAACAGCCCACCACGGCCCGAACAAGCCCAGCACGGCCCGAACAAGCCCACCACGGCTCGTAGCGGCCCACCACAGCCCGTCGCGGCCCACCACGGCCCACAGCGGTCCGTCCCGGCCAACCACGGTCCGTCGCAGCCCACCATGGCCCACCTCAGCCCACCACGGCCCTTCCCAGCACACCACAGCCCGTCCCAGCCCGTCCCAGCCCACCACAGCCCGTCCCAGCCCACCACAGCCCGTCCCAGCCCACCACAGCCTGTCCCAGCCCACCACAACCCACCACAGCCTATCCCAGCCCACCAGAACCCACCTCAAACCAAAACAGCTCTTCCCAAGCCACCACAGCCCGTCCAAGCCCACCACAGCCCGTCCCAACCAGTGTCAGACCGTACCAGCCCACCACAGCCCGTGCCAGCCCGTCCCAGCTCGTCCCAGCCCACCACAGCCCGTCCCAGCTCGTCCCAGCCCACCACAGCCCACCGCAGCCCGTCTCAGCCCACCACAGCCCGTCTCAGCCCACCACAGCACACCACAGCCCGTCCCAGCCCACCAGAGCCCGTCCCAGCTTACCACAGCCCACCACAGCCCGTCTCAGCCCACCACAGCCCGTCCCAGCCCACTACAACTCGTCCCAGCCCACCACAGGCCACCACAGCCCACCCAGACCTTCCCAGCCCACCAGAGGCCGTCCCAGCCCACCACAGCCCAATACAGCACACCACAGCCCGTCACAGCCCGTCAGAGGCCACCAGAGCTTGTCCCGGCCCACCAGAGTCCGTCCCAAGCCACCACGGCCCGTCCCAGCCCACGACAAGTGACCACAGGCCGTCCCAGCCCACCACGGCCCGTCCCAGCCCACCACAGCCCGTCCCAGCCCACCACAGACCACCACAGCCCGTCCCAAACCACCACAGCCCTTCCCAGCCCACCACAGCCCACCACAGTCTGTCCCAGCCCAGTACAACTCGTCCCAGCCCACCACAGCCCACCACAGCCCATCCCAGCCCACCACAGCCCGTCCCTGAGCACCACAGCCCGTCCCAGCCCACCACGGCCCGTCCCAGCCCACCACGGCCCATCCCAGCCCACCACAGCCCATCCCCGCCCACCACAGCCCGTCCCAGCCCACCACGGCCCGTCCCAGCCCACCACGGCCCATCTCAGCCCACCACGGCCCGTCCCAGCCCACCACTAGCCCGTCCCAGCCCACCACAGCCCGTCCCAGCCCGTCCCAGCCCACCACAGCCCGTCCCAGCCCACCACAGGCCGTCCCCGCCCATTACAGACCATCCCAGCCCGTCCCAGACCACCACAGCCCGTCTCAAGCTTACCAGAACCTACCACAGCCCACCACAGCCCGTCCCAGACCACCACGGCCCACCACAGCCCACCACGGCCCGAAACAGCCCACCACGGCCCAACCAAGCCCACCACGACCCGAACAAGCCCACCACGGCCCGAACAAGCCCACCACGGCTCGTAGCGGCCCACCACAGCCCGTCGCGGCCCACCACGGCCCACAGCGGTCCGTCCCGGCCAACCACGGTCCGTCGCAGCCCACCATGGCCCACCTCAGCCCACCACGGCCCTTCCCAGCCCACCACAGCCCGTCCCAGCCCACCACAGCCTGTCCCAGCCCACCACAGCCCACCGCAGCCCACCACAGCCTGTCCCAGCCCACCAGAACCCGCCTCAACCCAAAACAGCTCTTCCCAGGCCACCACAGCCCGTCCCAGCCCACCACAGCCCGTCCCAGCCCACCACAGCCCGTCCCAGCCAGTGTCAGACCGTACCAGCCCACCACAGCCCATGACAGCCCGTCCCAGCTCGTCCCAGCCCACCACAGCCCGTCCCAGCTCGTCCCAGCCCACCACAGCCCGTCCCAGCTCGTCCCAGCCCACCACAGCCCGTCCCAGCCCACCACAGCCCGTCCCAGCTCGTCCCAGCCCACCACAGCCAGTCCCCGTCGACCACAGCCCGTCCCAGCCCACCACGGCCCGTCTCAGCCCACAACGGCCCGTCCCAGCCCACCACGGCCCGTCCCAGCCCACCACGGCCCGAAACAGCCCACCACGGCCCGAACAAGCCCAGCACGGCCCGAACAAGCCCACCACGGCTCGTAGCGGCCCACCACAGCCCGTCGCGGCCCACCACGGCCCACAGCGGTCCGTCCCGGCCAACCACGGTCCGTCGCAGCCCACCATGGCCCACCTCAGCCCACCACGGCCCTTCCCAGCACACCACAGCCCACCACAGCCCGTCCCAGCCCACCACGGCCCTTCCCAGCCCACCACAGCCCGTCCCAGCCCACCACAGCCCGTCCCAGCCCACCACAGCCCGTCCCAGCCCACCACAACCCACAACAGCCTATCCCAGCCCACCAGAACCCGCCTCAACCCAAATCAGCTCTTCCCAGGCCACCACAGCCCGTCCAAGCCCACCACAGCCCGTCCCAGCCCACCACAGCCCGTCCCAGCCAGTGTCAGACCGTACCAGCCCACCACAGCCCGTGCCAGCCCGTCCCAGCTCGTCCCAGCCCACCACAGCCCGTCCCAGAACACCACAGCCCGTCCCAGCCCACCACAGCCCGTCCCAGCCCACCACAGCCCGTTCCAGCCCACCACAGCAAGTCCCAGCCCACCACAGCCCGTCCCAGCTCGTCCCAGCCCACCACAGCTGGTCCCAGCCCACCACAGCCCGTCCCAGCCCACCACAGCCCGTCTCAGCCCACCACAGCATGTCCAAGCCCACCGCAGCCCGTCCCAGCCCACCGCAGCCCGTCCCAGCCCACCGAAGCCCGTCCCAGCCCACCGCAGCCCGTCCAAGCCGTCCCAGCAAATCCCAGCCCACCATAGCCCGTCTCAGCTCACCACAGAGCGTCCCAGTCCACCACACCCACCACAGCCCATCCCAGCCCATTCCAGCCCACCACAGCCCGTCCCAGCCCACCACAGCCTGTCCCAGCCCAGCGCAGCCCGTCCCAGCCCAGCGCAGCCCGTGCCAGCCCACCACAGCCCGTCCCAGCACACCACAGCTCGTCCCAGCACACCACAGCCTGTCCCAGCCCACCACAGCCCACCACAGCCCGTCCCAGCCCGTCTCCGCCCACCACAAACTGTCCTCGCCCACCACAGCCTGTCCCCGCCCAGCAAAATCTCTCCCCACCCACCACAGCCCATCCCAGCCCACCACAGCTCACCACAAACCACCACAGCCCACCACAGCCCGTCCCAGACCATCCCAGCCCATCCCAGCCCACCACAGCCCACCAAAGCCCGTCCCAGACCATCCCAGCCCATCCCAGCCCACAACAGCCCGTCACAGCCCGTCACAGCCCACAACAGCCCGTCACAGCCCACAACAGCCAGTCCCAGCCCGTCCCAGCCCACCAAAGCCCGTCCCAGCCCACCACATCAAGTACCAGTACGTCCTAGCCCACCACGGCTTGTCCCAGCCCACCACGGCCCGTCTCTGCTCACCACAGCACGTACCAGCCTGTCTCAGCCTACCACAGCCCGTCCCAGCATGTCCCAGCCCACCGCAGCTCGTCCCAGCCCACCGCAGACCGTCCCAGCCCAACGCAGCCCGTCCCAGCCCAGCGCAGCCCGTCCCAGCCCAGCGCAGCCCGTCCCAGCCCACCGCAACCCGTCCCAGCCCGTCCCAGCCCACCACAGCCCGTCCCGGCTCACCACAGCTCGTCCCGTCCCAACACGGCCGACCACAGCCCATTACGGCCCACCACAGCCTGTCCCAGCCCACCACGGCCCGTCCCAGCCCACCACGGCCCGTCTCAGCTCACCACAGCGCGTCCCAGTCCACCACACCCACCACAGCCCATCCCAGCCCATTCCAGCCCACCACAGCCCGTCCCAGCCCACCACAGCCTGTCCCAGCCCAGCGCAGCCCGTCCCAGCCCAGCGCAGCCCGTGCCAGCCCACCACGGCCCGTCCCAGCCCACCACAGCCCACCACAGCCCGTCCCAGCCCACCACAGCCCGTCCCAATTCACCACAGCCCGTCCCAGCCCACCACGGCCTGTCCCAGCGAACCACAGCCCGTCCCAGCCCACCACAGCCCACCATAGCCAGTCCCAGCCCACCACAGCCCGTCCAAGCCCACCACAGCTCGTGCCTGTCCATCCCAGCCCACCACAGCCCGTCCCAGCCAACCAGAAGCAGTCCCAGCCCACCACAACCCGTCCAAGCCCACCACAGGTCGTACCTATCCATCCCAGCCCACCACAGCCCGTCCCAGCCAACCAGAGCCAGTCCCAGCCAACCACAACACGTCCAAGCCCACCACAGGTCGTACCTGTCCATCCCAGCCCACCACAGCCTGTGTCAGCCCGTCCCAGACCGTCCCAGCTCACCACAACCCACCACAGCCCGTCCCCGCCCAGCAGAGCCCGTCCCCGCCCAGCACAGCTCGTCCCAGCCTGTCCCAGGCCTTCCCAGCCCACCACAGCCCGTCCCGGCCCACCACAGCCCTGTCCGGCTCACCACGGCGCACCACAACCCACCACAACTTGTCCCAGCACACCACAGCCCGTCCTAGCCCACCACAGCCCGTCCCAGCCCACCACAGCCCGTCACAGCCCGTCCCAGCCCGTGCCAACCCGTCCCAGCCCGTCCCAGCCCACCACAGCCCGTGCCTACCCACCACAGCCCGTCCTAGCCCACCACAGCCCGTCCCAGCCCACCACAGCCCACCACAGCCCGTCTCCGCCCACCACAACCTGTCCTCGCCCACCACAGCCTGTCCCCGCCCAGCAAAATCTCTCCCCGCCCACCAAAGACAATCCCAGCCCACCACAGCTCACCACAAACCACCACAGCCCGTCCCAGACCATCCCAGCCCATCCCAGCCCACGACAGCCCGTCACAGCCCACCCCAGCCCACAACAGCCAGTCCCAGCTTGTCCCAGACCACTACAGCCCGTCCCAGCCCACCACAGCCCGTCCAAGCCCACCACAGCCCGTCTCCGCTCACCACAGCACGTACCAGCCTGTCTCAGCCTGCCACAGCCCGTCCCAGCATGTCCCAGCCCACCGCAGCCCGTCCCAGCCCATCACAGCTCGTCCCAGCCCTACCCAGCCCACCACAGCATGTCCCAGGCCCCCACAGCCCACGACAGCCCGTCCCAGCCCACGACAGCCCGTCCCATCCCACGACAGCCCGTCCCAGCCCACCACAGACCACTACAGCACACCACAGCCTATCGCAGCCCACCACAGCCCGTCACAGCTCGTCCCAGCCCACCACGGCCCGTCCCAGCCCACCACGGCCCGTCCCAGCCCACCACAGCCCACCACAGCCCGTCCCAGCCCACCACAACCTGTCCTCGCCCACCACAGCCTGTCCCCGCCCAGCAAAATCTCTCCCCGCCCCTCAAAGCCAATCCCAGCCCACCACAGCTCACCACAAACCACCACAGCCCACTACAGCCCGTCCCAGACCATCCCAGCCCATCCCAGCCCACGACAGCCCGTCACAGCCCGTCCCAGCCCACAACAGCCAGTCCCAGCTTGTCCCAGACCACCACAGCCCGTCCCAGCCCACCACAGCCCGTACCAGCCCACCACATCAAGTACCAGTCCGTCCTAGCCCACCACGGCCCGTCCAAGCCCACCACAGCCCGTCTCCGCTCACCACAGCACGTACCAGCCTGTCTCAGCCTACCACAGCCCGTCCCAGCATGTCCCAGCCCACCGCAGCCCGTCCCAGCCCATCACAGCTCGCCCCAGCCCGTCAGCTCGTCCCAGCCCTTCCCAGCCCACCACAGCTCGTCCCAGGCCGTCATAGCTCGTCCCAGCCCGTCCCAGCCCACGACAGCCCGTCCCATCCCACGACAGCCCGTCCCAGCCCACCACAGACCACTACAGCACACCACAGCCTACCGCAGCCCACCACAGCCCGTCCCAGCCCGTCACAGCTCGTCCCAGCCCGTCACAGCTCGTCCCAGCCCGTCCCAGCCCACCACGGCCCGTCCCAGCCCACAACAGACCACCACAGTTCGTCCCAGCCCGCCACAACCCGTCCCAAACCGCCACGGCCCGTCCCAGCCCACCATGGCCCGTCCCGGCCCACCACGGCCCGTCCCGGTCCACTACGCCCCGTCCCGGCCCACCACAGCCTTTCCCAGCCCACCACAGCCCGTTCCAGCCCACCACAGACCGTCGCAGCTCACCACAGATAGTCCCAGCCCATCCCAGCCCACCACAACCCGTCCCAGCTTACCACAGCCCACCACAGCCCGTGTCAGCCCGTCCCAGCTCACCACAACCCACCACAGCCCGCTCCAGCCCGCCACAGCACGTACCAGCCCACCACAGCCCGTCCCAGCCCACCATGGCCCGTCCCAGCTTGTCGCAGCCCACCACAGCGCGTCCCAGCCCACCACAGCCAACCACAGCCAGTCCCAGCCCGTCCCAGCCCACCACAGCCCGTCCTAGCCCATCCCAGCCCACCACGGCCCGTCCCAGCCCACCACGGCACATCACAGCCCGTCCCAGCCCTCCACAGCACACCACAGCCCACTACAGCCCATCCCAGCGCACCACAGCACGTCCCAGCCCACCACAGCCCACCACAACCCGTCCCAGCCTGTCCCAGCTCATCCCAGCCCACCATAGCCCACCACAGTTTGTCCCAGCCCACAACAGGCCACTACAGCACACCACAGGCCACTACAGCACACCACAGCCCGTCACAGCTCGTCCCAGCCCGTCACAGCTTGTCCCAGCCCTTCCCAGCCCACCACAGCATGTCCCAGGCCCCCACAGCCCACGACAGCCCGTCCCAGCCCACGACAGCCCGTCCCAGCCCACCACAGCCCGTCCCAGCCCATCACAGACCACTACAGCACACCACAGCCTACCGCAGCCCACCACAGCCAGTCCCAGCCCGGCACAGCTCGTCCCAGCCCGTCCCAGCCAACCATGGCCCGTCCCAGCCCACCACAGACCACCACAGTTCGTCCCAGTCCTCCACAACCCGTCCCAGCCTGCCATGGCCCGTTCCAGCCCACCACGGCCCGTCCTGGCCCACCACGGCCCGTCCCGTCCCACCACGGCCCGTCCCGGCCCACCACAGCCCGTCCCGGCCCACCACGGCCCGTCCCGGCCCACCACGGCCCGTCCCGGCACACCACGGCCCGTCCCAGCCCACCGCAGCTCGTCCCAGCCCACCGCAGCTCGTCCCAGCCCACTGCAGCCAATCCCAGCCCGTCCCAGCCCGTCCCAGCCCACCGCAGACCGTCCCAGCCCACCACAGCCCCTTCCAGCCGTCCCAGCAAATCCCAGCCCACCACAGCCCGTCTCAGCTCACCACAGCGCGTCCCAGGCCACCACACCCACCACAGCCCGTCCCAGCCCATTCCAGCCCACCACAGCCCACCGCAGACGGTCCCAGCCCACCATAGCCAGTCCCAACCCACCACAGCCCACCACAGCCCGTTCCGGCCCACCAGAGCCCATCCCGGCTTACCACAGCCCGTCCCGGCCCACCACGGCCCGTCCCAGCCCGTCCCAGCCCACAGCCCGTCCCAGCTCACCACATCCCGTCCCAGACCTTGCCAGCCCACCACAGCCCACTACAGACCGTCCCAGCCCGTCCAAGCCCACCACAGCACGTCCCCACCCACCACAGCCTGTCCCTGTCCACCACATCCCGTCCCAGCCCACCGCAGCCCATCCCAGCCCATCACAGTCGACCACAGCCCGTCCCAACTCACCACAGCCCACCACAGCCCGTCCTGGCCTACCAGAGCCCGTCCCGGATTACCATAGCCCGTCCCAGCGAACCACAGCCCGTCCCAGCACACCACAGCCCGTCCCTAGCCCAACACAGCCTGTCCCAGCCCGTGCCAGCCCGTCCCAGCCCACCACAGCCCGTCCCCGCCCGTCCCAGCCCACCACAGACCAGCACAGCCCGTCCCAGCACACCACAGCCCGTCCCAGCCCGTCGCAGCCCGTCCCAGCCCACCACAGACCGTCCCAGCCCACCACAGACCGTTCCAGACCACCACAGCCCGTCCCAGCCCACCACAGCCCGTCCCATCCCACCACAGCCCGTCCCCGCCCACCACAGACCGTCCCAGCCCACCACAACCCATCCCAGCTCGTTCCAGCCCACCACAGCCCGTCTCAAGCTCAGCAGAACCCACCACAGCCCGTCCCAGCCCGTCCCAGACCACCACAGCCCACCACAGCCCGTCCCAGCACACCACATCCCGTCCCAGCCCGTCCCAGCCCGTCCCAGCCCGTCCCAGCCCGTCCCACCAAACCACAGACTGTCCCAGTCCACCACAGACCGTCCCAGCATGTCCCAGCCCGTCCCAGCCCGCCACAGCCCGTACCAGCCCACCAGAGCCCGTCCCAGCCCACCAGAGCCCGTCCCAGCCCACCAGAGCCCGTCCCAGCCTGTTTCAGCCCAGCACGGCTAACCACGGCCTGTCCCGGCCCACCACGGCCAACCACGGTCCACCATGGCCCACCAGAGCACACCACGGCCCACCACGGCCCTTCCCAGTCCACCACAGCCCACCACAGCCTGTCCCAGCCCACCACGGCCCGTCCCAGCCCACCACGGCCCGTCCCAGCCCACCACGGCCCGTCCCAGCCCACCACAGGCCCGTCCCAGCCCACCACGGCCCATCACAGCCCACCACAGTTCACCACAGCCCGTCCTAGCCCAGCACGGCCCGTCCCAGCCCACCACGGACCACCACGGCCCATCTCAGCCCACCACAGCCTGTCCAAGCCCAGCACAGCCCTCCACAACCCGTCCCAACCCTCCACAGCTCATCCCAGCCTACCACAGCCCGTCGCAGCCCAACACAGCTTATCCCAGCCCACCGAAACCCGTCCCAGCCCACCGCAACCCATCCCAGCCCACCACAGCCCACCACCGGTCACCACAGCCCACCACCGGTCACCACAGCCCACCACAGGTCACCACAGCCTGTTTCAGCCCACCACGGCAAACCACGGCCCGTCCCAGCCCACCACGGCCGGCCATGGCCCACCACAGCTCGTCCCAGATAAACACGGCGCACCACAGCCCACCACGGCCCGTCCCGGCCCACCACAGCCCGTCCCAGCACACCACAGCCCACCACAGCCCATCACAGCCCACCACGGCCCGTCCCGGCCCACCACAGCCCGTCACAGCCCGTCACAGCTCTCCACAACACACCGCAGCCCGTCCCAGCCCACCACAGCCCGTCCCAGCACACCACAGCCCACCACAGCCCATCACAGCCCACCACAGCCCGTCCCAGCTTACCACAGCCCACCACAGACCGTCCCAGCCCACCACAGCCCGTCCAAGGCCATCCCAGCCCGTCTCAGCCCACAACAGCCTGTCCCAGCTTGTCCCAGCTCGTCCAAGCCTGTCCCAGACCCCCAGAGCCCGTCGCAGCCCACCACAGCCCGTCACAGCCCGTCCCAGCTCTCCACAACCCACCGCAGCCCGTCCCAGCCCACCACAGCCCGTCCCAGCCCACCATGGCCCACGAAAGCCCACCACAGCCCACCACGGCCCACCACAGCCCGTCCCAGCCCACCACAGACCTCCAGAGCCCGTCTCAGCTCACCACAGCCTATCCCAGCCAACCACGGCCCACCACAGCACACCACGGCCCACCGCAGCCTATCCCAACCCGTCCCAGCCCACCACGGCCCGTCCCAGCCCACCACGGCCCGTCCCAGCCCACCACGGCCCGTCCCAGCTCGTCCCAGCCTACGACAGCCCATCCCAGCCCACCAGAGCCCACCACAGCTCGTCCCAGCCCACCACAGCCCACAAGAGCTTGTCACAGCCCACCACAGCCCGTCCCAGCCCACCACAGCCCACCACAGCCCGTCTCAGCTCACCAGAGCCTATCCCAGCCCACCACGGCCCACCACAGCACACCACGGCCCACCGCAGCCTATCCCAACCCGTCCCAGCCCACCACGGCCCGTCCCAGCCCGCCACGGCCCGTCCCAGCCCACCACGGCCCATCCCAGCCCGTCCCAGCCCACGACAGCCCGTCCCAGCCCACTATGGCCTAACCCAGCCCGTGCCAACCCGTCACAACACACCACAGCCCACCACAGCCCACCACAGCCCGTCCCAGCCCATCACAGCCCGTCCCAGCCCACCACAGCCCACCACGGCCCGTCCCAGCCCACCACGGCCCGTCCCAGCCCACCACGGCCCATCACAGCCCACCACAGTTCACCACAGCCCGTCCTAGCCCAGCACGGCCCGTCCCAGCCCACCACGGACCACCACGGCCCATCTCAGCCCACCACAGCCTGTCCAAGCCCAGCACAGCCCTCCACAACCCTCCACAGCCCGTCCCAACCCTCCACAGCTCATCCCAGCCTACCACAGCCCGTCGCAGCCCAACACAGCTTATCCCAGCCCACCGAAACCCGTCCCAGCCCACCGCAACCCGTCCCAGCCCACCACAGCCCACCACAGGTCACCACAGCCCACCACCGGTCACCACAGCCCACCACCGGTCACCACAGCCTGTTTCAGCCCACCACGGCAAACCACGGCCCGTCCCAGCCCACCACGGCCCGCCATGGCCCACCACAGCTCGTCCCAGATAAACACGGCGCACCACAGCCCACCACGGCCCGTCCCGGCCCACCACAGCCCGTCCCAGCTTACCACAGCCCACCACAGACCGTCCCAGCCCACCACAGCCCGTCCCAGCCCCTCCCAGCCCGTCTCAGCCCACCACAGCCTGTCCCAGCCTGTCCCAGCTCGTCCAAGCCTGTCCCAGCCCTTCCCAGCCCGTTGCAGCCCACCACAGCCCGTCCCAGCCTGTTTCAGCCCACCACGGCCAACCACGGTCCACCATGGCCCACCAGAGCACACCACGGCCCACCATGGCCCTTCTCAGTCCACCACAGCCCACCACAGCCTGTCCCAGCCCACCACGGCCCGTCCCAGCCCACCACGGCCCGTCGCAGCCCACCACGGCCCGTTCCAGCCCACCACGGCCCATCACAGCCCACCACAGTTCACCACAGCCCGTCCTAGCCCAGCACGGCCCGTCCCAGCCCACCACGGACCACCACGGCCCATCTCAGCCCACCACAGCCTGTCCAAGCCCAGCACAGCCCTCCACAACCCTCCACAGCCCGTCCCAACCCTCCACAGCTCATCCCAGCCTACCACAGCCCGTCGCAGCCCAACACAGCTTATCCCAGCCCACCGCAGCTCGTCCCAGCCCACCGCAGCCTGTCCTAGCCCACCGAAACCCGTCCCAGCCCACCGCAACCCGTCCCAGCCCACCACAGCCCACCACCGGTCACCACAGCCCACCACAGGTCACCACAGCCTGTTTCAGCCCACCACGGCAAACCACGGCCCGTCCCAGCCCACCACGGCCCATCCCAGCCCGTCCCAGCCCACGACAGCCCGTCCCAGCCCACTATGGCCTAACCCAGCCCGTGCCAACCCGTCACAACACACCACAGCCCACCACAGCCCACCACAGCCCGTCCCAGCCCATCACAGCCCGTCCCAGCCCACCACAGCCCACCACGGCCCGTCCCAGCCCACCACGGCCCGTCCCAGCCCACCACGGCCCATCACAGCCCACCACAGTTCACCACAGCCCGTCCTAGCCCAGCACGGCCCGTCCCAGCCCACCACGGACCACCACGGCCCATCTCAGCCCACCACAGCCTGTCCAAGCCCAGCACAGCCCTCCACAACCCTCCACAGCCCGTCCCAACCCTCCACAGCTCATCCCAGCCTACCACAGCCCGTCGCAGCCCAACACAGCTTATCCCAGCCCACCGAAACCCGTCCCAGCCCACCGCAACCCGTCCCAGCCCACCACAGCCCACCACAGGTCACCACAGCCCACCACCGGTCACCACAGCCCACCACCGGTCACCACAGCCTGTTTCAGCCCACCACGGCAAACCACGGCCCGTCCCAGCCCACCACGGCCCGCCATGGCCCACCACAGCTCGTCCCAGATAAACACGGCGCACCACAGCCCACCACGGCCCGTCCCGGCCCACCACAGCCCGTCCCAGCTTACCACAGCCCACCACAGACCGTCCCAGCCCACCACAGCCCGTCCCAGCCCCTCCCAGCCCGTCTCAGCCCACCACAGCCTGTCCCAGCCTGTCCCAGCTCGTCCAAGCCTGTCCCAGCCCTTCCCAGCCCGTTGCAGCCCACCACAGCCCGTCCCAGCCTGTTTCAGCCCACCACGGCCAACCACGGTCCACCATGGCCCACCAGAGCACACCACGGCCCACCATGGCCCTTCTCAGTCCACCACAGCCCACCACAGCCTGTCCCAGCCCACCACGGCCCGTCCCAGCCCACCACGGCCCGTCGCAGCCCACCACGGCCCGTTCCAGCCCACCACGGCCCATCACAGCCCACCACAGTTCACCACAGCCCGTCCTAGCCCAGCACGGCCCGTCCCAGCCCACCACGGACCACCACGGCCCATCTCAGCCCACCACAGCCTGTCCAAGCCCAGCACAGCCCTCCACAACCCTCCACAGCCCGTCCCAACCCTCCACAGCTCATCCCAGCCTACCACAGCCCGTCGCAGCCCAACACAGCTTATCCCAGCCCACCGAAACCCGTCCCAGCGCACCACAACCCGTCCCAGCCCACCACAGCCCACCACAGGTCACCACAGCCCACCACCGGTCACCACAGCCCAACACAGGTCACCGCAGCCTGTTTCAGCCCACCACGGCAAACCACGGCCCGTCCCAGCCCACCACGGCCCGCCATGGCCCACCACAGCTCGTCCCAGATAAACACGGCGCACCACAGCCCACCACGGCCCGTCCCAGCCCATCTCAGCCCACCACAGCCCGTCCCAGCCTGTCCCAGCTCGTCCAAGCCTGGCCCAGACCCCCAGAGCCCGTCGCAGCCCACCATGGCCCGTCACAGCCCGTCCCAGCTCTCCACAACCCACCGCAGCCCGTCCCAGCCCACCACAGCCCGTCCCAGCCCACCACGGCCCACGAAAGCCCACCACAGCCCGTCCCAGCCCACCACAGACCTCCAGAGCCCCTCGCAGCCCACCACAGCCCACCACAGCCCGTCCCAGCCCACCACAGCCCGTCCCAGCCAGTGTCAGACCGTACCAGCCCACCACAGCCCGTGCCAGCCCATCCCAGCTCGTCCCAGCCCACCACAGCCCGTCCCAGCCCACCACAGCCCGTCCCAGCTCGTCCCAGCCCACCACACCCCACCGCAGCCCGTCTCAGTCCACCACAGCCCGTCTCAGCCCACCACAGTACACCACAGCCCGTCCCAGCCCACCAGAGCCCACCACAGCTTACCACAGCACACCACAGCCCGTCCCAGCCCACCAGAGCCCGTCCCGGCCCACTACAACTCGTCCCAGCCCACCACAGGCCACCACAGCCCACCCAGCCCTTCCCAGCCCACCAGAGGCCGTCCCAGCCCACCACAGCCCAATACAGCACACCACAGCCCGTCACAGCCCATCAGAGGCCACCAGAGCTTGTCCCGGCCCACCAGAGTCCGTCCCAAGCCACCACGGCCCGTCCCAGCCCACGACAACTGACCACAGGCCGTCCCAGCCCACCACGGCCCGTCCCAGCCCACCACAGCCCGTCCCAGCCCACCACAGACCACCACAGCCCGTCCCAAACCACCACAGCCCTTCCCAGCCCACCACAGACCACCACAGTCTGTCCCAGCCCAGTACAACCCGTCCCAGCCCACCACAGCCCACCACAGCCCATCCCAGCCCACCACAGCCCGTCCCTGAGCACCACAGCCCGTCCCAGCCCACCACGGCCCGTCCCAGCCCACCACGGCCTAGCCCAGCCCACCACGGCCCGTCCCCGCCCACCACAGCCCGTCCCAGCCCACCACGGCCCGTCCCAGCCCACCACGGCCCATCCCAGCCCACCACGGCCCGTCTCAGCCCACCACGGCCCGTCCCAGCCCACCACTAGCTCGTCCCAGCCCACCACAGCCCGTCCCAGCCCGTCCCAGCCCACCACAGCCCGTCCCAGCCCACCACAGGCCGTCCCCGCCCATTACAGCCCATCCCAGCCCGTCCCAGACCACCACAGCCCGTCTCAAGCTCACCAGAACCTACCACAGCCCACCACAGCCCGTCCCAGCCCACCACGGCCCGTCCCAGCCCACCACGGCCCGACCAAGCCCACCACGGCCCGAACAAGCCCAGCACGGCCCGAACAAGCCCAGCACGGCCCGAACAAGCCCAGCACGGCCCGAACAAGCCCACCACGGCTCGTAGCGGCCCACCACAGCCCGTCGCGGCCCACCACAGCCCACAGCGGTCCGTCCCGGCCAACCACGGTCCGTCGCAGCCCACCATGGCCCACCTCAGCCCACCACAGCCCGTCCCAGCACACCACAGCCCCTCCCAGCCAGTGTCAGACCGTACCAGCCCACCACAGCCCGTGCCAGCCCGTCCCAGCTCTTCCCAGCCCACCACAGCCCGTCCCAGCCCACCACAGCCCGTCCCAGCTCGTCCCAGCCCACCACAGCCCGTCCCAGCTCGTCCCAGCCCACCACAGCTAATCCCAGCCTGTCCCAGCCCACCACAGCCCGTCCCAGCCCACCACAGCCCGTCTCAGCCCACCACAGCCCGTCCAAGCCCACCGCAGCCCGTCCCAGCCCACCGCAGCCCGTCCCAGCCCACCGAAGCCCGTCCCAGCCCACCGCAGCCCGTCCAAGCCGTCCCAGCAAATCCCAGCCCACCATAGCCCGTCTCAGCTCACGACAGCGCGTCCCAGTCCACCACACCCACCACAGCCCATCCCAGCCCATAACAGCCCACCACAGCCCGTCCCAGCCCACCACAGCCCGTCCCAGCCCAGCGCAGCCCGTCCCAGCCCAGCGCAGCCCGTGCCAGCCCACCACAGCCCGTCCCAGCACACCACAGCCTTTCCCAGCCCACCACAGCCCGTCCCAGCCCGTCTCCGCCCACCACAAACTGTCCTCGCCCACCACAGCCTGTCCCCGCCCAGCAAAATCTCTCCCCGCCCACCACAGCCCATCCCAGCCCACCACAGCTCACCACAAACCACCACAGCCCACCACAGCCCGTCCCAGACCATCCCAGCCCATCCCAGCCCACGACAGCCCGTCACAGCCCGTCCCCGCCCACCGCAGCCCGTCACAGCCCACAACAGCCAGTCCCAGCCCGTCCCAGCCCACCACAGCCCGTCCCAGCCCACCACAGCCCGTACCAGCCCACCACATCAAGTACCAGTCCGTCCTAGCCCACCACGGCCCGTCTCTGCTCACCACAGCACGTACCAGCCTGTCTCAGCCTACCACAGCCCGTCCCAGCATGTCCCAGCCCACCACAGCCCGTCTCAGCCCACCACAGCACACCACAGCCCATCCCAGCCCACCAGAGCCCGTCCCAGCTTACCACAGCCCACCACAGCCCGTCTCAGCCCACCACAGCCCGTCCCGGCCCACTACAACTCGTCCCAGCCCACCACAGGCCACCACAGCCCACCCAGCCCTTCCCAGCCCACCAGAGGCCGTCCCAGCCCACCACAGCCCAATACAGCACACCACAGCCCGTCACAGCCCGTCAGAGGCCACCAGAGCTTGTCCCGGCCCGCCAGAGTCCGTCCCAAGCCACCACGGCCCGTCCCAGCCCACGACAACTGACCACAGGCCGTCCCAGCCCACCACGGCCCGTCCCAGCCCACCACAGCCCGTCCCAGCGCACCACAGACCACCACAGCCCGTCCCAAACCACCACAGCCCGTCCCAGCCCACCACAGCCCACCACAGTCTGTCCCAGCCCAGTACAACTCGTCCCAGACCACCACAGCCCACCACAGCCCATCCCAGCCCACCACAGCCCGTCCCTGAGCACCACAGCCCGTCCCAGCCCACCACGGCCCGTCCCAGCCCACCACGGCCCAGCCCAGCCCACCACGGCCCGTCCCCGCCCACCACAGCCCGTCCCAGCCCACCACGGCCCGTCCCAGCCCACCACGGCCCATCCCAGCCCACCACGGCCCGTCTCAGCCCACCACGGCCCGTCCCAGCCCACCACTAGCCCGTCCCAGCCCACCACAGCCCGTCCCAGCCCACCACAGGCCGTCCCCGCCCATTACAGACCATCCCAGCCCGTCCCAGACCACCACAGCCCGTCTCAAGCTCACCAGAACCTACCACAGCCCACCACAGCCCGTCCCAGACCACCACGGCCCACCACAGCCCACCACGGCCCGTCCCAGCCCACCACGGCCCGACCAAGCCCACCACGGCCCGAACAAGCCCACCACGGCCCGAACAAGCCCACCACGGCTCGTAGCGGCCCACCACAGCCCGTCGCGGCCCACCACGGCCCACAGCGGTCCGTCCCGGCCAACCACGGTCCGTCGCAGCCGACCATGGCCCACCTCAGCCCACCACGGCCCTTCCCAGCCCACCACAGCCCGTCCCAGCCCACCACAGCCCGTCCCAGCCCACCACAGCCCACCGCAGCCCACCACAGCCCACCAGAACCCGCCTCAACCCAAAACAGCTCTTCCCAGGCCACCACAGCCCGTCCCAGGCCACCATAGCCCGTCCCAGCCCACCACAGCCCGTCCCAGCCAGTGTCAGACCGTACCAGCCCACCACAGCCCGTGCCAGCCCGTCCCAGCTCGTCCCAGCCCACCACAGCCCGTCCCAGCTCGTCCCAGCCCACCACAGCCCGTCCCAGCTCGTCCCAGCCCACCACAGCCAGTCCCCCGTCGACCACAGCCCGTCCCAGCCCACCACGGCCCGTCTCAGCCCACAACGGCCCGTCCCAGCCCACCACGGCCCGTCCCAGCCCACCACGGCCCGAAACAGCCCACCACGGCCCGAACAAGCCCAGCACGGCCCGAACAAGCCCAGCACGGCCCGAACAAGCCCACCACGGCTCGTAGCGGCCCACCACAGCCCGTCGCGGCCCACCACGGCCCACAGCGGTCCGTCCCGGCCAACCACGGTCCGTCGCAGTCCACCATGGCCCACCTCAGCCCACCACGGCCCTTCCCAGCACACCACAGCCCGTCCCAGCCCGTCCCAGCCCGTCCCAGCCCACCACAGCCCGTCCCAGCCCACCACAGCCCGTCCCAGCCCACCACAACCCACCACAGCCTATCCCAGCCCACCAGAACCCGCCTCAACCCAAAACAGCTCTTCCCAGGCCACCACAGCCCGTCCAAGCCCACCACAGCCCGTCCCAGCCCACCACAGCCCGTCCCAGCCAGTGTCAGACCGTACCAGCCCACCACAGCCCGTGCCAGCCCGTCCCAGCTCGTCCCAGCCCACCACAGCCCGTCCCAGCTCGTCCCAGCCCACCACAGCCCGTCCCAGCTCGTCCCAGCCCACCACAGCCAGTCCCCGTCGACCACAGCCCGTCCCAGCCCACCACGGCCCGTCTCAGCCCACAACGGCCCGTCCCAGCCCACCACGGCCCGTCCCAGCCCACCACGGCCCGAAACAGCCCACCACGGCCCGAACAAGCCCAGCACGGCCCGAACAAGCCCAGCACGGCCCGAACAAGCCCACCACGGCTCGTAGCGGCCCACCACAGCCCGTCGCGGCCCACCACGGCCCACAGCGGTCCGTCCCGGCCAACCACGGTCCGTCGCAGTCCACCATGGCCCACCTCAGCCCACCACGGCCCTTCCCAGCACACCACAGCCCGTCCCAGCCCGTCCCAGCCCGTCCCAGCCCACCACAGCCCGTCCCAGCCCACCACAGCCCGTCCCAGCCCACCACAACCCACCACAGCCTATCCCAGCCCACCAGAACCCGCCTCAACCCAAAACAGCTCTTCCCAGGCCACCACAGCCCGTCCAAGCCCACCACAGCCCGTCCCAGCCCACCGCAGCCCGTCCCAGCCAGTGTCAGACCGTACCAGCCCACCACAGCCCGTGCCAGCCCGTCCCAGCTCGTCCCAGCCCACCACAGCCCGCTCCCAGCTCTTCCCAGCCCACCACAGCCCGTCCCAGCTCGTCCCAGCCCACCACAGCCCGTCCCAGCTGGTCCCAGCCCACCACAGCCCGTCCCAGCTCGTCCCAGCCCACCACAGCTGGTCCCAGCCTGTCCCAGCCCACCACAGCCCGTCCTAGCCCACCACAGCCCGTCTCAGCCCACCACAGCCCGTCCAAGCCCACCGCAGCCCGTCCCAGCCCACCGCAGCCCGTCCCAGCCCACCGAAGCCCGTAACAGCCCACCACAGCCCGTCCAAGCCGTCCCAGCAAATCCCAGCCCACCATAGCCCGTCTCAGCTCACCACAGCGCGTCCCAGTCCACCACACCCACCACAGCCCATCCCAGCCCATCCCAGCCCACCACAGCCCGTCCCAGCTCGTCCCAGCCCACCACAGCTGGTCCCAGCCTGTCCCAGCCCACCACGGCCCGTCCCAGCCCACCACGGCCCGTCCCAGCCCACCTCAGCCCACCACAGCCCGTCCCAGCCCACCACAGCCCGTCCCAATTCACCACGGCCCGTCCCAGCCCACCACGGCCTGTCCCAGCGAACCACAGCCCGTCCCAGCCCACCACAGCCCACCATAACCAGTCCCAGCCCACCACAGCCCGTCCAAGCCCACCACAGCTCGTGCCTGTCCATCCCAGCCCACCACAGCCCACCACAGCCCGTCCCAGCCAACCAGAAGCAGTCCCAGCCCACCACAACCCGTCCAAGCCCACCACAGGTCGTACCTATCCATCCCAGCCCACCACAGCCCGTCCCAGCCAACCAGAGCCAGTCCCAGCCCACCACAACACGTCCAAGCCCACCACAGGTCGTACCTGTCCATCCCAGCCCACCACAGCCCGTGTCAGCCCGTCCCAGACCGTCCCAGCTCACCACAGCCCTCCAGAGCCCGTCTCAGCTCACCACAGCCTGTCCCAGCCCACCACAGCCCACCGCAGCCCATCCCAGCCCACCACGGCCTGTCCCAGCCCGTGCCAACCCGTCACAACACACCACAGCCCACCACAGCCCGTCCCTACCCACCACAGCGTGTCCCAACCCACCACAGCCCACCACAGCCCTTCAGAACCCACCACAGCCCACCACAGCCCGTCCCAGCCCACCACAGACCACCACAGCCCACCACAGCCCGTGCCAGCCCACCACAGCCCGCCTCAGCCCACTACAGCCCGTCCCAGCCCACCACAGCCCGTCCCAGCCCACCACAGCTTGTCCCAGACCACCACAGCTCCTCCCAGCCTACCATAACCAACCACAGCCTATCCCAGCCGATCCCAGCCCACCACAGCCCGTCCCATCACACCACAGCCCACCACAGCCCGTCCCAGCCAACCACGGCCCGTCCCAGCCCACCACAGCCCGTCCCAGCCCACCACGGCCCATCCGGGCCCAACACAGCCCACCAAGGCGCACCACAGCCCATCCCAGCCCATTACAGCCTGTCCCAGACCACCACATCCCATCTCAGCCCACCACAGCCCGTCCCAGCCCACCACAACCGACCACAGCCCACCACAGCCCACCACGGCCGACCACAGCCCACCACGGCCCATCCAAGCCCACCACGGCCCATCCAAGCCCACCACGGTCCACCACGGCACGTCCCAGCCCACCACAGAGCACCACAGCCCGTCCCAGCCCGTCCCAGCCCACCACAGTATGTCCCAGACCACCAGAGCCCGTCCCAGCCCACCACAGCCCGTCTCAGCCCACCACAGCCTGTCCCAGCCTGTCCCAGCTCGTCCAAGCCTGTCCCAGACCCCCAGAGCCCGTCGCAGCCCACCACAGCCCGTCACAGCCCGTCCCAGCTCTCCACAACCCACCGCAGCCCGTCCCAGCCCACCACAGCCCGTCCCAGCTTACCACGGCCCACGAAAACCCACCACAGCCCACCACGGCCCACCACAGCCCGTCCCAGCCCACCACAAGCCGTCCTAGCCCACCACAGACCTCCAGAGCCCGTCTCAGCTCACCACAGCCTATCCCAGCCCACCACGGCCCACCACAGCACACCACGGCCCACCGCAGCCTATCCCAACCCGTCCCAGCCCACCACGGCCCGTCCCAGCCCACAACGGCCCGTCCCAGCCCACCACGGCCCGTCCCAGCCCGTCCCAGCCCACGACAGCCCGTCCCAGGCCACCAGAGCCCAGCAGAGCCCACCACAGCTCGTCCCAGCCCACCACGGCCCACAAGAGCTTGTCACAGACCACCACAGCCCGTCCCAGCCCACCACAGCCCGTCCCAGCCCACCACAGCCCGTCCCAGCCCACCACAGCCCGTCCCAGCCCACCACAGCCTGACCCAGCTCGTCCCAGACCACCACAGCCTCTCACAGCACACCAGAGCCCGTAACAGCCCACCACAGCAAGTACCAGCCCGTCCCAGCCCACCACGGCCCGTCTTAGCCCACCACGGCCTGTCTCAGCCCACCACGGCCCGTCTCAGCTCACCACAAGCCGTCCCAGACGACCAAAGCCCACCACAGCCCGTCCCAGCCCACCACAGCCTGTCCCAGCCCACCACGGCCCGTCCCAGCCCACCACAGCCCGTCCCAGCCCACCAGAGCCCGTCCCAGCCTGTTTCAGCCCAGCACGGCTAACCACGGCCTGTCCCGGCCCACCACGGCCAACCACGGTCCACCATGGCCCACCAGAGCACACCACGGCCCACCACGGCCCTTCCCAGTCCACCACAGCCCACCACAGCCTGTCCCAGCCCACCACGGCCCGTCCCAGCCCACCACAGCCCGTCCCAGCCCACCACGGCCCATCACAGCCCGTCCTAGCCCAGTACGGCCCGTCCCAGCCCACCACGGACCAGCACGGCCCATCTCAGCCCACCACAGCCTGTCCAAGCCCAGCACAGCCCTCCACAACCCTCCACAGCCCGTCCCAACCCTCCACAGCTCATCCCAGCCTACCACAGCCCGTCGCAGCCCAACACAGCTTATCCCAGCCCACCGCAGCCCGTCCCAGCCCACCGCAGCCCGTCCTAGCCCACCGAAACCCGTCCCAGCCCACCACAGCCCGTCCCAGCCCACCACAGCCCACCACAGCACACCACAGCCCGTCCCAGCTCACCACAGCCCACCACAGCCTGTCCCAGCCCATCACAGCCTGTCCCAGCCCGTCCCATTCCACCACACCGAGTCCCAGCCCACCACAGCCCATCCCAGCACGTCCCAGCCCGTCCCAGCCCGTCCCAGACCACCAGAGCCCATCCCAGCCAACCACAGGCCGTCACAGCCCATCCCAGCTCTCCACAACCCACCACAGCTCGTCGCAGCCCACCATAGCCCGTCTCAGCCCACCACAACCCGTCCTAGCCCACCACAGCCCGTCCCAGCTTACCAAAGCTCACCAGAGCCTGTCCCAGCCCACCACAACCCGTCCCAGCCCACCACAGCCCGTCCCCGCCCACCACAGGCTGTCCAAGGCCATCCCAGCCCACCACAACCCGTCCCAACCTGTCCCAGACCACCAGAGCCCGTCGCAGCCCACCACAGGCCGTAACAGCCCATCCCAGCTCTCCACAACCCACCACAGCTCGTCCCAGCACACCACAGACCGTCCCAGCCCGTCCCCGCCCACCACAGCCCGTCCCAGCCCACCGCAGCCCACCACAGCCCATCCCAGCCCATCCCATTCCACCACGGCCCGTCCCAGCCCACCACGGCCCACCACAGCCCACCGCGGCCCGTCCCAGGCAACCGCGGCCCGTCCCAGCCCACCACGGCCCACCACAGCCTGTCCCAGCCCACCACAGCCCGTCCCTACTCACCGCAGCCCACCACAGCCCGTCCCAGCCCACCACGACCCGTCCCAGCCCACCACGGCCCGTCCCAGCCCACCACGGCCCATCCCAGCCCACCACGGCCCGTCCCAGGTCACCACGGCCCGTCCCAGCCCACCACGGCCGCCGCAGACCATCAGAGCCCGTCACAGCCCACCACAATCCCGTCCCAGCCCACTATAGCCCGTCCCAGCCAAACCACAACCCGTTCTAGCTCACCACAACCCACCACAGCGCACCATAGCCCACCACAGCCCACCACAGCGCACCAGAGTCTGTCCCGGCCCACCAGAGCCTGTCCCAGCCCACCACAGCCCGTCCCAGCCCACCGCAGCCCGCCACGGCCCGTCCCAGCCCACCACGGCCTGCCATGGCCCACCACAGCTCGTCCCAGATAAACACGGCGCACCACAGCCCACCACGGCCCGTCGCGGCCCACCACAGCCCGTCCCAGCACACCACAGCCCACCACAGCCCATCACAGCCCACCACAGCCCGTCCCAGCTTACCACAGCCCACCACAGACCGTCCCAGCCCACCACAGACCGTCCCAGCCCACCACAGCCCGTCCCAGCCCACCACAGACCGTCCCAGCCCACCACTACCCGTCCCAGCCCGTCCCGGCCCGTCCCAACCCTCCAAAGCCCGTCCCAGCACACCACAGCCCATCACAGCCCACCACAGCCCGTCCCAGCTTACCACAGCCCACACCAGACTGTCCCAGCCCACCACAGACCGTCCCAGCCCACCACAGCCCGTCCCAGCCCACCACTGCCCGTCCCAGCCCGTCCCAGCCCGTCCCAACCCACCACAGCCCGTCCCAGCCCACCACAGCCCACCGCAGCCCATCCCAGCCCACCACGGCCCGTCCCAGCCCGTGCCAACCCGTCACAACACACCACAGCCCACCACAGCCCGTCCCTACCCACCACAGCGTGTCCCAACCCACCACAGCCCACCACAGCCCTTCAGAACCCACCACAGCCCACCACAGCCCGTCCCAGCCCACCACAGCACGTCCCAGGCCACCACAGACCACCACAGCCCACCGCAGCCCGTGAAGCCCACCACATCCCGCCTCAGCCCACTACAGCCCTTCCCAGCCCACCACAGCCCGTCCCAGCCCACCACAGCCCACCACAGCTTGTCCCAGACCACCACAGCTCTTCCCAGCCCACCATAACCAACCACAGCCTATCCCAGCCGATCCCAGCCCACCACAGCCCGTCCCATCACACCACAGCCCACCACAGCCCGTCCCAGCCAACCACGGCCCGTCCCAGCCCACCACAGCCCGTCCCAGCCCACCACGGCCCACCACAGCCCACCACGGCCCACCACAGCCCACCACGGCCCATCCGGGCCCAACACAGCCCACCAAGGCGCACCACAGCCCATCCCAGCCCATTACAGCCTGTCCCAGACCACCACATCCCATCTCAGCCCACCACAGCCCGTCCCAGCCCACCACAACCGACCACAGCCCACCACAGCCCACCACGGCCGACCACAGCCCACCACGGAAGACCACAGCCCACCACGGCCCATCCAAGCCCACCACGGCCCATCCAAGCCCACCACGGTCCACCACGGCACGTCCCAGCCCACCACAGAGCACCACAGCCCGTCCCAGCCCGTCCCAGCCCACCACAGTATGTCCCAGACCACCAGAGCCCGTCCCAGCCCACCACAGCCCGTCCCAGCCCACCACAGCCCACCACGCCCCGTGCCAACCCACCAGAGCCCGTCCCAGCTCACCACAGCCCACCACAGCCCGTCCCAGACCACAAGAGGTCGTCCCAGCCCACCACTAACCCACCAAAGCCCGTCCCCGCCCACCACAGCCCACCACAGCCTGCCCCAACCCACCTGAGCCCGTCCCAGCTTACCACAGCCCACCACAGCCCGTCACAGCCCGTCCCAGCCCACCAGAGGTCGTCCCAGCTCACCACAACCCACCACAGCCCTTCCCAGCCCGTCCCAGCCCACCACAGCCCGTCCCAGCCCGTCCCAGCCCACCACAGGCCGTCCCCGCCCATTACAGACCACCCCAGCCCGTCCCAGACCACCACAGCCCGTCTCAAGCTCACCAGAACCTACCACAGCCCACCACAGCCCGTCCCAGACCACCACGGCCCACCACAGCCCACCACGGCCCGTCCCAGCCCACCACGGCCCGACCAAGCCCACCACGGCCCGAACAAGCCCACCACGGCCCGAACAAGCCCACCACGGCCCGAACAAGCCCACCACGGCTCGTAGCGGCCCACCACAGCCCGTCGCGGCCCACCACGGCCCACAGCGGTCCGTCCCGGCCAACCACGGTCTGTCGCAGCCGACCATGGCCCACCTCAGCCCACCACGGCCCTTCCCAGCCCACCACAGCCCGTCCCAGCCCACCACAGCCCACCGCAGCCCACCACGGCCCACCACAGCCTGTCCCAGCCCACCAGAACCCGCCTCAACCCAAAACAGCTCTTCCCAGGCCACCACAGCCCGTCCAAGCCCACCACAGCCCGTCCCAGCCCACCACAGCCCGCCCCAGCCAGTGTCAGACCGTACCAGCCCACCACAGCCCGTGCCAGCCCGTCCCAGCTCGTCCCAGCCCACCACAGCCCGTCCCAGCTCGTCCCAGCCCACCACAGCCCGTCCCAGCTCTTCCCAGCCCACCACAGCCCGTCCCAGCTCGTCCCAGCCCACCACAGCCCGTCCCAGCTCGTCCCAGCCCACCACAGCCAGTCCCCGTCGACCACAGCCCGTCCCAGCCCACCACGGCCCGTCTCAGCCCACAACGGCCCGTCCCAGCCCACCACGGCCCGTCCCAGCCCACCACGGCCCGAAACAGCCCACCACGGCCCGAACAAGCCCAGCACGGCCCGAACAAGCCCAGCACGGCCCGAACAAGCCCACCACGGCTCGTAGCGGCCCACCACAGCCCGTCGCAGCCCACCACGGCCCACAGCGGTCCGTCCCGGCCAACCACAGTCCGTCGCAGCCCACCATGGCCCACCTCAGCCCACCACGGCCCTTCCCAGCACACCACAGCCCGTCCCAGCCCGTCCCAGCCCACCACAGCCCGTCCCAGCCCACCACAGCCCGTCCCAGCCCACCACGGCCCACCGCAGCCCACCACAACCCACCACAGCCTATCCCAGCCCACCAGAACCCGCCTCAACCCAAAACAGCTCTTCCCAGGCCACCACAGCCCGTCCAAGCCCACCACAGCCCGTCCCAGCCCACCACAGCCCGTCCCAGCCAGTGTCAGACCGTACCAGCCCACCACAGCCCGTGCCAGCCCGTCCCAGCTCGTCCCAGCCCACCACAGCCCGTCCCAGCCCACCACAGCCCGTCCCAGCTCGTCCCAGCCCACCACAGCCCACCGCAGCCCGTCCCAGCCCACCACGGCCCGTCTCAGCCCACCACAGCACGTCCCAGGCCACCACAGACCACCACAGCCCACCACAGCCCGTGAAGCCCACCACAGCCCACCTCAGCCCACTACTACCCGTCCCAGCCCACCACAGCCCACCACAGCTTGTCCCAGACCTCCACAGCTCTTCCCAGCCCACCATAACCAACCACAGCCTATCCCAGCCGATCCCAGCCCACCACAGCCCGTCCCATCACACCACAGCCCACCACAGCCCGTCCCAGCCCACCACGGCCCGTCTCAGCCCACCACGGCCCGTCCCAGCCCACCACTAGCCCGTCCCAGCCCACCACAGCCCGTCCCAGCCCGTCCCAGCCCACCACAGCCCGTCCCAGACCACCACAGCCCGTCCCAGACCACCACAGCCCGTCTCAAGCTCACCAGAACCTACCACAGCCCACCACAGCCCGTCCCAGACCACCACGGCCCACCACAGCCCACCACGGCCCGTCCCAGCCCACCACGGCCCGACCAAACCCACCACGGCCCGAACAAGCCCACCACGGCCCGAACAAGCCCACCACGGCCCGAACAAGCCCACCACGGCTCGTAGCGGCCCACCACAGCCCGTCGCGGCCTACCACGGCCCACAGCGGTCCGTCCCGGCCAACCACGGTCCGTCGCAGCCGACCATGGCCCACCTCAGCCCACCACGGCCCTTCCCAGCCCACCACAGCCCGTCCCAGCCCACCACAGCCCGTCCCAGCCCACCACAGCCCACCGCAGCCCACCACAGCCCACCACAGCCTGTCCCAGCCCACCAGAACCCGCCTCAACCCAAAACAGCTCTTCCCAGGCCACCACAGCCCGTCCAAGCCCACGACAGCCCGTCCCAGCCCACCACAGCCCGCCCCAGCCAGTGTCAGACCGTACCAGCCCACCACAGCCCATGCCAGCCCGTCCCAGCTCGTCCCAGCCCACCACAGCCCGTCCCAGCTCGTCCCAGCCCACCACAGCCCGTCCCAGCTCTTCCCAGCCCACCACAGCCCGTCCCAGCTCGTCCCAGCCCACCACAGCCCGTCCCAGCTCGTCCCAGCCCACCACAGCCAGTCCCCGTCGACCACAGCCCGTCCCAGCCCACCACGGCCCGTCTCAGCCCACAACGGCCCGTCCCAGCCCACCACGGCCCGTCCCAGCCCACCACGGCCCGAAACAGCCCACCACGGCCCGAACAAGCCCAGCACGGCCCGAACAAGCCCACCACGGCTCGTAGCGGCCCACCACAGCCCGTCGCAGCCCACCACGGCCCACAGCGGTCCGTCCCGGCCAACCACAGTCCGTCGCAGCCCACCATGGCCCACCTCAGCCCACCACGGCCCTTCCCAGCACACCACAGCCCGTCCCAGCCCGTCCCAGCCCACCACAGCCCGTCCCAGCCCACCACAGCCCGTCGCAGCCCACCACAGCCCGTCCCAGCCCACCACAACCCACCACAGCCTATCCCAGCCCACCAGAACCCACCTCAACCCAAAACAGCTCTTCCCAGGCCACCACAGCCCGTCCAAGCCCACCACAGCCCGTCCCAGCCCACCACAGCCCGTCCCAGCCAGTGTCAGACCGTACCAGCCCACCACAGCCCGTGCCAGCCCGTCCCAGCTCGTCCCAGCCCACCACAGCCCGTCCCAGCCCACCACAGCCCGTCCCAGCTCGTCCCAGCCCACCACAGCCCACCGCAGCCCGTCTCAGCCCACCACAGCCCGTCTCAGCCCACCACAGCACGTCCCAGGCCACCACAGACCACCACAGCCCACCACAGCCCGTGAAGCCCACCACAGCCCACCTCAGCCCACTACTACCCGTCCCAGCCCACCACAGCCCACCACAGCTTGTCCCAGACCTCCACAGCTCTTCCCAGCCCACCATAACCAACCACAGCCTATCCCAGCCGATCCCAGCCCACCACAGCCCGTCCCATCACACCACAGCCCACCACAGCCCGTCCCAGCCCACCACGGCCCGTCTCAGCCCACCACGGCCCGTCCCAGCCCACCACTAGCCCGTCCCAGCCCACCACAGCCCGTCCCAGCCCGTCCCAGCCCACCACAGCCCGTCCCAGCCCACCCCAGCCCGTCCCAGACCACCACAGCCCGTCTCAAGCTCACCAGAACCTACCACAGCCCACCACAGCCCGTCCCAGACCACCACGGCCCACCACAGCCCACCACGGCCCGTCCCAGCCCACCACGGCCCGAACAAGCCCACCACGGCCCGAACAAGCCCACCACGGCCCGAACAAGCCCACCACGGCTCGTAGCGGCCCACCACAGCCCGTCGCGGCCCACCACGGCCCACAGCGGTCCGTCCCGGCCAACCACGGTCCGTCGCAGCCGACCATGGCCCACCTCAGCCCACCACGGCCCTTCCCAGCCCACCACAGCCCGTCCCAGCCCACCACAGCCCGTCCCAGCCCACCACAGCCCACCGCAGCCCACCACAGCCCACCACAGCCTGTCCCAGCCCACCAGAACCCGCCTCAACCCAAAACAGCTCTTCCCAGGCCACCACAGCCCGTCCAAGCCCACCACAGCCCGTCCCAGCCCACCACAGCCCGCCCCAGCCAGTGTCAGACCGTACCAGCCCACCACAGCCCGTCCCAGCCCGTCCCAGCTCGTCCCAGCCCACCACAGCCCGTCCCAGCTCGTCCCAGCCCACCACAGCCCGTCCCAGCTCGTCCCAGCCCACCACAGCCCGTCCCAGCTCTTCCCAGCCCACCACAGCCCGTCCCAGCTCGTCCCAGCCCACCACAGCCCGTCCCAGCTCGTCCCAGCCCACCACAGCCAGTCCCCGTCGACCACAGCCCGTCCCAGCCCACCACGGCCCGTCTCAGCCCACAACGGCCCGTCCCAGCCCACCACGGCCCGTCCCAGCCCACCACGGCCCGAAACAGCCCACCACGGCCCGAACAAGCCCAGCACGGCCCGAACAAGCCCACCACGGCTCGTAGCGGCCCACCACAGCCCGTCGCAGCCCACCACGGCCCACAGCGGTCCGTCCCGGCCAACCACAGTCCGTCGCAGCCCACCATGGCCCACCTCAGCCCACCACGGCCCTTCCCAGCACACCACAGCCCGTCCCAGCCCGTCCCAGCCCACCACAGCCCGTCCCAGCCCACCACAGCCCGTCGCAGCCCACCACAGCCCGTCCCAGCCCACCACAACCCACCACAGCCTATCCCAGCCCACCAGAACCCACCTCAACCCAAAACAGCTCTTCCCAGGCCACCACAGCCCGTCCAAGCCCACCACAGCCCGTCCCAGCCCACCACAGCCCGTCCCAGGCAGTGTCAGACCGTACCAGCCCACCACAGCCCGTGCCAGCCCGTCCAAGCTCGTCCCAGCCCACCACAGCCCGTCTCAGCCCACCACAGCCCGTCCCAGCCCACCAGAGCCCGTCCCAGCTTACCACAGCCCACCACAGCCCGTCTCAGCCCACCACAGCCCGTCCCGGCCCACTACAACTCGTCCTAGCCCACCACAGGCCACCACAGCCCACCCAGCCCTTCCCAGCCCACCAGAGGCCGTCCCAGCCCACCACAGCCCAATACAGTACACCACAGCCCGTCACAGCCCGTCAGAGGCCACCAGAGCTTGTCCCGGCCCGCCAGAGTCCGTCCCAAGCCACCACGGCCCGTCCCAGCCCACGACAACTGACCACAGGCCGTCCCAGCCCACCACGGCCCGTCCCAGCCCACCACAGCCCGTCCCAGCCCACCACAGACCACCACAGCCCGTCCCAAACCACCACAGCCCATCCCAGCCCACCACAGACCACCACAGTCTGTCCCAGCCCAGTACAACTCGTCCCAGCCCACCACAGCCCACCACAGCCCATCCCAGCCCACCACAGCCCGTCCCTGAGCACCACAGCCCGTCCCAGCCCACCACGGCCCGTCCCAGCCCACCACGGCCCATCCCAGCCCACCACGGCCCGTCCCCGCCCACCACAGCCCGTCCCAGCCCACCACGGCCCGTCCCAGCCCACCACGGCCCATCCCAGCCCACCACGGCCCGTCTCAGCCCACCACGGCCCGTCCCAGCCCACCACTAGCCCGTCCCAGCCCACCACAGCCCGTCCCAGCTCGTCCCAGCCCACCACAGCCCGTCCCAGCCCACCACAGGCCGTCCCCGCCCATTACAGACCATCCCAGCCCGTCCCAGACCACCACAGCCCGTCTCAAGCTCACCAGAACCTACCACAGCCCACCACAGCCCGTCCCAGACCACCACGGCCCACCACAGCCCACCACGGCCCGTCCCAGCCCACCACGGCCCGACCAAGCCCACCACGGCCCGAACAAGCCCACCACGGCTCGTAGCGGCCCACCACAGCCCGTCGCGGCCCACCACGGCCCACAGCGGTCCGTCCCGGCCAACCACGGTCCGTCGCAGCCGACCATGGCCCACCTCAGCCCACCACGGCCCTTCCCAGCCCACCACAGCCCGTCCCAGCCCACCACAGCCCGTCCCAGCCCACCACAGCCCACCGCAGCCCACCACAGCCTGTCCCAGCCCACCAGAACCCGCCTCAACCCAAAACAGCTCTTCCCAGGCCACCACAGCCCGTCCCAGGCCACCACAGCCTGTCCCAGCCCACCACAGCCCGTCCCAGCCAGTGCCAGACCGTACCAGCCCACCACAGCCCGTGCCAGCCCGTCCCAGCTCGTCCCAGCCCACCACAGCCGGTCCCAGCTCGTCCCAGCCCACCACAGCCCGTCCCAGCCCGTCCCAGCCCACCACAGCCCGTCCCAGCTCGTCCCAGCCCACCACAGCCCGTCCCAGCTCGTCCCAGCCCACCACAGCCCGTCCCAGCTCGTCCCAGCTCACCACAGCCAGTCCCCGTCGACCACAGCCCGTCCCAGCCCACCACGGCCCGTCTCAGCCCACAACGGCCCGTCCCAGCCCACCACGGCCCGTCCCAGCCCACCACGGCCCGAAACAGCCCACCACGGCCCGAACAAGCCCAGCACGGCCCGAACAAGCCCAGCACGGCCCGAACAAGCCCACCACGGCTCGTAGCGGCCCACCACAGCCCGTCGTGGCCCACCACGGCCCACAGCGGTCCGTCCCGGCCAACCACGGTCCGTCGCAGCCCACCATGGCCCACCTCAGCCCACCACGGCCCTTCCCAGCACACCACAGCCCATCCCAGCCCGTCCCAGCCCGTCCCAGCCCACCACAGCTAGTCCCAGCCCACCACAGCCCGTCCCAGCCCACCACAGCCCGTCCCAGCCCACCACAGCCCGTCCCAGCCTATCCCAGCCCACCAGAACCTGCCTCAACCCAAAACAGCTCTTCCCAGGCCACCACAGCCCGTCCAAGCCCACCACAGCCCGTCCCAGCCCACCACAGCCCGTCCCAGCCAGTGTCAGACCGTACCAGCCCACCACAGCCCGTGCCAGCCCGTCCCAGCTCGTCCCAGCCCACCACAGCCCGTCCCAGCCCACCACAACCCGTCCCAGCTCGTCCCAGCCCACCACAGCCCGTCCCAGCTCGTCCCAGCCCACCACAGCCCGTCCCAGCTCGTCCCAGCCCACCAAAGCCCGTCTCAGCTCGTCCCAGCCCACCACAGCTGGTCCCAGCCTGTCCCAGCCCACCACAACCCGTCCCAGCCCACCACAGCCCGTCTCAGCCCACCACAGCCCGTCCAAGCCCACCGCAGCCCGTCCCAGCCCACCGCAGCCCGTCCCAGCCCACCGAAGCCCGTCCCAGCCCACCGCAGCCCGTCCAAGCCGTCCCAGCAAATCCCAGCCCACCATAGCCCGTCTCAGCTCACCACAGCGCGTCCCAGTCCACCACACCCACCACAGCCCATCCCAGCCCACCACAGCCCGTCCCAGCCCACCACAGCCCGTCCCAGCCCAGCACAGCCCGTCCCAGCCCACCACAGCCCGTGCCAGCCCACCACAGCCCGTCCCAGCCCACCACAGCTCACCACAAACCACCACAGCCCACCACAGCCCGTCCCAGACCATCCCAGCCCATCCCAGCCCACAACAGCCCGTCCCAGCCCACCGCAGCCCGTCCCAGCCCACAACAGCCAGTCCCAGCCCGTCCCAGCCCACCACAGCCCGTCCCAGCCCACCACAGCCCGTACCAGCCCACCACATCAAGTACCAGTCCGTCCTAGCCCACCACGGCTTGTCCCAGCCCACCACGGCCCGTCTCTGCTCACCACAGCACGTACCAGCCTCTCTCAGCCTACCACAGCCCGTCCCAGCATGTCCCAGCCCAGCGCAGCCCGTCCCAGCCCAGCGCAGCCCGTCCCAGCCCAACGCAGCCCGTCCCAGCCCAGCGCAGCCCGTCCCAGCCCAGCGCAGCCCGTCCCAGCCCACCGCAACCCGTCCCAGCCCGTCCCAGCCCACCACAGCCCGTCCCGGCTCACCACAGCTCGTCCCGTCCCAACACGGCCGACCACAGCCCATTACGGCCCACCACAGCCTGTCCCAGCCCACCACGGCCCGTCCCAGCCCACCTCAGCCCACCACAGCCCGTCGCAGCCCACCACAGCCCGTCCCAATTCACCACGGCCCGTCCCAGCCCACCACGGCCTGTCCCAGCGAACCACAGCCCGTCCCAGCCCACCACAGCCCACCATAACCAGTCCCAGCCCACCACAGCCCGCCTCAGCCCACTACAGCCCGTCCCAGCCCACCACAGCCCGTCCCAGCCCACCATAACCAACCACAGCCTATCCCAGCCGATCCCAGCCCACTACAGCCCGTCCCATCACACCACAGCCCACCACTGCCCGTCCCAGCCAACCACGGCCCGTCCCAGCCCACCACAGCCCGTCCCAGCCCACCACGGCCCACCACAGCCCACCACGGCCCATCCGGGCCCAACACAGCCCACCAAGGCGCACCACAGCCCATCCCAGCCCATTACAGCCTGTCCCAGACCACCACATCCCATCTCAGCCCACCACAGCCCGTCCCAGCCCACCACAGCCCACCACGGCCGACCACAGCCCACCACGGCAGACCACAGCCCACCACGGCCCATCCAAGCCCACCACGGCCCATCCAAGCCCACCACGGTCCACCACGGCACGTCCCAGCCCACCACAGAGCACCACAGCCCGTCCCAGCCCATCCCAGCCCACCACAGTACGTCCCAGACCACCAGAGCCCGTCCCAGCCCACCACAGCCCGTCCCAGCCCACCACAGCCCACCACGCCCCGTGCCAACCCACCAGAGCCCGTCCCAGCTCACCACAGCCCACCACAGCCCGTCCCAGACCACAAGAGGTCGTCCCAGCCCACCACTAACCCACCAAAGCCCGTCCCCGCCCACCACAGCCCGTCCCAGCCCACCACAGCGCACCACAGCCTGCCCCAACCCACCTGAGCCCGTCCCAGCTTACCACAGCCCACCACAGCCCGTCACAGCCCGTCCCAGCCCACCAGAGGTCGTCCCAGCTCACCACAACCCACCACAGCCCTTCCCAGCCCGTCCCAGCCCACCACAGCCCGTCCCAGCCCACCACGGCCGCCGCAGACCATCAGAGCCCGTCCCAGCCCACCACAATCCCGTCCCAGCCCACTATAGCCCGTCCCAGCCAAACCACAACCCGTTCTAGCTCACCACAACCCACCACAGCGCACCATAGCCCACCACAGCCCACCACAGCGCACCAGAGTCTGTCCCGGCCCACCAGAGCCTGTCCCAGCCCACCACAGCCCGTCCCAGCCCACCGCATCCCGCCACGGCCCATCCCAGCCCACCACAGCCCATTCCAGACCACCACAGCCCTTCCCAGTTCACCACAGCCCACCACAGCCCGTCCAATTTCACCACAGCCCGTCCCAGCCCACCACGGCCCGTCCCAGCCCGTCCCAGCCCACGACAGCTCGTCCCAGCCCACGACAGTCCGTCCCAGCCCACCAGAGCCCACCAGAGCCCACCACAGCTCGTCCCAGCCCACCACAGCCCAGAAGAGCTTGTCACAGACCACCACAGCCCGTCCAAGCCCACCACAGCCCACTACGGCCCACCACAGCCCGTCCCAGCCCACCACGGCCCGTCCCAGCCCACCACAGCCCGTCCCAGACCACCACAGCCTCTCACAGCACACCACAGCCCGTAACAGCCCACCACAGCAAGTACCAGCCCGTCCCAGCCCACCACGGCCCGTCCCAGACGACCACAGCCCGTCCCAGCCCACCACAGCCCACCACAGCCCGTCCCAGCCCACCAGAGCCCGTCCCAGCCCACCAGAGCCCGTCCCAGCCTGTTTCAGCCCACCACGGCTAACCACGGCCTGTCCCGGCCCACCACGGCCAACCACGGTCAACCATGGCCCACCAGAGCACACCACGGCCCACCACGGCCCTTCCCAGTCCACCACAGCCCACCACGGCCTGTCCCAGCCCACCACGGCCTGTCCCAGCCCACCACGGCCCGTCGCAGCCCACCACGGCCCGTCCCAGCCCACCACGGCCCGTCGCAGCCCACCACGGCCCATCACAGCCCACCACAGTTCACCACAGCCCGTCCTAGCCCAGCACGGCCCGTCCCAGCCCACCACGGACCACCACGGCCCATCTCAGCCCACCACAGCCTGTCCAAGCCCAGCACAGCCCTCCACAACCCTCCACAGCCCGTCCCAACCCTCCACAGCTCATCCCAGCCTACCACAGCCCGTCGCAGCCCAACACAGCTTATCCCAGCCCACCGAAACCCGTCCCAGCCCACTGCAACCCGTCCCAGCCCACCACAGCCCACCACAGGTCACCACAGCCCACCACAGGTCACCACAGCCCACCACCGGTCACCACAGCCCACCACAGGTCACCACAGCCTGTTTCAGCCCACCACAGCCCACCACAGCCCGTCCCAGCCCACCACTAAGCCGTCCTAGCCCACCACAGACCTCCAGAGCCCGTCTCAGCTCACCACAGCCTATCCCAGCCTACCACGGCCCACCACAACACACCACGGCCCACCGCAGCCTATCCCAACCCGTCCCAGCCCACCACGGCCCGTCCCAGCCCACGACAGCCCGTCCCAGCCCACCAGAGCCCGTCCCAGCCCACCACAGCCCGTCCCAGCCCACCAGAGCCCACCAGAGCCCACCACAGCTCGTCCCAGCCCACCAGAGCCCACCACAGCTTGTCCCAGACCACCTCAGCCCGTCCCAGCCCACCACAGCTCACCACAGACCGTCCCAGCCCACCACAGCCCGTCCCAGCTCGTCCCAGACCACCACAGCCTCTCACAGCACACCACAGCCCGTAACAGCCCACCACAGCAAGTACCAGCCCGTCCCAGCCCACCACGGCCCGTCTCAGCCCACCACGGCCCGTCTCAGCTCACCACAACCCGTCCCAGACGACCACAGCCCGTCCCAGCCCACCACAGCTCACCACAGCCCGTCCCAGCCCACCACGGCCCGTCCCAGCCCACCACAGCCCGTCCCAGCCCACCAGAGCCCGTCCCAGCCTGTTTCAGCCCACCACGGCTAACCACGGCCTGTCCCGGCCCACCACGGCCAACCACGGTCCACCATGGCCCACCAGAGCACACCACGGCCCACCACGGCCCTTCCCAGTCCACCACAGCCCACCACAGCCTGTCCCAGCCCACCACGGCCCACCCCAGCCCACCACGGCCCGTCGCAGCCCACCACGGCCCGTCGCACCCCACCATGGCCCGTCCCAGCCCACCACGGCCCATCACAGCCCACCACAGTTCACCACAGCCCGTCCTAGCCCAGCACGGCCCGTCCCAGCCCACCACGGACCACCACGGCCCATCTCAGCCCACCACAGCCTGTCCAAGCCCAGCACAGCCCTCCACAACCCTCCACAGCCCGTCCCAAACCTCCACAGCTCATCCCAGCCTACCACAGCCCGTCGCAGCCCAACACAGCTTATCCCAGCCCACCGAAACCCGTCCCAGCCCACCGCAACCCGTCCCAGCCCACCACAGCCCACCACCGGTCACCACAGCCCACCACAGGTCACCACAGCCTGTTTCAGCCCACCACGGCAAACCACGGCCCGTCCCAGCCCAACACGGCCCGCCATGGCCCACCACAGCTCGTCCCAGATAAACACGGCGCACCACAGCCCACCACGGCCCGTCCCGGCCCACCACAGCCCGTCCCAGCTTAACACAGCCCACCACAGACCGTCCCAGCCCACCACAGACCGTCCCAGCCCACCACGGCCCGTCCCAGCCCACCACTGCCCGTCCCAGCCCACCACGGCCCGTCCCATCCCGTCCCAGCCCACGACAGCCCATCCCAGCCCACGACAGTCCGTCCCAGCCCACCAGAGCCCACCACAGCTCGTCCCAGCCCACCACAGCCCAGAAGAGCTTGTCACAGACCACCACAGCCCGTCCAAGCCCACCACAGCCCACTACGGCCCACCACAGCCCGTCCCAGCCCACCACAGCCCGTCCCAGCCCACCACAGCCCGTCCCAGACCACCACAGCCTCTCACAGCACACCACAGCCCGTAACAGCACACCACAGCAAGTACCAGCCCGTCCCAGCCCACCACGGCCCGTCCCAGCCCACCACAGCCCACCACAGCCCGTCCCAGCCCACCACAGCCCGTCCCAGCCCACCACATCCCGTCCCAGCCCACCAGAGCCCGTCCCAGCCTGTTTCAGCCCACCACGGCTAACCACGGCCTGTCCCGGCCCACCACGGCCAACCACGGTCAACCATGGCCCACCAGAGCACACCACGGCCCACCACGGCCCTTCCCAGTCCACCACAGCCCACCACGGCCTGTCCCAGCCCACCACGGCCCGTCCCAGCCCACCACGGCCCGTCGCAGCCCACCACGGCCCATCCCAGCCCACCACGGCCCGTCCCAGCCCACCACAGTTCACCACAGCCCGTCCTAGCCCAGCACGGCCCGTCCCAGCCCACCACGGACCATCACAGCCCGTCTCAGCCCACCACAGCCTGTCCAAGCCCAGCACAGCCCTCCACAACCCTCCACAGCCCGTCCCAACCCTCCACAGCTCATCCCAGCCTACCACAGCCCGTCGCAGCCCAACACAGCTTATCCCAGCCCACCGAAACCCGTCCCAGCCCACTGCAACCCGTCCCAGCCCACCACAGCCCACCACCGGTCACCACAGCCCACCACCGGTCACCACAGCCCACCACAGGTCACCACAGCCTGTTTCAGCCCACCACGGCAAACCACGGCCTGTCCCAGCCCACCACGGCCCACCACAGCTCGTCCCAGATAAACACGGCGCACCACAGCCCACCACGGCCCGTCCCGGCCCACCACAGCCCGTCACAGCCCGTCCCAGCTCTCCACAACACACCGCAGCCCGTCCCAGCCCACCACAGCCCGTCCCAGCCCACCACGGCCCACGAAAGCCCACCACAGCCCACCACAGCCCGTCCCAGCCCACCACTAAGCCGTCCTAGCCCACCACAGACCTCCAGAGCCCGTCTCAGCTCACCACAGCCTATCCCAGCCTACCACGGCCCACCACAGCACACCACGGCCCACCGCAGTCTATCCCAACCCGTCCCAGCCCACCACGGCCCGTCCCAGCCCACCACGGCCCGTCCCAATCCACCACGGCCCGTCCCAGCCAGTCCCAGCCCACGACAGCCCGTCCCAGCCCACCAGAGCCCGTCCCAGCCCACCAGAGCCCGTCCCAGCCCACCAGAGCCCACCAGAGCCCACCACAGCTCGTCCCAGCCCACCAGAGCCCACCACAGCTTGTCCCAGCCCACCACAGCCCGTCCCAGCCCACCACGGCCCGTCCCAGCCCACCACGGCCCGTCGCAGCCCACCACGGCCCGTCGCACCCCACCACGGCCTGTCCCAGCCCACCACGGCCCATCACAGCCCACCGCAGTTCACCACAGCCCGTCCTAGCCCAGCACGGCCCGTCCCAGCCCACCATGGACCACCACGGCCCATCTCAGCCCACCACAGCCTGTCCAAGCCCAGCACAGCCCTCCACAACCCTCCACAGCCCGTCCCAACCCTCCACAGCTCATCCCAGCCTACCACAGCCCGTCGCAGCCCAACACAGCTTATCCCAGCCCACCGCAGCCCGTCCCAGCCCACCGCAGCCCGTCCTAGCCCACCGAAACCCGTCCCAGCCCACCGCAACCCGTCCCAGCCCACCACAGCCCACCACCGGTCACCACAGCCCACCACAGGTCACCACAGCCTGTTTCAGCCCACCACGGCAAACCACGGCCCGTCCCAGCCCACCACGGCCCGCCATGGCCCACCACAGCTCGTCCCAGACAAACACGGCGCACCACAGCCCACCACGGCCCGTCCCGGCCCAACACAGCCCGTCCCAGCACACCACAGCCCACCACAGCCCATCACAGCCCACCACAGCCCGTCCCAGCTTACCACAGCCCACCACAGACCGTCCCAGCCCACCACAGCCCGTCCCAGCCCCTCCCAGCCCGTGTCAGCCCACCACAGCCTGTCCCAGCCTGTCCCAGCTCGTCCAAGCCTGTCCCAGACCCCCAGAGCCCGTCCCAGCCCACCACGGCCCACGAAAGCCCACCACAGCCCGTCCCAGCCCACCACAAGCCGTCCTAGCCCATCACAGACCTCCAGAGCCCGTCTCAGCTCACCACAGCCTATCCCAGCCCACCACGGCCCAGCACAGCACACCACGGCCCACCGCAGCCTATCCCAACCCATCCCAGCCCACCACGGCCCGTCCCAGCCCACCACAGACCGTCCCAGCCCACCACGGCCCGTCCCAGCCAGTCCCAGCCCACGACAGCCCGTCCCAGCCCACCACAGCCCGTCCCAGCCCACCACAGCCCACTACGGCCCACCACAGCCCGTCCCAGCCCACCACAGCCCGTCCCAGCCCACCAAAGCCCGTCCCAGCCCACCACAGCCCGTCCCAGCTCGTCCCAGACCACCACAGCCCACCACAGCCCGTAACAGCCCACCACAGCAAGTACCAGCCCCTCCCAGCCCACCACGGCCCGTCTCAACTTACCACAGCCCACCACAGACCGTCCCAGCCCACCACAGCCCGTCCCAGCCCCTCCCAGCCCGTGTCAGCCCACCACAGCCCGTCCCAGCCTGTCCCAGCTCGTCCAAGCCTGTCCCAGACCCCCAGAGCCCGTCGCAGCCCACCACAGCCCACCACAGCCCGTCCCAGCTCTCCACAACCCACCGCAGCCCGTCCCAGCCCACCACAGCCCGTCCCAGCCCACCACGGCCCACGAAAGCCCACCACAGCCCACCACAGCCCGTCCCAGCCCACCACAAGCCGTCCTAGCCCACCACAGACCTCCAGAGCCCGTCTCAGCTCACCACAGCCTATCCCAGCCCACCACGGCCCACCGCAGCCTATCCCAACCCGTCCCAGCCCACCACGGCCCGTCCCAGCCCACCACAGCCCGTCCCAGCCCACCACGGCCCGTCCCAGCCCGTCCCAGCCCACGACAGCCCGTCCCAGCCCACCAGAGCCCACCAGAGCCCACCACAGCTCGTCCCAGCCCACCACAGCCCACAAGAGCTTGTCACAGACCACTACAGCCAGTCCCTGCCCACCACAGCCCACTACGGCCCACCACAGCCCGTCCCAGCCCACCACAGCCCGTCCCAGCGCACCACAGCCCGTCCCAGCCCACCACAGCCCGTCCCAGCTCGTCCCAGCCCACCACAGCCCGTCCCAGCTCGTCCCAGACCACCACAGCCTCTCACAGCACACCACAGCCCGTAACAGCCCACCACAGCAAGTACCAGCCCGTCCCAGCTGACGACAGCCCGTCCCAGCCCACCAGAGCACACCAGAGCCCACCACAGCCCGTCCCAGCCCACCACAGCCCACCACAGCCCATCACAGCCCACCACAGCCCACCACAGACCGTCCCAGCCCACCACAGCCCGTCCCAGCCCACCACAGCCCTTCCCAGCCCACCACTGCCCGTCCCAACCCACCACTGCCCGTCCCAGCCCGTCCCAGCCCGTCCCAACCCACCACAGCCCGTCCCAGCCCACCACAGCCCACCACAGGCCACCGCAGGCCATCCCAGCCCAAAACAGACGGTCCCAGCCAACCACAGCCCGTCGAGCCCACCACAGCCCGTCCCAGCCCTCCACAGCCCGTCCCAGCCCTCCACAGCCCACCACAGCCCGTCCCAGGTCACCACAGCCCGTCCCAGCCTACCACAGCCCACCACGGCTCACCACGGCCCACTACAGCCCACCACGGCCAACGACGGCCCGCCACAGCCCGCCACAGACTGTCCCGGCCCGCCAAAGCCCATCCCAGCCTGCCACAGCCCGACCCAGCCCACCACAGCCTGTCACAGCCCACCACAGCCCGTCCCGGTCCACCACAGCCCGTCCGAGCCCACCACAACCCACCACAGACCGTCCCAACCCACCACAGCCCGTCTAAGCTCACCATAACCCACCACAGCCCACCACAGCCCGTCCCGGCCCACCACAACTCGTCCCAGCCCACCACAGGCCGTCCCGGCCCACCACAGCCCGTCCCGGCCCACAACAGCCCGTCACAGCCCACCACAGCCTGGCACAGCCCGTCCTAGCCCGGCATAGCCCGTCCCAGCTCGGCACAGCCCACCACAGCCCGGCAAGGCCCACCACAGACCGTCCCAGCCTGTCCCAGCCCTTCCCAGCCCGTCCTAGCCCACCACAGCCCGGCACAGCCCACCACAGCCCACCACAGCCCACCAGAGCCCGTCCCGGCCCACCAGAGCCCGCCCCGAGCCACCACGGCCCGTCCCAGCCCACCATGGCTGACCACAGCCTGTCCCAGCCCACTACAGCCGGTGCCAGCCCACCACAGCCCACCAGAGCCTGTCCCAGCCCACCACGGCCGGTCCCGGCTCACCACGGCCCACCACAGCCCGTCCCAGCACATCACAGCCTGTCCCAGCCCACCACAGCTCGTCCCAGCCCACCACAGCCCGTGCCAGCCCACCACGGCTGACCACAGCCCGTGCCAGGCCACCACGGCCCACCACAGCCCATCACAGTTCACCACGGCCCTTCCCAGCCCACCACGGACCACCGCAGCCCACCACGGCCCGTCCCAGTTCACCACGGCCTGTCCCAGCCCACCACAGCCCATCCCAGACCACCACAGACCGTCCCAGCCCACCACAGCTTGTCCCAGCACATCACAGCCCGTCCCAGCCAGCCACAGCCCACCGCAGCCCATCCCAGCCCACCCCAGCCAGCCACAGCCCACCACAGCCCACCACAGCACGTCCCAGACCGTCCCAATCCTTCCGAGCCCGTCCTAGCCAAACAAAGACCGCCACAGCCCACCACAGCCCACCACAGCCCGTCCCAACCCACCAGAGCCCGTCCGGAGCCACAACGGCCCGTCCCAGCCCACAACGGCTGACCGCAGCCCGTCCCAGCCCACCACAGCCCGTCCAAGCCCACCACAGCACGTCCCTGCCCACCACAGCACGTCCCCGCCGACCACAGCCCACCACAGCCCACCACAGCCCACCACAGCCCACCACAGTGCATCCCAGCCTGTCCCAGCCCACCACAGCCCATCACAGCACGTCCCAGCTCGTCCCAGCCCACCACAGCTTGTCCCAGCCCACCATAGCCCGTCCAAGCTCACCACAACCCACCATAGCCCGTCCCAGCCCGTCCCAGCCCGGCCTAGCACACCACAGCCCGTCCCCGCCAACCACAGCCCGTCCCCGCCAACCACAGCCCGTCCCCGCCCACCACAGCCGGTCCCAGCTCACCACAGCCCACCACAGCCCGTCCCAGCCCACCACAGCTTGTCCCAGCCCGTCCCAGCCCACCACAGCCCGACTCAAGCTCACCAGAACCCACCACGCCCCACCACAGCCCAACACGGCCCGTCCCAGCCCACCACTGCCCACCACAGCCCACCACAGTTCACCACGTCCCATCCCAGCCCACCACGGCCCGTCTCAGCCCACCACAGCCCGTCCCAGCCCATCCCAGACCACCACATCCCGTCCCAGCCCACCACAGGCCACCACAGCCCGTCCCAGCCCACCACAGCCCGTCCCAGCCCACCACAGCCCGTCACAGCCCGTCCCAGCCCACCATATAAAGTACAAGCCCATAGAAGCCCACCACAGCCCGTCCCAGCCCACCACGGCCCGTCCCAGACCACCACAGCCCACCACAGCCGGTTACAGCTTATCACAGCCCATCCCAGCCCACCACAACCCGTCCCAGCCCACCACAGCCCGTCCCAGCCCACCACAACCCGTCCCAGACCACCACAACCCACCATAGCCCGTCCCAGCCCACCACAACCCGTCCCAGCCCGTCCCAGCCTACCACAGCCCGTCCCAGCCTACCACAGCCCGTCCCAGCCCACCGCAGCCAGTCACAGCCCGTCCCAGCCCACCACAGCCCACCACAGCCTGTCCCAGCCCATCCCAGCCCACGACAGCCCGTCACAGCCCACCACAGCCAGTCCCAGCTTGTCCCAGACCACCACAGCCCGTCCCAGCCCACCACAGCCCGTACCAGCCCACCACATCAAGTACCAGTCCGTCCCAGCGCACCACGGCCCGTCCCAGACCACCACGGCCCGTCCCAGCGCACCACGGCCTGTCTCCACTCACCACAGCACGTACCAGCCTGTCTCAGCCTACCACAGCCCGTCCCCGCCCACCGCAGCCCGTCCCAGCCCACCACAGCCCGTCCCAGCCCACCACAGCCCGTCCCAGCCCAGCGCAGCCCGTCCCAGCCCAGCGCAGCCCGTGCCAGCCCACCACAGCCCGTCCCAGCACACCACAGCTCGTCCCAGCACACCACAGCCCGTCCCAGCCCACCACAGCCCGTCCCAGCCCGTCTCCGCCCACCACAAACTGTCCTCGCCCACCACAGCCTGTCCCCCGCCCAGCAAAATCTCTCCCCGCCCACCACAGCCCATCCCAGCCCACCACAGCTCACCACAAACCACCACAGCCCACCACAGCCCGTCCCAGACCATCCTAGCCCATCCCAGCCCACAACAGCCTGTCACAGCCCGTCCCAGCCCACCGCAGCCCGTCCCAGCCCACAACAGCCAGTCCCAGCCCGTCCCAGCCCACCACAGCCCGTCCCAGCCCACCACAGCCCGTACCAGCCCACCACATCAAGTACCAGTCCGTCCTAGCCCACCACGGCTTGTCCCAGCCCACCACGGCCCGTCTCTGCTCACCACAGCACGTACCAGCCTGTCTCAGCCTACCACAGCCCGTCCCAGCATGTCCCAGCCCACCGCAGCCCGTCCCAGCCCACCGCAGCCCGTCCCAGCCCAGCGCAGCCCGTCACAGCCCAGCGCAGCCCGTCCCAGCCCAGCGCAGCCCGTCCCAGCCCACAACAGCCAGTCCCAGCCCGTCCCAGCCCACCACAGCCCGTCCCAGCCCACCACAGCCCGTACCAGCCCACCACATCAAGTACCAGTCCGTCCTAGCCCACCACGGCTTGTCCCAGCCCACCACGGCCCGTCTCTGCTCACCACAGCACGTACCAGCCTGTCTCAGCCCACCGCAGCCCGTCCCAGCCCACCGCACCCCGTCCCAGCCCAGCGCAGCCCGTCCCAGCCCAGCGCAGCCCGTCCCAGCCCACCACAGCCCGTCACAGCCCGTCCCAGCCAACCACAGCCCGTCCCGGCTCACCACAGCTCGTCCCGTCCCAACACGGCCGACCACAGCCCATTACGGCCCACCACAGCCTGTCCCAGCCCACCACGGCCCGTCCCAGCCCACCACGGCCCGTCCCAGCCTACCACGGCCCGTCCCAGCCCACCTCAGCCCACCACAGCCCGTCCCAGCCCACCACAGCCCGTCCCAATTCACCACGGCCCGTCCCAGCCCACCACGGCCTGTCCCAGCGAACCGCAGCCCGTCCCAGCCCACCACAGCCCACCATAGTCAGTCCAAGCCCACCACAGCTCGTGCTTGTCCATCCCAGCCCACCACAGCCCACCACAGCCCGTCCCAGCCAACCAGAGCCAGTCCCAGCCCACCACAACACGTCCAAGCCCTCCACAGGTCGTACCTGTCCATCCCAGCCCACCACAGCCCGTGTCAGCTTGTCCCAGACCGTCCCAGCTCACCACAACCCACCACAGCCCGTCCCCGCCCAGCAGAGCCCGTCCCCGCGCAGAAGAGCCCGTCCCCGCCCAGCACAGCTCGTCCCAGCCTGTCCCAGGCCTTCCCAGCCCACCACAGCCCGTCCCGGCCCACCACAGCCCTGTCTGGCCCACCACGGCGCACCACAACCCACCACAACTTGTCCCAGCACACCACAGCCCGTCCTAGCCCACCACAGCCCGTCCCAGCCCACCACAGCCCGTCACAGCCCGTCCCAGCCCGTGCCAACCCGTCCCAGCCCGTCCCAGCCCGTGCCTACCCACCACAGCCCGTCCCAGCCCACCACAGCCCGTCCCAGCCCACCACAGCCCACCACAGCCCGTCCCAGCCCACCACAGCCCGTCTCCGCCCACCACAAACTGTCCTCGCCCACCACAGCCTGTCCCCGCCCAGCAAAATCTCTCCCCGCCCACCAAAGACAATCCCAGCCCAACACAGCTCACCACAAACCACCACAGCCCACTACAGCCCGTCCCAGACCATCCCAGCCCATCCCAGCCCACGACAGCCCGTCACAGCCCGTCCCAGCCCACAACAGCCAGTCCCAGCTTGTCCCAGACCACCACAGCCCGTCCCAGCCCACCACAGCCCGTACCAGCCCACCACATCAAGTACCAGTCCGTCCTAGCCCACCACGGCCCGTCCAAGCCCACCACAGCCCGTCTCCGCTCACCACAGCACGTACCAGCCTGTCTCAGCCTACCACAGCCCGTCCCAGCATGTCCCAGCCCACCGCAGCCCGTCCCAGCCCATCACAGCTCGCCCCAGCCCGTCACAGCTCGTCCCAGACCTTCCCAGCCCACCACAGTATGTCCCAGGCCCCCACAGCCCACGACAGCCCGTCCCAGCCCACCACAGCCCGTCCCATCCCACAGCAGCCCGTCCCAGCCCACCACAGACCACTACAGCACACCACAGCCTACCGCAGCCCACCACAGCCCGTCCCAGCCCGTCACAGCTCGTCCCAGCCCGTCACAGCTCGTCCCAGCCCGTCCCAGCCCACCACGGCCCGTCCCAGCCCACAACAGACCACCACAGTTCGTCCCAGCCCGCCACAACCCGTCCCAAACCGCCACGGCCCGTCCCAGCCCACCATGGCCCGTCCCGGCCCACCACGGCCCGTCCGGGCCCACTACGCCCCGTCCCGGCCCACCACGGCCCGTCCCGGCCCACCACAGCCTTTCCAAGCCCACCACAGCCCGTTCCAGCCCACCACAGACCGTCGCAGCTCACCACAGAAAGTCCCTACCCATCCCAGCCCACCACAACCCGTCCCAGCTTACCACAGCCCACCACAGCCCGTCCCAGCCCGTCCCAGCCCACCACAGCCCGTCCTAGCCCATCCCAGCCCACCACGGCCCGTCCCAGCCCACCACGGCACATCACAGCCCGTCCCAGCCCTCCACAGCACACCACAGCCCACTACAGCCCATCCCAGCGCACCACAGCCCGTCCCAGCCCACCACAGCCCACCACAACCCGTCCCAGCCTGTCCCAGCTCATCCCAGCCCACCATAGCCCACCACAGTTTGTCCCAGCCCACCACAGGCCACTACAGCACACCACAGGCCACTACAGCACACCACAGCCCGTCACAGCTCGTCCCAGCCCGTCACAGCTTGTCCCAGCCCTTCCCAGCCCACCACAGCATGTCCCAGGCCCCCACAGCCCACGACAGCCCGTCCCAGCCCACGACAGCCCGTCCCAGCCCACCACAGCCCGTCTCAGCACACCACAGACCGTCCCGGCTCACCACAGACCGTTCCGTCCCACCACAGCCTACCACAGCCCGTCCCAGCCCACCACAGCCCGTCCCAGCCCACCACAGGCCACTACAGCACACCACAGGCTACCGTAGACCACCACAGCCCGTCCCAGCCCACCACAGCCTGTCCCATCCCACCACAGCCCACCACAGCCCGTCCCAGCCCGCCACAGCCCGTCCCAGCCCACCACAGCCCACCATAGCCCAATACAGCCCACCACAGCCCGTCCCAGCCCGTCCCAGCCCATCTCAGCTCACCACAACCCACCACAACCCGTCCAAGCCCACCACAGCCCATTACAGCTCTTTCCATCCTGTTCCAGCCCAGCAGAGCCCGTTCCAGCCCACCAGAGCCCACCAAAGCCCATCCCCGCCCAACACAGCCCGTCCCCGCTCACCACAGCCCGTCCCAGGCGACCACAGCCCTTCCCTGCTCACCACAGCCTGTCCCCGCCCACCACAACTTGACCCGGCCCACTACAGCCCGGCCCGGCCCACCACGGCCCGTCACGGCCAACCAAGGCCAGTCCTGGCCCACCACGGCCCGTCCTGCCCCACCACGGCCCGTCCCAGCCCACCACAGCTTGTCCCAGCCCACCACGTCCGACCACAGCCCACCACGGCCCACCACAACCCAACACGGCTTACCACAGCCCACCACAGTTCACCACGGCACACCACGGCACGTCATAGCCCACCACAGCCTGTCCCAGCCCACCACGGCCCACCACAGCCCACCACGGCCCACCGCATCCCGTCCCAGCCCACCACAGCCCGTCCCAGCCCACCACAGCCCATCCCAGGCCACCACAGCCGGTCCCAGCCCGTCACAGCTCGTCCCAGCCCATCACAGCCCGTCCCAGCCCACCACGGCCCGTCCCTGATTACCATAGCCCGTCCCAGCCCACCACGGCCCGTCCCAGCCCACCACAGCCCGTCCCAGCCCACCACAGCCCACCACAGCGCGTCCCAGTCCACCACAGCCCACCACAGCCCACCACAGCCCGTCCCAGCCCACCACAGCCCGTCCCAGCACACCACAGCCCGTCCCAGCACACCACAGCCTACAACAGCACGTCCCGGCCCACCGCAGCCCGTCCCAGCCCACTACGGTCCACCACGGCCCGTCCAGGCCCATCACCGCCCGTCCCGGCCCACCATGGTCCGTCCCGGCCCACCGCGGCCCACCTCAGCCCACCACAGCCTGTCCCAGCCCACCACAGCCTGTCCCAGCCCACCACTGCCCGTCCCAGCCCACCACTGCCCGTCCCAGCCCACCACTGCCCGTCCCAGCCCGTCCCAGCTCGTCCCAGCCCACCACAGGCCTTCCCAGCCCCTCCCAGACCCCCAGAGCCGGCCCAGCCCGTTTCAGCCCCTCCCAGACCGTCTGAGCTCACCACACCCCACCACAGCCCATCCCAGCCCACCACGGCCTGTTCCAGCCCAGCAGAGGCCGTTCCAGTCCACCAGAGCCCGTCCCAACCTACCACAGCTTGTCCCGGCCCACCATAGCCCGTCCCAGCCCGCCACAGCCCGTCCCAGCCCACTGCGACCCGTCCCAGCCCACCACAGCCCGTCTTAGCCCAACCCAGCCCCCCACAGCCCGTCCCAACCCACCACAGTTCACCACGGCCCGTCCCAGCCCACAACGGTCCACCACGGCTCACCACAGCCCGTCCCAGCCCACCACAATTCGTCCCAGTGCACCACAGCGCGTCCCAGCCCAACACAGCCCGTCCCGGCACACCACAGCCCATCCCGTCCCACCACAGCCCGTCCCATCCCACCACAGCCCGTCCCGGCCCACCACAGCCCGTCCCGGCCCACCACAGCCCGTCCCGGCCCACCACAGCCCGTCACGGCCCACCACAGCCCGTCACGGCCCACCAGAGCCCGTCTCAGCACACCACAGCCCGTCCCAGCCCACCACAGCCCATCCCGTCCCACCACAGCCCACCAAAGCCCGTCCCAGACCACCACAGCCCAATACAGCCCACCACAGCCCAATACAGCACACCACAGGCTACCGTAGACCACCACAGCCCGTCTCAGCCCACCACAGCCCATCCCGGCCCACCACAGCCCACCACAGCGCGTCCCAGCCTGCCACAGCCCGTCCCAGCCCGCCACAGCCCAATACAGCCCACCACAGCCCAATACAGCCCACCACAGCCCGTCTCAGCTCACCACAACCCACCACAGCCCGTCCAAGCCCACCACAGCCCATTACAGCTTACCACAGCCCGTCCCAGCCCACCAGACCCCGTTCCAGCCCACCAGAGCCCACCAAAGCCCGTCCCCGCCCACCACAGCCTGTCCCCGCTCACCACTGCCCGTCCCAGCCCGTCCCAGGCCACCACAGCCCTTCCCTGCTCACCACAGCCTGTCCCCGCCCACCACAACTTGTCCCCGCTCACTACAGCCCGGCCCGGCCCACCACGGCCCGTCATGGCCAACCAAGGCTGGTCCTGGCCCACCACAGCCCGTCCCAGCCCTTCCCAGCCCACCGCAGCGCGTGCCAGCCCACCACAGCCCGTCCCAGCCCACCACAGCCCGTCCCAGCCCACCACAGCGCGTCCCAGCATAGCACAGCGTGTCCCAGCCCACCACAGCCCGTCCCAGCCCACCACAGCCCGTCCCAGCACACCACAGCCTACAACAGCACGTCATAGCCCACCAAAGCCCGTCCCAGCCCACTACAGTCCACCACGGCCCGTCCAGGCCCATCACCGCCCGTCCCGGCCCACCATGGTCCGTCCCGGCCCACCGCGGTCCACCTCAGGCCACCACTGCTCGTCCCAGCCCACCACTGCCCGTCCCAGCCCGTCCCAGCTCGTCCCAGCCCATCACAGGCCTTCCCAGCCCCTCCCAGACCCCCAGAGCCGGCCCAGCCCGTTCCAGCCCCTCCCAGACCGTCTCAGCTCACCACACCCCACCACAGCCCATCCCAGCCCACCACGCCATGTTCCAGCCCACCAGAGCCCGTCCCAGTCCACCACAGCCCGTCCCAACCTACCACAGCTTGTCCCGGCCCACCATAGCCCATCCCGTCCCACCACAGCCCGTCCTGGCCCACCACAGCCCGTCTCAGCACACCACAGCCCGTCCCGGCCCACCAGAGCCCGTCCCAGGCCACCATAGCCCAATACAGCCCACCACAGCCTGTCCCAGCCCGTCCCAGCCCATCTCAGCTCACCACAACCCACCACAGCCCGTCCAAGCCCACCACAGCCCATTACAGCTTACCACAGCCCGTCCCAGCCCACCAGAGCCCGTTCCAGCCCACCAGAGCACACCAAAGCCCGTCCCCGCCCAACACAGCCCGTCCCAGCCCGTCCCAGCCCACCACAGCCCTTCCCTGCTCACCACAGCCTGTCCCAGCCCACCACGTCCGACCACAGCCCACCACGGCCCACCACAACCCACCACGGCTTACCACAGCCCACCACAGTTCACCACGGCACACCACGGCACGCCATAGCCCACCACAGCCTGTCCCAGCCCACCACGGCCCACCGCATCCCGTCCCAGCCCACCACAGCCCGTCCCAGACCACCACAGCCCGTCCCAGCCCTCCACAGCCCGTCTCAGCCCACCACAGCCCACCACAGCTTGTCCCAGCCCACCACAGTCCGTCCCAGCCCAACACAGCCTATCCCAGCACACCACAGCCCGTCCCAGCCCGTCCCAGCCCGTCCCAGCCCACCACAGCCCGTCCCAGCCCACCACAGCCCGTCCCAGCCCACCACAGCTCGTCCCAGCCCACCACAGCCCATCCCAGCACACCACAGCCTACCACAGCACGTCCCGGCCCACCAGAGCCAGTCCCAGCCCACCACAGCCCATCCCAGCCAACCACAGCCCGTCCCAGCCCACCACAGCCCGTCCCAGCCCTTCCCAGCCCACCACAGCGCGTCCCAGCCCCCCACAGCGCATCCCAGCCCACCATAGCGCATCCCAGCCCACCACAGCGCATCCCAGCCCACCACAGCCCACCACAGCTTGTCCCAGCCCACCAGAGCCCGTCCCACCCCACCACAGCCCGTCCCAGCCCACCAGAGCCCACCACAGCTTGTCCCAGCCCACCACAGCCCGTCCCAGCCCACCACAGCCCGTCCCAGGACACCACAGTCCGTCCCAGCCCACCACAGCCCACCACAGCCCGTCCCAGCCCACCACAGCTCGTCCCAGCCCACCACAGGCCACCAAGTCCCGTCCCCGCCCACCACAGCCCATCCCCGCCCACCACAGCCCGTCCCCGCCCACCACAGCCCGTCCCTGCCCACCACAACTTGTCCCCACACACTACGGCCCTTCCCGGCCCACCACGGCCCGTCCCAGCCAACCAAGACCGGTCCCGGCCCACCACAGCCCATCCCAACCCACCACAGCCTGTTCCAGCCCACCACAGACCGTGCCCGCCCACCACAGCACACCCAAGCCCGTCCCAGCCCACCACAACCCGTCACCGCCCACCACAACCCGTCACCGTCCACCACAGCCCGTCCAAGGCGTCCCAGCCCGTCCCAGCCCATCTCAGCCCGTCCCAGCCCACCAGAACTCGTCCCAGCCCACCACAGCTCGTCCCAGCCCACCACAGCCCGTCCCAGCTCACCAAAGCCCGTTCCAGCCCACCACAGCCCACCAAAGCCCGTCCCCGCCCACCAAAGCCCGTCACCCGCCCACCACAACACGTCACCGCCCACCACAACCCGTCCAAGGCGTCCCAACCCGTCCCAGCCCATGTCAGCCCGTCCCAGCCCACCACAACTCGTCCCAGCCCACCACAGCCCGTCCCAGCCTGTCCCAGTCCATTGCGGCCCACCACATCCCGTCCCAGCCCGTCCCATCCCACCATAGACCACCACAGCTCGTCCCATCCCACCACAGCCCACCACAGCCCGTCCCAGCCTGTCCCGGCCCACCACAGCCCGTCTCAGCCCGATCCAGCTCACCACAGCCCGTCCCAGCTCACCACATCCCGTCATAGCCCCCCACAGCCCATCCCAGGACACCACAGCTCACCACAGTTCACCACGGCCCGTCCCAGCCCACAACGGCCCACCGCGGCCCACCACAGCCCGTCCCAGCCCACCACGGCCCGTCCCAGCCCACCACGGCCCGTCCCAGCCCACCACGGCCCGTCCCAGTTCGTGCCAGCCAATACCAGCCCACCACAGCCCGTGCCAGCCTGTCCCAGCCCACCACAGCCCTTCCCAGCCCACCACATCCAGTCCCAGCCCACCAAAGCCCACGACAGCCCGTCCCATCCCACCAGAGCCCACCACAGCTTGTCCCAGACCACCACAGCCCGTCCCAGCCTGTAACAGCCCACCAAAGCCCGTCCCAGCCCACCACAGCCCTTCCCAGCACACGACAGCCCATCCCAGCACACCACAGCCTACCACAGCACGTACCGGCCCACCAGAGCCTGTCCCAGCCCACCACAGCCCATCCCAGCCCACCACAGCCCGTCCCAGCCCACCACAGCCCGTCCCAGCACACCACAGCTTGTCCCCGCCCACCACAATATGTCCCCGCCCACTACAGACCGGACCGGCCCACCACAGCCCGTCACGGCCAACCAAGGCGGGTCCTGGCCCACCACGACCCGTCCCAGCCCACCACAGCCCGTCCCAGCCCTTCCCAGCCCACCACAGCGCGTCCCAGCCCACCACAGCGCGTCCCAGCACACCACAGCGCGTCCCAGCCCACCACAGCCCGTCCCAGCCCACCACAGCCCGTCCCAGCCCACCACTGCCCGTCCCAGCCCACCACAGCCCGTCCCAGCCCGTCCCAGCTCGTCCCAGCCCACCACAGGCCTTCCCAGCCCCTCCCAGACCCCCAGAGCCGGCCCAGCCCGTTTCAGCCCCTCCCAGACCGTCTCAGCTCACCACACCCCACCACAGCCCATCCCAGCCCACCACGGCCTGTTCCAGCCCACCAGAGCCCGTCCCAGTCCACCAGAGCCCGTCCCAACCTACCACAGCTTGTCCCGGCCCACCATAGCCCATCCCGGCCCACCACAGCCCGTCCCGGCCCACCAGAGCCCGTCTCAGCACACCACAGCCTGTCCTGGCTCACCGCAGCCCGTCCCGTCCAACCACAGCCCACCACAGCCCGTCCCAGCCCACCACAGCCCGTCCCAGCCCACCACAGGCCACTACAGCACACCACAGGCTACCGTAGACCACCACAGCCCGTCCCAGCCCACCACAGCCTGTCCCGTCCCACCACAGCCCACCACAGCCCGTCCCAGCCCGTCCCAGCCCATCTCAGAACACCACAACCCACCACAGCCCGTCCAAGCCCACCACAGCCCATTACAGCTTGCCACAGCCCGTCCCAGCCTACCAGAGCCCGTTCCAGCCCACCAGAGCCCACCAAAGCCCGTCCCCGCTCACCACAGCCCGTCCCAGCCCGTCCCAGGCCACCACAGCCCTTCCCTGCTCACCACAGCCTGTCCCCGCCCACCACAACTTGTCCCCGCCCACTACAGCCCGGCCCGGCCCACCACAGCCCGTCACGGCCAACCAAGGCCGGTCCTGGCCCACCACGGCCCGTCCCAGCCCACCACAGCTTGTCCCAGCCCACCACGTCCGACCACAGCCCACCACGGCCCACCACAACCCACCACGGCTTACCACAGCCCACCACAGTTCACCACGGAACACCACGGCACGTCATAGCCCACCACAGGCTGTCCCAGCCCACCACGGCCCACCACAGCCCACCATGGCCCACCGCATCCCGTCAAAGCCCACCACAGCCCGTCCCAGACCACCACAGCCCGTCCCAGCCCACCACAGCCCGTCCCAGCCCACCACAGCCCTTTTCAGCCCACCACAGCCCACCACAGCTTGTCCGAGCCAACCAGAGCCCGTCCCAGCCCACCACAGCCCGTCTCAGCCCACCACAGTCCACCCCAACTTGTCCCAGCCCACCACAGCCCGTCCCAGCCCACCACAGCCCGTCCCAGCACACCACAGCCCGTCCCAGCCCTTCCCAGCCCGTCCCAGCCCGTCCCAGCCCACCACAGCCCGTCCCAGCCCACCACAGCCCGTCCCAGCCCACCACAGCCCGTCCCAGCCCACGACAGCCCATCCCAGCACACCACAGCCTACCACAGCACGTCCCGGCCCACCAGAGCCAGTCCCAGCCCACCACAGCCCATCCCAGCCAACCACAGCCCGTCCCAGCCCACCACAGCCCGTCCCAGCCCTTCCCAGCCCACCACAGCCCGTCCCAGCCCTTCCCAGCCCACCACAGCTTGTCCCAGCCCACCACAGTCCGTCCCAGCCCACCGCAGCCCGTCCCAGGACACCACAGTCCGTCCCAGCCCACCACAGTCCGTCCCAGCCCACCGCAGCCCACCACAGCCAACCACAGCCCGTCCCAGCCCACCACAGCCCGTCCCAGCCCTTCCCAGCCCACCACAGCACGTCCCAGCCCACCACAGCGCATCCCAGCCCACCACAGCGCATCCCAGCCCACCACAGCCCGTTTCAGCCCACCACAGCCCACCACAGCTTGTCCCAGCCCACCAGAGCCCGTCCCAGCCCACCAGAGCCCACCACAGCTTGTCCCAGCCCACCGCAGTCCGTCCCAGCCCACCGCAGCCCGTCCCAGCCCACCACAACCCACCAAAGCCCGTCCCCGCTCACCACACCCCGTCCCCGCCCACCACAGCCCGTCCCCGCCCACCACAGCCCGTCCCCGCCCACCACAGCCCGTCCCTGCCCACTACAACTTGTCCCCGCCCACCACAACTTGTCCCCACCCTCTACGGCCCTTCCCGGCCCACCACGGCCCGTCCCAGCCAACCAAGACCGGTCCCGGCACACCACGGCACGGCCCAGCCCACCAAAGCCCGTTCCAGCCCACCAAAGCCCTTCCCCGCCCACCACAACCCGTCACCGCCCACCACAACCCGTCCAAGGCGTCCCAGCCCGTCCCAGCCCATGTCAGCCCGTCCCAGCCCACCACAACTCGTCCCAGCCCACCACAGCCCGTCCCAGCCTGTCCCAGCCCACCACAGCCCGTCCCAGCCTGTCCCAGTCCATTGCGGCCCACCACATCCCGTCCCAGCCCGTCCCATCTTACCATAGACCACCACAGCTCGTCCCAGCCCACCACAGCCCACCACAGCCCGTCCCAGCACGTCCCAGCCCGTCCCGGCCCACCACAGCCCGTCCCAGCCTTTCCCAGCCCACCACAGACCATTCCGGCCCACCACGGCCCACCACAGCCCACCGCAGTCCGTCCCAGCCCAGCACAGCCCGTCCCAGCCCAGCACAGCCCGTCCCAGCCCAGCACAGCCCGTCCCAGCCCAGCACAGCCCACCACAGCCCACCACGGCCACCCACAGCCCACCACGGCCACCCACAGCCCACCACGGCCCACCACGGCCCCTTCCAGACCAACACAGCATGTCCCAGCACTCCACAGCCCGCCACAGACCATCTCAGCCCACCACAGACCGTCCCAGCTCACCATAGCCCACCACAGCCCGTCCCGGCCCCCCACAGTGCGTCCTTGCCCACCACAGCCCGTCCCAGCACACCACAGCCCATCCCCGCATACCACAGCCCGTCCCAGCGCACCACAGCCCATCCCAGCCTGCCACAGCCCACCACAGACCGTCCCAACCCACCGCAGCCCGTCCCAGCCCACCGCAGCCGGTCCCAGCCCACCACAGCCCACCGCAACCCGTCCCAGCCCATCGCAGCCCGTCCAAGCTCACCACAGCCCGTCCCAGCCCACCGCAGCCCGTCCCAGCCCACCGCAACCCGTCCCAGCCCACCGCAACCCGTCCCAGCCCACCGCAGCCTTTCACAGCCCACCACAGGTCACGACACCCCACCACAGCCCGCCACAGCCCTCCACAGCCCAACCCAGCCTACCACAGCTTATCCCAGCACACCACAGCTCGTCACAGACCACCACAGCCCACCACAGGCCACCACGGCCCATCTCAGCCTACTACAGCCCACCACAGCCCGTCCCAGCCCATCACAGATGATCCCAGCAAACCACAACCCGTCCCAGCCCACCGCAGCCCGTCCCAGCCCACCACAGCCCGTCCCAGCCCACCACAGCCCGTCCCAGCGCACCACAGCCCGTCCCAGCGCACCACAGCTTATCGCAGTCCACCACAGCCCGTCCCAGCCATTCACACATGACCCCAGCAAACCACAGCCCGTCCCAGCACACCGCAGCCCGTCCCAGCCCACCACAGCCCGTCCCAGCCTGTCCAAGCCCGTCCCAGCCCACCACAGCCCTTCCCAGCACACCACAGCCCGTCCCAGCCCGTCCCAGCCCATCACAGCCCGTTCCAGATCACCACAAACCGTTCCAGCCCACCACAGCCCACCACAGCCCTTCCCAGCCTGTCCCAGCTCACTACAGACCGTCACCGCACACCACAGCCCTTCACAGCCTGTCCCAGCGCACCACAGCCCATCACCGCCAGCCACAGCCCGTCCCCGCACAACACAGCCCGTCCCAGCCCAACACAGCCCGTCCCAGCCCGTCCCAGCCCACCACAGAATGTCCCAGCCCACCACAGCCCGTCCCGGCCCACCACAGCCCGTCCCAGCCCACCACAGCCCATCCAGGCCCACCACAGCCCAGCACAGCCCGTCCCAGCCCACCTGTGTTAGGAAGAATATCTCACCTTCTTCATGTTGGCACCGCCTTTCCCTACGATGTTCTTGTGGAACTGTTTGCAGATGGGGACAGAAATAGAAAAGCTGTTTTCAACCTAAGGGAGAAAGGAAGGGAGACCTGAAGATTACACTGTCGTGGCAAGGGAGGCCCGACTTCAGGAGCTCTGATAAACGAGCTTTTGAAAACAGACCCAAGGAAGTTCTCTATACGAGGGACTTTTGTAAGACTAAACAAAGGCAAGGACGTTCCCCTATAGCCTTCCCATAACAGGTACTACCCCCTGCCTCCATTCAGCCAAAACAGCGCCGACAGCTCCCTCCTCTTGAGGTGTTTTAGCTCTACCCAAGCCAGTAGAGCTCTGCTTTGCCCCAGGGTTATCCAGGCACGTAGAAGGGAAGAGCAGGCAGACCTCCTTACCAGGTCTGCCACCATCTTTTCCATCGCAGCCCACCACAGCCCGTCTCAGCTCACCACAGCCCTTCCCAGCCCACCACACCCACCACAGCCCGTCCCAGCCCACCACAGCCCGTCCCACCCCACCACGGCCCATCCCGGCCCCCCATGGCCCGTCCCGGCCCGTCCCGGCCCACCACGGCCCACCAGAGCCAGTCCCGGCCCATCCCAGCCCGTCTCGTCCCGTCCCAGCTCGTCCCGTCCCGTCCCAGAACAGCCCGTCCCGTCCCAGCCCACCACAACCCGTCCCGTCCCTTCCCAGCACAGCCCGTCCCGGCCTGTCCCGTCCCGTTGCAGCTCGTCCCGTCCCGTCCCAGGCCTTCCCAGCCCACCGCAGCCCGTCCCAGCCCGTCACAGCTCGTCCCAGCCCGTCCCAGGCCTTCCCAGCCCACCCCAGCCCGTCCCAGCCCACCGCAGCCCGTCCCCGCCCACCGGAGCCCGTCCCCGCCCACGAAAGCCCGTCCCAGCTTACCACATCCCGTCCCAGCTTACCATAGCCCATCACAGCCCACCACGGTCCACCACAGCGCACCACAGCCTGTCCCAGCCCACCATGGCCTGTAACAACCCACCACGGCCCGTCCCAGCCCACCACAGCCCGTCCCGGCCTACTACGGCTCGTCCCAGACCACCGCAGCCCGTCCCAACCCACCGCAGCCCGTCCCAGCCCGTCCCAGCCCACCGCAGCCCGTCCCAGCCAACCTTAGCTCGTCCCAGACCACCACAGCCCGTCCCAGCCAACCGCAGTCCGTCCCAGTCCACCGCAGCCCGTCCCAGCCCACCGCAGCCCGTCCCAGCCAACCACAGCCCCTTCCAGCTGTCCCAGCAAATCCCAGCCCACCACAGCCCGTCTCAGTTCACCACAGCGCGTCCCAGTCCACCACACCCACCACAGCCCGTCCCAGCCCAATCCAGCCCACCACAGCCCACCGCAGCCCGGTCCCAGCCCACCACACCCCACCGCAGCCGGTCCCAGCCCACCACACCCCACCGCAGCCTGTCCCAGCCCACCACAGCCCGTCCCACCACACCACTGCCCGTCCCAGCCCACCACGGCCCGTCCCAGCCCGTCTCGGCCTGTCCCAACCTGCCACGGCCCGTCCCAGCTCGCCACGGCCCGTCCCAGCCCGCCACGGCCCGTCCCAGCCCGCCACGGCCCGTCCCAGCCCGCCACGGCCCGTCCCAGCCCACCACGGCCCGTCCCAGCTCACCACGGCCCGTCCCAGCCCACCACTGACCACCACAGTTCATCCCAGCCCACCACAGTTCGTCCCAGCCCGCTACGGCCCGTCCCGGCCCACCACGGCCCGTCCCAGCCCACCACGGCCCACCACGGCCCGTCCCACCACACCACTGCCCGTCCCAGCCCACCACGGCCCGTCCCAGCCCGTCTCGGCCTGTCCCAACCCGCCACGGCCCGTCCCAGCTCGCCACGGCCCGTCCCAGCCCGCCACGGCCCGTCCCAGCCCGCCACGGCCCGTCCCAGCCCGCCACGGCCCGTCCCAGCCCACCACGGCCCGTCCCAGCTCACCACGGCCCGTCCCAGCCCACCACTGACCACCACAGTTCATCCCAGCCCACCACAGTTCGTCCCAGCCCGCTACGGCCCGTCCCGGCCCACCACGGCCCGTCCCAGCCCACCACGGCCCACCACGGCCCGTCCCAGCCCACGAAAGCCCGTCCCAGCCCACGAAAGCTCGTCCCAGCTTACCACATCCCGTCCCAGCTTACCATAGCCCATCACAGCCCACCACGGTCCACCACAGCGCACCACAGCCCGTCCCAGCCCACCATGGCCTGTAACAACCCACCACGGACCGTCCCAGCCCACCACGGCCCGTCCCGGCCTACTACGGCTCGTCCCAGCCCACCACAGCCTACCCCAGCCCACCAGAGCCCATCCCAGCCCACCACCGCTCGTCCCAGCTCACCACGGCCCGTCCCAGCACGTCCCAGCCCACCACAGCCCGTCCCAGCCCACCACAGCCCGTCCCAGCCCACCACAGCCCGTCCCAGCCGTCCACAGGCCACTACAGCACACCACAGGCAATTACAACACACCACAGCCCGTCACAGCTCGTCCCAGCCCTTCCCAGCCCACCCCAGCATGCCCCAGGCCCCCACAGCCCACGACAGCCCATCCCAGACCAAGACAGCCCGTCCAAGCCCACCACAGACCACTACAGAACACCACAGACCACTACAGAACACCACAGCCTACCGCAGCCCACCACAGCCCGTCCCAGCTCGTCCAAGCCCGTCCCCGCCCACCACAGCCCGTCCCAGGCCTTCCCAGCCCACCACAGCCCACCACAGCCCGTCCCAGCACGTCCCAGCCCGTCCCGGCCCACCACAGCCCGTCCCAGCCTTTCCCAGCCCACCACAGACCATCCCGGCCCACCACGGCCCACCACAGCCCACCGCAGTCCGTCCCAGCCCAGCACAGCCCGTCCCAGCCCAGCACAGCCCGTCCCAGCCCAGCACAGCCCGTCCCAGCCCAGCACAGCCCACCACAGCCCACCACGGCCACCCACAGCCCACCACGGCCACCCACAGCCCACCACGGCCCACCACGGCCCCTTCCAGACCAACACAGCATGTCCCAGCACTCCACAGCCCGCCACAGACCATCTCAGCCCACCACAGCCCGTCCCAGCTCACCATAGCCCACCACAGCCCGTCCCGGCCCCCCACAGTGCGTCCTTGCCCACCACAGCCCGTCCCAGCACACCACAGCCCATCCCCGCATACCACAGCCCGTCCCAGCGCACCACAGCCCATCCCAGCCTGCCACAGCCCACCACAGACCGTCCCAACCCACCGCAGCCCGTCCCAGCCCACCGCAGCCGGTCCCAGCCCGTCCCAGCCCACCGCAACCCGTCCCAGCCCATCGCAGCCCGTCCAAGCTCACCACAGCCCGTCCCAGCCCACCGCAGCCCGTCCCAGCCCACCGCAACCCGTCCCAGCCCACCGCAACCCGTCCCAGCCCACCGCAGCCTTTCACAGCCCACCACAGGTCACGACACCCCACCACAGCCCGCCACAGCCCTCCACAGCCCAACCCAGCCTACCACAGCTTATCCCAGCACACCACAGCTCGTCACAGACCACCACAGCCCACCACAGGCCACCACGGCCCATCTCAGCCTACTACAGCCCACCACAGCCCGTCCCAGCCCATCACAGATGATCCCAGCAAACCACAACCCGTCCCAGCCCACCGCAGCCCGTCCCAGCCCACCACAGCCCGTCCCAGCCCACCACAGCCCGTCCCAGCGCACCACAGCCCGTCCCAGCGCACCACAGCTTATCGCAGTCCACCACAGCCCGTCCCAGCCATTCACACATGACCCCAGCAAACCACAGCCCGTCCCAGCACACCGCAGCCCGTCCCAGCCCACCACAGCCCGTCCCAGCCTGTCCAAGCCCGTCCCAGCCCACCACAGCCCTTCCCAGCACACCACAGCCCGTCCCAGCCCGTCCCAGCCCATCACAGCCCGTTCCAGATCACCACAAACCGTTCCAGCCCACCACAGCCCACCACAGCCCTTCCCAGCCTGTCCCAGCTCACTACAGACCGTCACCGCACACCACAGCCCTTCACAGCCTGTCCCAGCGCACCACAGCCCATCACCGCCAGCCACAGCCCGTCCCCGCACAACACAGCCCGTCCCAGCCCAACACAGCCCGTCCCAGCCCGTCCCAGCCCACCACAGAATGTCCCAGCCCACCACAGCCCGTCCCGGCCCACCACAGCCCGTCCCAGCCCACCACAGCCCATCCAGGCCCACCACAGCCCAGCACAGCCCGTCCCAGCCCACCTGTGTTAGGAAGAATATCTCACCTTCTTCATGTTGGCACCGCCTTTCCCTACGATGTTCTTGTGGAACTGTTTGCAGATGGGGACAGAAATAGAAAAGCTGTTTTCAACCTAAGGGAGAAAGGAAGGGAGACCTGAAGATTACACTGTCGTGGCAAGGGAGGCCCGACTTCAGGAGCTCTGATAAACGAGCTTTTGAAAACAGGCTTAGACCCAAGGAAGTTCTCTATACGAGGGACTTTTGTAAGACTAAACAAAGGCAAGGACGTTCCCCTATAGCCTTCCCATAACAGGTACTACCCCCTGCCTCCATTCAGCCAAAACAGCGCCGACAGCTCCCTCCTCTTGAGGTGTTTTAGCTCTACCCAAGCCAGTAGAGCTCTGCTTTGCCCCAGGGTTATCCAGGCACGTAGAAGGGAAGAGCAGGCAGACCTCCTTACCAGGTCTGCCACCATCTTTTCCATCGCAGCCCACCACAGCCCGTCTCAGCTCACCACAGCCCTTCCCAGCCCACCACACCCACCACAGCCCGTCCCAGCCCACCACAGCCCGTCCCACCCCACCACGGCCCATCCCGGCCCCCCATGGCCCGTCCCGGCCCGTCCCGGCCCACCACGGCCCACCAGAGCCAGTCCCGGCCCATCCCAGCCCGTCTCGTCCCGTCCCAGCTCGTCCCGTCCCGTCCCAGAACAGCCCGTCCCGTCCCAGCCCACCACAACCCGTCCCGTCCCTTCCCAGCACAGCCCGTCCCGGCCTGTCCCGTCCCGTTGCAGCTCGTCCCGTCCCGTCCCAGGCCTTCCCAGCCCACCGCAGCCCGTCCCAGCCCGTCCCAGCTCGTCCCAGCCCGTCCCAGGCCTTCCCAGCCCACCCCAGCCCGTCCCAGCCCACCGCAGCCCGTCCCCGCCCACCGGAGCCCGTCCCCGCCCACGAAAGCCCGTCCCAGCTTACCACATCCCGTCCCAGCTTACCATAGCCCATCACAGCCCACCACGGTCCACCACAGCGCACCACAGCCTGTCCCAGCCCACCATGGCCTGTAACAACCCACCACGGCCCGTCCCAGCCCACCACAGCCCGTCCCGGCCTACTACGGCTCGTCCCAGCCCACCGCAGACCGTCCCAACCCACCGCAGCCCGTCCCAGCCCGTCCCAGCCCACCGCAGCCCGTCCCAGCCAACCTTAGCTCGTCCCAGACCACCACAGCCCGTCCCAGCCCACTGCAGTCCATCCCAGTCCACCGCAGCCCGTCCCAGCCCACCGCAGCCCGTCCCAGCCAACCACAGCCCCTTCCAGCTGTCCCAGCAAATCCCAGCCCACCACAGCCCGTCTCAGTTCACCACAGCGCGTCCCAGTCCACCACACCCACCACAGCCCGTCCCAGCCCAATCCAGCCCACCACAGCCCACCGCAGCCCGGTCCCAGCCAACCACACCCCACCGCAGCCGGTCCCAGCCCACCACACCCCACCGCAGCCTGTCCCAGCCCACCACAGCCCGTCCCACCACACCACTGCCCGTCCCAGCCCACCACGGCCCGTCCCAGCCCGTCTCGGCCTGTCCCAACCCGCCACGGCCCGTCCCAGCTCGCCACGGCCCGTCCCAGCCCGCCACGGCCCGTCCCAGCCCGCCACGGCCCGTCCCAGCCCGCCACGGCCCGTCCCAGCCCACCACGGCCCGTCCCAGCTCACCACGGCCCGTCCCAGCCCACCACTGACCACCACAGTTCATCCCAGCCCACCACAGTTCGTCCCAGCCCGCTACGGCCCGTCCCGGCCCACCACGGCCCGTCCCAGCCCACCACGGCCCACCACGGCCCGTCCCAGCCCACGAAAGCCCGTCCCAGCCCACGAAAGCTCGTCCCAGCTTACCACATCCCGTCCCAGCTTACCATAGCCCATCACAGCCCACCACGGTCCACCACAGCGCACCACAGCCCGTCCCAGCCCACCATGGCCTGTAACAACCCACCACGGACCGTCCCAGCCCACCACGGCCCGTCCCGGCCTACTACGGCTCGTCCCAGCCCACCACAGCCTACCCCAGCCCACCAGAGCCCATCCCAGCCCACCACCGCTCGTCCCAGCTCACCACGGCCCGTCCCAGCACGTCCCAGCCCACCACAGCCCGTCCCAGCCCACCACAGCCCGTCCCAGCCCACCACAGCCCGTCCCAGCCGTCCACAGGCCACTACAGCACACCACAGGCAATTACAACACACCACAGCCCGTCACAGCTCGTCCCAGCCCTTCCCAGCCCACCCCAGCATGCCCCAGGCCCCCACAGCCCACGACAGCCCATCCCAGACCAAGACAGCCCGTCCAAGCCCACCACAGACCACTACAGAACACCACAGACCACTACAGAACACCACAGCCTACCGCAGCCCACCACAGCCCGTCCCAGCTCGTCCAAGCCCGTCCCCGCCCACCACAGCCCGTCCCAGGCCTTCCCAGCCCACCACAGCCCGTCCCGGACCACGACAGCCCATCCCGGACCTACCACAACCCGTCCCCGACCACCACAGCAGGTCCAAGCCCACCACAGCCTGTCCCAGCCCACCACAGACCGTCCCAGCTCTCCACAGCTCTCCATAGCCCGTCCCAATCCTCCACAGCCCATCCCAGCCTAACACAGCCCGTCCCAGCCCAACACAGCTTATCCCAGCCCACTACAGCCCGTCCCAGCCCACCACAGCCCCACCCAGCCCATCACAGGCCACTACAGCACACCACAACCTACCGCAGACCACCACAGCCCGTCCCAGCCCATCACAGCTCGTACCAGCCCGACACAGCCCACCATAGCCCGTCTCAGCTCACCACAGCCTGTCCCAGCCCACCACGGCCCACCACAGCCCGTCCCAGCTAAACACAGTCCGTCCCAGCCCACCACACTCACCACAACTCGTCCCAGACCGTTCCAGCACAGCACAGCCCATCCAAGCCCACCACAGCCCGTCCCAGCCCACCATAGCCGTTCTAGCCCATCCCAGCCCACCACAGCCCTTCCCAGCCCCCCACAGCCCACCACAGCCCCTCCCAGCCCTACACAGGCTGTCCCAGCCCGTCCCAGCCCACCACAGCCCGTCCCAGCCCACCAAAGCCCGTCCCAACCCACCAAAGCCCATTGCAGCCATACCCAACCCACCACAGCCGGTTTGAGACCACCAGAGCCTGTCCCGGCCCACCACAGCCCGTCCCCGCCCACCACAGCCCGTCCCAGCCCACCACAGCCCGTCCCAGCTCGTCCCAGCCCGTCCCAGGCCTTCCCCGCCCACCACAGCCTGTCCCGGACCACGACAGCCCGTCCCGGACCTACCACAACCCATCCTCGACCACAACAGCAGGTGCAAGCCCACCACAGCCTGTTCCAGCCCACCACACACCGTGCCAGCCCACCACAGCCCATCCCAAACCACCACAGCCCACCACAGCCCGTCCCAACCCACCACAGCCCACCATGGCTTACCACGGCGCACCACAGCCTGTCCCAGCCCACCACAGGCCACCATAGCCCGTCCCAGCACACAACAGCCCGTCCCAGCCCACCAGAGCCCGGCCCGGCCCACCTCAGCTTGTCCCAGCTCATCCTAGCCCACCACAGCCCGTCACAGGCCGTCCCAGCCCACCACATAAAGTACCAGCCCACCATAACCAACCACAGCCTATCCCAGCCCACCACGGCCCGTCCGAGCCCACCCCAGCCCACCAAAGCCCACCACAGCCCATCTGAGCTCACCACAGCCCGTCCCAGCCCACCACGGCCCGTCCCAGCCCACCACGGCCCGTCCCAGCCCACCACGGCCCAGCCCAGCCCACCACGGCCCGTCCCAGCCCGTCCCCGCTCGTCCCAGCCCACCACAGCCCACCACAGCTGGTCACAGCCCACCACAGCCTGTCCCAGCCCATCCCAGCCCACGACAGCCCGTCACAGCCTGTCCCAGCCCGCCACAGCCCGTCCCAGCCGACCACAGCTTTTCCCAGCTTGTCCCAGACCACCACAGACCGTCCCAGCCCACCGCAGCCCGTCCCAGCCCACCACATCAAGTACCAGTCCGTCCCAGCCCACCACGGCCCGTCCCAGCCCACCGCAGCCCGTCCCAGCCCACCACAGCCCGTCCCAGCCGTCCCAGCAAATCCCAGCCCACCACAGCCCGTCTCAGCTCACCACAGCCCGTCCCTACCCACCACAGCGTGTCCCAACCCACCACAGCCCACCACAGCCCTTCAGAACCCACCACAGCCCACCACAGCCCGTCCCAGCCCACCACAGCTCGTCCCAGGCCACCACAGACCACCACAGCCCACCACAGCCCGTGAAGCCCACCACATCCCATCTCAGCCCACCACAGCCCACCACGGCTGACCACAGCCCACCACGGCCCATCCAAGCCCACCACGGTCCACCACGGCACGTCCCAGCCCACCACAGAGCACCACAGCCCGTCCCAGCCCACCACAGCCCGTCCCAGCCCACCACAGCCCGTCCCAGCCCACCACAGCCCGTGCCAGCCCACCACGGCCCGCCTCAGCCCACGACAGCCTGTCCCAGCCCACCACAGCCCGTCCCAGCCCACCACAGCCCACCACAGCTTGTCCCAGACCACCACAGCTCTTCCCAGCCCACCATAACCAACCACAGCCTATCCCAGCCGATCCCAGCCCACCACAGCCCGTCCCATCACACCACAGCCCGTCGCAGCCCGTCCCAGCCAACCACGGCCCGTCCCAGCCCACCACAGCCCGTCCCAGCCCACCACGGCCCACCACGGCCCATCCCGGCCCAACACAGCCCACCAAGGCGCACCACAGCCCATCCCAGGCCATTACAGCCTGTCCCAGACCACCACATCCCATCTCAGCCCACCACAGCCCACCACGGCCGACCACAGCCCACCACGGCCGACCACAGCCCACCACGGCCCATCCAAGCCCACCACGGTCCACCACGGCACGTCCCAGCCCACCACAGAGCACCACAGCCCGTCCCAGCCCGTCCCAGCCCACCACAGTATGTCCCAGACCACCAGAGCCCGTCCCAGCCCACCACAGCCCGTCCCAGCCCACCACAGCCCACCACGCCCCGTGCCAACCCACCAGAGCCCGTCCCAGCTCACCACAGCCCACCACAGCCCGTCCCAGACCACAAGAGGTCGTCCCAGCCCACCACTAACCCACCAAAGCCCGTCCCCGCCCACCACAGCCCGTCCCAGCCCACCACAGCGCACCACAGCCTGCCCCAACCCACCTGAGCCCGTCCCAGCTTACCACAGCCCACCACAGCCCATCCCAGCCCACCAGAGGTCGTCCCAGCTCACCACAGCCCACCACAGCCCTTCCCAGCCCGTCCCAGCCCACCACAGCCCGTCCCAGCCCACCACGGCCGCCGCAGACCATCAGAGCCCGTCCCAGCCCACCACAATCCCGTCCCAGCCCACTATAGCCCGTCCCAGCCCACCACAACCCGTTCTAGCTCACCACAACCCACCACAGCGCACCATAGCCCACCACAGCGCACCAGAGTCTGTCCCGGCCCACCAGAGCCTGTCCCAGCCCACCACAGCCCGTCCCAGCCCACCGCAGCCCGCCACGGCCCGTCCCAGCCCACCACAGCCCATTCCAGACCACCAGAGCCCTTCCCAGTTCACCACAGCCCACCACAGCCCGTCCAATTTCACCACAGCCCGTCTCAGCTCACCACAACCCACCACAGCCCGTCCCAGCCCACCGCAGCCTATCCTAACCCGTCCCAGCCCACCACCGCCCGTCCCAGCCCACCACGGCCCGTCCCAGCCCGTCCCAGCCCACGACAGCTCGTCCCAGCCCACGACAGTCCGTCCCAGCCCACCAGAGCCCACCAGAGCCCATCATAGCTCGTCCCAGCCTACCACAGCCCACAAGAGCTTGTCACAGACCACCACAGCCCGTCCAAGCCCAACACAGCCCACTACGGCCCACCACAGCCCGTCCCAGCCCACCACAGCCCGTCCCAGACCACCACAGCCCGTCCCAGACCACCACAGCCTCTCACAGCACACCACAGCCCGTAACAGCCCACCACAGCATGTACCAGCCCGTCCCAGCCCACCACGGCCCGTCTCAGCCCACCACGGCCCGTCTCAGCTCACCACAACCCGTCCCAGACGACCACAGCCCGTCCCAGCCCACCACAGCCCACCACAGCCCGTCCCAGCCCACCACGGCCCGTCCCAGTCCACCACAGCCCGTCCCAGCCCACCAGAGCCCGTCCCAGCCTGTTTCAGCCCAGCACGGCTAACCACGGCCTGTCCCGGCCCACCACGGCCAACCACGGTCCACCATGGCCCACCAGAGCACACCACGGCCCACCACGGCCCTTCCCAGTCCACCACAGCCCACCACAGCCTGTCCCAGCCCACCACGGCCCGTCCCAGCCCACCACGGCCCGTCCCAGACCACCACGGCCCGTCCCAGCCCACCACGGCCCATCACAGCCCACCACAGTTCACCACAGCCCGTCCTAGCCCAGCACGGCCCGTCCCAGCCCACCACGGACCACCACGGCCCATCTCAGCCCACCACAGCCTGTCCAAGCCCAGCACAGCCCTCCACAACCCTCCACAGCCCGTCCCAACCCTCCACAGCTCATCCCAGCCTACCACAGCCCGTCGCAGCCCACCACAGCTTATCCCAGCCCACCGAAACCCGTCCCAGCCCACCACAGCCCACCACAGGTCACCACAGCCCACCACCGGTCACCACAGCCCACCACAGGTCACCACAGCCTGTTTCAGCCCACCACGGTAAACCACGGCCCGTCCCAGCCCACCACGGCCTGCCATGGCCCACCACAGCTCGTCCCAGATAAACACGGCGCACCACAGCCCACCACGGCCCGTCCCGGCCCACCACAGCCCGTCCCAGCACACCACAGCCCACCACAGGCCATCACAGCCCACCACAGCCCGTCCCAGCTTACCACAGCCCACCACAGACCGTCCCAGCCCACCACAGCCCGTCCCAGCCCCTCCCAGCCCGTCTCAACCCACCACAGCCCGTCCCAGCCTGTCCCAGCTCGTCCAAGCCTGGCCCAGACCCCCAGAGCCCGTCGCAGCCCACCACAGCCCGTCACAGCCCGTCCCAGCTCTCCACAACCCACCGCAGCCCGTCCCAGCCCACCACAGCCCGTCCCAGCCCACCACGGCCCACGAAAGCCCACCACAGCCCACCACAGCCCGTCCCAGCCCACCACAAGCCGTCCTAGCCCACCACAGACCTCCAGAGCCCGTCTCAGCTCACCACAGCCTATCCCAGCCCACCACGGCCCACCGCAGCCTATCCCAACCTGTCCCAGCCCACCACGGCCCGTCCCAGCCCACCACGGCCCGTCCCAGCCCACCACGGCCCGTCGCAGCCCACCACGGCCCGTCCCAGCCTACCACGGCCCGTCCTAGCCCACCACGGCCCGTCGCAGCCCACCACGGCCCATCACAGCCCACCACAGTTCACCACAGCCCGTCCTAGCCCAGCACGGCCCGTCCCAGCCCACCACGGACCACCACGGCCCATCTCAGCCCACCACAGCCTGTCCAAGCCCAGCACAGCCCTCCACAACCCTCCACAGCCCGTCCCAACCCTCCACAGCTCATCCCAGCCTACCACAGCCCGTCGCAGCCCAACACAGCTTATCCCAGCCCACCGCAGCCCGTCCCAGCCCACCACAGCCCACCACCGGTCACCACAGCCCACCACAGGTCACCACAGCCTGTTTCAGCCCACCACGGCAAACCACGGCCCGTCCCAGCCCACCACGGCCCGCCATGGCCCACCACAGCTCGTCCCAGACAAACACGGCGCACCACAGCCCACCACGGCCCGTCCCGGCCCACCACAGCCCGTCCCAGCACACCACAGCCCACCACAGCCCATCACAGCCCACCACAGCCCGTCCCAGCTTACCACAGCCCACCACAGACCGTCCCAGCCCACCACAGCCCGTCCCAGCCCCTCCCAGCCCGTCTCAGCCCACCACAGCCTGTCCCAGCCTGTCCCAGCTCGTCCAAGCCTGTCCCAGACCCCCAGAGCCCGTCGCAGCCCACCACAGCCCGTCACAGCCCGTCCCAGCTCTCCACAACCCACCGAAGCCCGTCCCAGCCCACCACAGCCCACCACAGCCCATCCCAGCCCACCACGGCCCGACCCAGCTCGTGCCAACCCGTCACAACACACCACAGCCCACCACAGCCCACCACAGCCAGTCCCAGCCCATCACAGCCCGTCCCAGCCCACCACAGCCCACCACGGCCCACCCCAGACCTCCAGAGCCCGTCTCAGCTCACCAGAGCCCATCACAGCCCACCACAGTTCACCACAGCCCGTCCTAGCCCAGCACGGCCCGTCCCAGCCCACCACGGACCACCACGGCCCATCTCAGCCCACCACAGCCTGTCCAAGCCCAGCACAGCCCTCCACAACCCTCCACAGCCCGTCCCAACCCTCCACAGCTCATCCCAGCCTACCACAGCCCGTCGCAGCCCAACACAGCTTATCCCAGCCCACCGAAACCCGTCCCAGCCCACCGCAACCCGTCCCAGCCCACCACAGCCCACCACAGCCCACCACCGGTCACCACAGCCCACCACAGGTCACCACAGCTTGTTTCAGCCCACCACGGCAAACCACGGCCCGTCCCAGCCCACCACGGCCCGTCCCAGCCCACCACGGCCTGCCATGGCCCACCACAGCTCGTCCCAGATAAACACGGCGCACCACAGCCCACCACGGCCCGTCCCGGCCCACCACAGCCCGTCCCAGCACACCACAGCCCACCACAGCCCATCACAGCCCACCACAGCCCGTCCCAGCTTACCACAGCCCACCACAGACCGTCCCAGCCCACCACAGCCCGTCCCAGCCCCTCCCAGCCCGTCTCAGCCCACCACAGCCCGTCCCAGCCTGTCCCAGCTCGTCCAAGCCTGGCCCAGACCCCCAGAGCCCGTCGCAGCCCACCACAGCCCGTCACAGCCCGTCCCAGCTCTCCACAACCCACCGCAGCCCGTCCCAGCCCACCACAGCCCGTCCCAGCCCACCACGGCCCACGAAAGCCCACCACAGCCCACCACAGCCCGTCCCAGCCCACCACAAGCCGTCCTAGCCCACCACAGACCTCCAGAGCCCGTCTCAGCTCACGACAGCCTATCCCAGCCCACCACGTCCCACCGCAGCCTATCCCAACCTGTCCCAGCCCACCACGGCCCGTCCCAGCCCACCACGGCCCGTCCCAGCCCACCACGGCCCGTCGCAGCCCACCACGGCCCGTCCCAGCCTACCACGGCCCGTCCCAGCCCACCACGGCCCGTCGCAGCCCACCACGGCCCGTCCCAGCCCACCACGGCCCGTCACAGCCCACCACAGTTCACCACAGCCCGTCCTAGCCCAGCACGGCCCGTCCCAGCCCACCACGGACCACCACGGCCCATCTCAGCCCACCACAGCCTGTCCAAGCCCAGCACAGCCCTCCACAACCCTCCACAGCCCGTCCCAACCCTCCACAGCTCATCCCAGCCTACCACAGCCCGTCGCAGCCCAACACAGCTTATCCCAGCCCACCGCAGCCCGTCCCAGCCCACCGCAACCCGTCCCAGCCCACCACAGCCCACCACCGGTCACCACAGCCCACCACAGGTCACCACAGCCTGTTTCAGCCCACCACGGCAAACCACGGCCCGTCCCAGCCCACCACGGCCAGCCATGGCCCACCACAGCTCGTCCCAGACAAACACGGCGCACCACAGCCCACCACGGCCCGTCCCGGCCCACCACAGCCCGTCCCAGCACACCACAGCCCACCACAGCCCATCACAGCCCACCACAGCCCGTCCCAGCTTACCACAGCCCACCACAGACCGTCCCAGCCCACCACAGCCCGTCCCAGCCCCTCCCAGCCCGTCTCAGCCCACCACAGCCTGTCCCAGCCTGTCCCAGCTCGTCCAAGCCTGTCCCAGACCCCCAGAGCCCGTCGCAGCCCACCACAGCCCGTCACAGCCCGTCCCAGCTCTCCACAACCCACCGCAGCCCGTCCCAGCCCACCACGGCCCACGAAAGCCCACCACAGCCCACCACGGCCCACCACAGCCCGTCCCAGCCCACCACAAGCCGTCCTAGCCCACCACAGACCTCCAGAGCCCGTCTCAGCTCACCACAGCCTATCCCAGCCCACCACGGCCCACCGCAGCCTATCCCAACCTGTCCCAGCCCACCACGGCCCGTCCCAGCCCACCACGGCCCGTCCCAGCCCACCACGGCCCGTCGCAGCCCACCACGGCCCGTCCCAGCCTACCACGGCCCATCCCAGCCCACCACAGCCCGTCCCAGCCCACCACAGCCCGTCCCAGCTCGTCTCAGACCACCACAGCCTCTCACAGCACACCACAGCCCGTAACAGCCCACCACAGCAAGTACCAGCCCGTCCCAGCCCACCACGGCCCGTCCCAGCCCACCACGGCCCGTCCCAGCCCACCACATCCCGTCCCAGCCCACCAGAGCCCGTCCCAGCCTGTTTCAGCCCACCACAGCTAACCACGGCCTGTCCCGGCCCACCACGGCCAACCACGGTCCACCATGGCCCACCAGAGCACACCACGGCCCACCACGGCCCTTCCCAGTCCACCACAGTCCACCACGGCCTGTCCTAGCCCACCACGGCCCGTCCCAGCCCACCACGGCCCACCCCAGACCACCACGGCCCGTCCCAGCCCACCACGGCCCATCACAGCCCACCACAGTTCACCACAGCCCGTCCTAGCCCAGCACGGCCCGTCCCAGCCCACCACGGACCACCACGGCCCATCTCAGCCCACCACAGCCTGTCCAAGCCCAGCACAGCCCTCCACAACCCTCCACAGCCCGTCCCAACCCTCCACAGCTCATCCCAGCCTACCACAGCCCGTCGCAGCCCAACACAGCTTATCCCAGCCCACCGAAACCCGTCCCAGCCCACCGCAACCCGTCCCAGCCCACCGCAACCCGTCCCAGCCCACCACAGCCCACCACCGGTCACCACAGCCCACCACCGGTCACCACAGCCCAACACAGGTCACCACAGCCTGTTTCAGCCCACCACGGCAAACCACGGCCCGTCCCAGCCCACCACGGCCTGCCATGGCCCACCACAGCTCGTCCCAGATAAACACGGCGCACCACAGCCCACCACGGCCCGTCCCGGCCCACCACAGCCCGTCCCAGCACACCACAGCCCACCACAGGCCATCACAGCCCACCACAGCCCGTCCCAGCTTACCACAGCCCACCACAGACCGTCCCAGCCCACCACAGCCCATCCCAGCCCCTCCCAGCCCGTCTCAGCCCACCACAGCCCGTCCCAGTCTGTCCCAGCTCGTCCAAGCCTGGCCCAGACCCCCAGAGCCCGTCGCAGCCCACCACAGCCCGTCACAGCCCGTCCCAGCTCTCCACAACCCACCGCAGCCCGTCCCAGCCCACCACAGCCCGTCCCAGCCCACCACGGCCCACGAAAGCCCACCACAGCCCGTCCCAGCCCACCACAAGCCGTCCTAGCCCACCACAGACCTCCAGAGCCCGTCTCAGCTCACCACAGCCTATCCCAGCCCACCACGGCCCACCGCAGCCTATCCCAACCTGTCCCAGCCCACCACGGCCCGTCCCAGCCCACCACGGCCCGTCCCAGCCCACCACGGCCCGTCGCAGCCCACCACGGCCCGTCCCAGCCTACCACGGCCCGTCCCAGCCCACCACGGCCCGTCGCAGCCCACCACAGCCCGTCCCAGCCCACCACGGCCCGTCACAGCCCACCACAGTTCACCACAGCCCGTCCTAGCCCAGCACGGCCCGTCCCAGCCCACCACGGACCACCACGGCCCATCTCAGCCCACCACAGCCTGTCCAAGCCCAGCACAGCCCTCCACAACCCTCCACAGCCCGTCCCAACCCTCCACAGCTCATCCCAGCCTACCACAGCCCGTCGCAGCCCAACACAGCTTATCCCAGCCCAGCGCAGCCCGTCCCAGCCCACCGCAGCCCGTCCTAGCCCACCGCAACCCGTCCCAGCCCACCGCAACCCGTCCCAGCCCACCACAGCCCACCACAGGTCACCAAAGCCCACCACCGGTCACCACAGCCCACCACCGATCACCACAGCTCACCACAGGTCACCACAGCCTGTTTCAGCCCACCACGGCAAACCACGGCCCGTCCCAGCCCACCACGGCCCGCCATGGCCCACCACAGCTCGTCCCAGATAAACACGGCACACCACAGCCCACCACGGCCCGTCCCGGCCCACCACAGCCCGTCCCAGCACACCACAGCCCACCACAGCCCATCACAGCCCACCACAGCCCGTCCCAGCTTACCACAGCCCACCACAGACCGTCCCAGCCCACCACAGCCCGTCCCAACCCCTCCCAGCCCGTCTCAGCCCACCACAGCCTGTCCCAGCCTGTCCCAGCTCGTCCAAGCCTGTCCCAGACCCCCAGAGCCCGTCGCAGCCCACCACAGCCCGTCACAGCCTGTCCCAGCCCACCACGGCCCACGAAAGCCCACCGCAGCCCACCACAGCCCGCCCCAGCCCACCACAAGCCGTCCTAGCCCATCACAGACCTCCAGAGCCCGTCTCAGCTCACCAGAGCCTATCCCAGCCCACCACGGCCCACCACAGCACACCACGGCCCACCGCAGCCTATCCCAACCCGTCCCAGCCCACCACGGCCCGTCCCAGCCCACCACGGCACGTCCCAGCCCACCACGGCCCGTCCCAGCCCGTCCCCAGCCCACGACAGCCCGTCCCAGCCCACGACAGCCCGTCCCAGCCCACCAGAGCCCACCAGAGCCCACCACAGCTCGTCCCAGCCCACCACAGCCCACAAGAGCTTGTCACAGACCACCACAGCCCGTCCCAGCCCACCACAGCCCACTACGGCCCACCACAGCCCGTCCCAGCCCACCACAGCCCGTCCCAGCCCACCACAGCCCGTCCCAGCCCACCACAGCCCGTCCCAGCCCACCACAGCCCGTCCCAGCTCGTCCCAGACCACCACAGCCCACCACAGCCCACCACAGCCCGTAACAGCCCACCACAGCAAGTACCAGCCCGTCCCAGCCCACCACGGCCCGTCTCATCTTACCACAGCCCACCACAGACCGTCCCAGCCCACCACAGCCCGTCCCAGCCCCTCCCAGCCCGTCGCAGCCCACCACAGCCCGTCACAGCCCGTCCCAGCTCTCCACAACCCACCGCAGCCCGTCCCAGCCCACCGCAGCCCGTCCCAGCCCACCACGGCTCACGAAAGCCCACCACAGCCCACCACAGCCCGTCCCAGCCCACCACAAGCCGTCCTAGCCCACCACAGACCTCCAGAGCCCGTCTCAGCTCACCACAGCCTATGCCAGCCCACCACGGCCCACCACAGCACACCACGGCCCACCGCAGCCTATCCCAACCCGTCCCAGCCCACCACGGCCCGTCCCAGCACACCACGGCCCGTCCCAGCCCACCACGGCCCGTCCCAGCCCGTCCCAGCCCACGACAGCCCGTCCCAGCCCACGACAGCCCGTCCCAGCCCACCAGAGCCCACCAGAGCCCACCACAGCTCGTCCCAGCCCACCACAGCCCACAAGAGCTTGTCACAGACCACTACAGCCCTTCCCAGCCCACCACAGCCCGTCCCAGCCCACCACAGCCCGTCCCAGCCCACCACAGCCCGTCCCAGCTCGTCCCAGACCACCACAGCCTCTCACAGCACACCACAGCCCGTAACAGCCCACCACAGCAAGTACCAGCCCGTCCCAGCCCACCACGGCCCGTCTCAGCCCACCACGGCCCGTCCCAGACGACCACAGCCCGTCCCAGCCCACCAGAGCCCGTCCCAGCCCACCAGAGCCTGTCCCAGCCTGTTTCAGCCCACCACGGCTAACCACGGCCTGTCCCGGCCCACCACGGCCAACCACGGTCGACCATGGCCCACCCGAGCACACCACGGCCCACCACAGCCTGTCCCAGCCCACCACAGCCCGTCCCAGCCCACCACGGCCCGTCGCAGCCCACCACGGCCCATCACAGCCCACCACAGTTCACCACAGCCCGTCCTAGCCCAGCACGGCCCGTCCCAGCCCACCACGGACCACCACAGCCAATCTCAGCCCACCACAGCCTGTCCAAGCCCAGCACAGCCCTCCACAACCCTCCACAGCCCGTCCAAACCCTCCACAGCTCATCCCAGCCTACCACAGCCCGTCGCAGCCCACAACACACCTTATCCCAGCCCACCGCAGCCCGTCCCAGCCCACCGCAGCCCGTCCTAGCCCACCGCAACCCGTCCCAGCCCACCGCAACCCGTCCCAGCCCACCACAGCCCACCACAGGTCACCAAAGCCCACCACCGGTCACCACAGCCCACCACCGATCACCACAGCTCACCACAGGTCACCACAGCCTGTTTCAGCCCACCACGGCAAACCACGGCCCGTCCCCAGCCCACCACGGCCCGCCATGGCCCACCACAACTCGTCCCCAGATAAACACGGCGCACCACAGCCCACCACGGCCCGTCCCGGCCCACCACAGCCCATCCCAGCACACCACAGCCCACCACAAGCCCATCACAGCCCACCACAGCCCGTCCCAGGACACCACAGCCCACCACAGACCGTCCCAGCCCACCACAGGACCGTCCCAGCCCCACCACAGCCTCTCACAGCCCACCACAGCCCGTCCCAGCCCACCACTGCCCGTCCCAGCCCACCACTGCCCGTCCCAGCCCGTCCCAGCCCGTCCCAACCCCACCCACAGCCCACCACAGGCCACCGCAGGCCATCCCAGCCCAAAACAGACGGTCCCAGCCAACCACAGCCCGTCAAGCCCACCACAGCCCGTCCCAGCTCTCCACAACCCCACCGCAGGCCCGTCCCAGCCCACCACAGCCCGTCCCAGCCCACCACGGCCCACGAAAGCCCACCACAGCCCACCACAGCCCGTCCCAGCCCACCACAAGCCGTCCTAGCCCACCACAGACCTCCAGAGCCCGTCTCAGCTCACCACAGCCTATCCCAGCCCCACCACGGCCCACCACAGCACACCACGGCCCACCGCAGCCTATCCCAAACCCGTCCCAGCCCACCACGGCCCGTCCCAGCACACCACGGCCCGTCCCAGCCCACCACGGCCCGTCCCAGCCCGTCCCAGCCCACGACAGCCCGTCCCAGCCCACGACAGCCCGTCCCAGCCCACCACAGCCCACCACAGCTCGTCCCAGCCCACCACAGCCCACAAGAGCTTGTCACAGACCACTACAGCCCGTCCCAGCCCACCACAGCCCGTCCCAGCCCACCACAGCCCGTCCCAGCTCGTCCCAGACCACCACAGCCTCTCACAGCACACCACAGCCCGTAACAGCCCCACCACAGCAAGTACCAGCCCGTCCCAGCCCACCACGGCCCGTCTCAGCCCACCACAGCCCGTCCCAGACGACCACAGCCCGTCCCAGCCCACCACAGCCCACCACAGCCCGTCCCAGCCCACCACAGCCCGTCCCAGCCCACCAGAGCCTGTCCCAGCCTGTTTCAGCCCACCACGGCTAACCACGGCCTGTCCCGGCCCACCACGGCCAACCACGGTCCACCATGGCCCACCCGAGCACACCACGGCCCACCACGGCCCTTCCCAGTCCACCACAGCCCACCACAGCCTGTCCCAGCCCACCACGGCCCATCACAGCCCACCACGGCCCGTCCCAGCCCACCACGGACCCACCACAGCCAATCTCAGCCCACCACAGCCTGTCCAAGCCCAGCACAGCCCTCCACAACCCTCCACAGCCCGTCCCAACCCTCCCACAGCTCATCCCAGCCTACCACAGCCCGTCGCAGCCCAACACAGCTTATCCCAGCCCACCGCAGCCCGTCCTAGCCCACCGCAACCCGTCCCCAGCCCACCGCAACCCGTCCCAGCCCACCACAGCCCACCACAGGTCACCAAAGCCCACCACCGGTCACCACAGCCCACCACCGATCACCACAGCTCACCACAGCCTGTTTCAGCCCACCACGGCAAAACCACGGGCCCGTCCCAGCCCACCACGGCCCGCCATGGCCCACCACAGCTCGTCCCAGATAAACATGGCACACCACAGCCCACCACAACCCGTTCCGGCCCACCACAGCCCATCCAGCACCACCACAGCCCACCACAGCCCATCACAGACCACCACAGCCCGTCCCAGGACACCACAGCCCACCACAGACCGTCCCAGCCCCACCACAGACCGTCCCAGCCCACCACAGCCTCTCACAGCCCACCACAGCCCGTCCCAGCCCACCACTGCCCGTCCCAGCCCACCACTGCCCGTCCCAGCCCGTCCCAGCCCGTCCCAACCCACCAACAGCCCACCACAGCCCACCACAGGCCACCGCAGGCCATCCCAGCCCAAAACAGACGGTCCCAGCCAACCACAGCCCGTCGAGCCCACCACAGCCCGTCCCAGCCCCTCCACAGCCCGTCCCAGCCCTCCACAGCCCACCACAGCCCGTCCCCAGGTCACCACAGCCCGTCCCAGCCTACCACAGCCCACCACGGCTCACCACGGCCCACTACGGCCCACCACGGCCAACGACGGCCCGCCACAGCCCCACCACAGACTGTCCCGGCCCGCCAAAGCCCATCCCAGCCTGCCACAGCCCGACCCGGCCCACCACAGCCCGTCACAGCCCACCACAGCCCGTCCCAGCCCACCACAACCCACCACAGACCGTCCCAACCCACCACAGCCCGTCTAAGCTCACCATAACCCACCACAGCCCACCACAGCCCGTCCCGGCCCACCACAACTCGTCCCAGCCCACCACAGGCCGTCCCGGCCCACCAAAGCCCATCCCGGCCCACAAACAGCCCGTCACAGCCCACCACAGCCCACCACAGCCCGTCCCAGCCCGTCCTAGCCCGTCCCAGCTCGGCACAGCCCACCACAGCCCGGCAAGGCCCACCACAGACCGTCCCAGCCTGTCCCAGCCCTTCCCAGCCCGTCCTAGCCCACCACAGCCCGGCACAGCCCACCACAGCCCACCACAGCCCGTCCCAGACCACCACAGCTTGTCCCCAGCACATCACAGCCCGTCCCAGCCAGCCATAGCCCACCGCAGCCCGTCCCAGCCCACCAGAGCCCGTCCCAGCCCACCAGAGCCTGTCCCAGCCTGTTTCAGCCCACCACGGCTAACCACGGCCTGTCCCGGCCCACCACGGCCAACCACGGTCCACCATGGCCCACCCGAGCACACCACGGCCCACCACAGCCTGTCCCCAGCCCACCACAGCCCGTCCCAGCCCACCACAGCCCCGTCCCAGCCCACCACGGCCCGTCGCAGCCCACCACGGCCCATCACAGCCCACCACAGTTCACCACAGGCCCGTCCTAGCCCAGCACGGCCCGTCCCAGCCCACCACGGACCACCACAGCCAATCTCAGCCCACCACAGCCTGTCCAAGCCCAGCACAGCCCTCCACAACCCTCCACAGCCCGTCCCAACCCTCCACAGCTCATCCCAGCCTACCACAGCCCGTCGCAGCCCAACACACCTTATCCCAGCCCACCGCAGCCCCTCCCAGCCCACGGCAGCCCGTCCTAGCCCACCGCAACCCGTCCCAGCCCCACCGCAACCCGTCCCAGCCCACCACAGCCCACCACAGGTCACCAAAGCCCACCACCGGTCCCACCACAGCCCACCACCGATCACCACAGCTCACCACAGGTCACCACAGCCTGTTTCAGCCCACCACGGCAAACCACGGCCCGTCCCCAGCCCACCACGGCCCGCCATGGCCCACCACAACTCGTCCCAGATAAACACGGCACACCACAGCCCACCACGGCCCGTCCCGGCCCACCACAAGCCCGTCCCAGCACACCACAGCCCACCACAGCCCATCACAGCCCACCACAGCCCGTCCCAGGACACCACAGCCCACCACAGACCGTCCCAGCCCACCACAGACCGTCCCAGCCCACCACAGCCTCTCCACAGCCCACCACAGCCCGTCCCAGCCCACCACTGCCCGTCCCAGCCCACCACTGCCCGTCCCAGCCCGTCCCAGCCCGTCCCAACCCACCACAGCCCACCACAGCCCACCACAGGCCACCGCAGGCCATCCCAGCCCAAAACAGACGGTCCCAGCCAACCACAGCCCGTCAAGCCCACCACAGCCCGTCCCAGCTCTCCACAACCCACCGCAGCCCGTCCCAGCCCACCACAAGCCCGTCCCAGCCCACCACGGCCCACGAAAGCCCACCACAGCCCACCACAGCCCGTCCCAGCCCACCACAAGCCGTCCTAGCCCACCACAGACCTCCAGAGCCCGTCTAGCTCACCAGAGCCTATCCCAGCCCACCACGGCCCACCACAGCACACCACGGCCCACCGCAGCCTATCCCAACCCGTCCCAGCCCACCACGGGCCCGTCCCAGCACACCACGGCCCGTCCCAGCCCACCACGGCCCGTCCCAGCCCGTCCCAGCCCACGACAGCCCGTCCCAGCCCACGACAGCCCGTCCCAGCCCACCAGAGCCCACCAGAGCCCACCACAGCTCGTCCCAGCCCACCACAGCCCACAAGAGCTTGTCACAGACCACTACAGCCCGTCCCAGCCCACCACAGCCCGTCCCAGCCCACCACAGCCCGTCCCAGCCCACCACAGCCCGTCCCAGCTCGTCCCAGACCACCACAGCCTCTCACAGCACACCACAGCCCGTAACAGCCCACCACAGCAAGTACCAGCCCGTCCCAGCCCACCACGGCCCGTCTCAGCCCACCACGGCCCGTCCCAGACGACCACAGCCCGTCCCAGCCCACCACAGCCCACCACAGCCCGTCCCAGCCCACCACAGCCCGTCCCAGCCCACCAGAGCCTGTCCCAGCCTGTTTCAGCCCACCACGGCTAACCACGGCCTGTCCCGGCCCACCACGGCCAACCACGGTCCACCATGGCCCACCCGAGCACACCACGGCCCACCACGGCCCTTCCCAGTCCACCACAGCCCACCACAGCCTGTCCCAGCCCACCACGGCCCGTCCCAGCCCACCACGGCCCGTCCCAGCCCACCACGGACCACCACAGCCAATCTCAGCCCACCACAGCCTGTCCAAGCCCAGCACAGCCCTCCACAACCCTCCACAGCCCGTCCCAACCCTCCACAGCTCATCCCAGCCTACCACAGCCCGTCGCAGCCCAACACAGCTTATCCCAGCCCACCGCAGCCCGTCCTAGCCCACCGCAACCCGTCCCAGCCCACCGCAAACCCGTCCCAGCCCACCACAGCCCACCACAGGTCACCAAAGCCCACCACCGGTCACCACAGCCCACCACCGATCACCACAGCTCACCACAGCCTGTTTCAGCCCACCACGGCAAACCACGGCCCGTCCCAGCCCACCACGGCCCGCCATGGCCCACCACAGCTCGTCCCAGATAAACATGGCACACCACAGCCCACCACGGCCCGTCCCGGCCCACCACAGCCCATCCCAGCACACCACAGCCCACCACAGCCCATCACAGACCACCACAGCCCGTCCCAGGACACCACAGCCCACCACAGACCGTCCCAGCCCACCACAGACCGTCCCAGCCCACCACAGCCTCTCACAGCCCACCACAGCCCGTCCCAGCCCACCACTGCCCGTCCCAGCCCGTCCCAGCCCGTCCCAACCCACCACAGCCCACCACAGCCCACCACAGCCCACCACAGGCCACCGCAGGCCATCCCAGCCCAAAACAGACGGTCCCAGCCAACCACAGCCCGTCGAGCCCACCACAGCCCGTCCCAGCCCTCCACAGCCCGTCCCAGCCCTCCACAGCCCACCACAGCCCGTCCCAGGTCACCACAGCCCGTCCCAGCCTACCACAGCCCACCACGGCTCACCACGGCCCACTACGGCCCACCACGGCCAACGACGGCCCGCCACAGCCCACCACAGACTGTCCCGGCCCGCCAAAGCCCATCCCAGCCTGCCACAGCCCGACCCGGCCCACCACAGCCCGTCACAGCCCACCACAGCCCGTCCCAGCCCACCACAACCCACCACAGACCGTCCCAACCCACCACAGCCCGTCTAAGCTCACCATAACCCACCACAGCCCACCACAGCCCGTCCCGGCCCACCACAACTCGTCCCAGCCCACCACAGGCCGTCCCGGCCCACCAAAGCCCATCCCGGCCCACAACAGCCCGTCACAGCCCACCACAGCCCACCACAGCCCGTCCCAGCCCGTCCTAGCCCGTCCCAGCTCGGCACAGCCCACCACAGCCCGGCAAGGCCCACCACAGACCGTCCCAGCCTGTCCCAGCCCTTCCCAGCCCGTCCTAGCCCACCACAGCCCGGCACAGCCCACCACAGCCCACCACAGCCCGTCCCAGACCACCACAGCTTGTCCCAGCACATCACAGCCCGTCCCAGCCAGCCATAGCCCACCGCAGCCCATCCCAGCCCACCCCAGCCAGCCACAGCCCACCACAGCCCGTCCCAACCCACAGAGCCCGTCCGGAGCCACAACGGCCCGTCCCAGCCCACCACGGCTGACCACAGCCCGTCCCAGCCCACCACAGCCCGTCCAAGCCCACCACAGCACGTCCCTGCCCACCACAGCACGTCCCCGCCGACCACAGCCCACCACAGCCCACCACAGCCCACCACAGTGCATCCCAGCCTGTCCCAGCCCATCACAGCCCATCACAGCACGTCCCAGCTCGTCCCAGCCCACCACAGCTTGTCCCAGCCCACCATAGCCCGTCCCAGCTCACCACAACCCACCATAGCCCGTCCCAGCCCGTCCCAGCCCGGCCTAGCCCACCACAGCCCGTCCCCGCCCACCACAGCCGGTCCAAGCCCACCACAGCCGGTCCCAGCTCACCACAGCCCACCACAGCCCGTCCCCGCCCACCACAGCCGGTCCAAGCCCACCACAGCCGGTCCCCAGCTCACCACAGCCCACCACAGCCCGTCCCAGCTCACCACAGCCCGTCACAGCCCGTCCCAGCCCGTCACAGCCCGTCCCAGCCCACCACAGCCTGTCCCAGCCCACCACAGCCTGTCCCAGCTTACCACAGCCCACCACAGACCGTCCCAGCCCACCACAGACCGTCCCAGCCCACCACAGCCCGTCGCAGCCCACCACAGCCCGTCCCAGCCCACCACTGCCCGTCCCAACCCGCCACTGCCCGTCCCAGCCCGTCCCAACCCACCACAGCTTGTCCCAGCCCACCACAGCCCACCACAGGCCACCGCAGGCCATCCCAGCCCAAAACAGACGGTCCCAGCCAACCACAGCCCGTCGAGCCCACCATAGCCCGTCCCAGCTCACCACAACCCACCATAGCCCGTCCCAGCCCGTCCCAGCCCGGCCTAGCCCACCACAGCCCGTCCCCGCCAACCACAGCCCGTCCCCGCCCACCACAGCCCGTCCCCGCCCACCACAGCCGGTCCAAGCCCACCACAGCCGGTCCCAGCTCACCACAGCCCACCACAGCCCGTCCCCGCCCACCACAGCCCGTCCCCGCCCACCACAGCCGGTCCAAGCCCACCACAGCCGGGTCCCAGCTCACCACAGCCCACCACAGCCCGTCCCAGCCCGTCCCAGCCCGTCACAGCCCGTCCCAGCCCACCACAGCCTGTCCCAGCCCACCACAGCCTGTCCCAGCTTACCACAGCCCACCACAGACCGTCCCAGCCCACCACAGACCGTCCCAGCCCACCACAGCCCGTCGCAGCCCACCACAGCCCGTCCCAGCCCACCACTGCCCGTCCCAACCCGCCACTGCCCGTCCCAGCCCGTCCCAGCCCGTCCCAACCCACCACAGCCGCCCCAGCCCACCACAGCCCACCACAGCCCACCACAGGCCATCCCAGCCCAAAACAGACGGGTCCCAGCCAACCACAGCCCGTCGAGCCCACCACAGCCCGTCCCAGCCCTCCACAGCCCACCACAGCCCGTCCCAGGTCACCACAGCCCGTCCCAGCCTACCACAGCCCACCACGGCTCACCACGGCCCACTACAGCCCACCACGGCCAACGACGGCCCGCCACAGCCCGCCACAGACTGTCCTGGCCCGCCAAAGCCCATCCCAGCCTGCCACAGCCCGGCCCAGCCCACCACAGCCTGTCACAGCCCACCACAGCCCGTCCCAGTCCACCACAGCCCGTCCCTGACCACAACAGCCCGTCCCAGCCCACCACAACCCACCACAGACCGTCCCAACCCACCACAGCCCGTCTAAGCTCACCATAACCCACCACAGCCCATCCCGGCCCACCACAACTCGTCCCAGCCCACCACAGGCCGTCCCGGCCCACCACAGCCCGTCCCGGCCCACAACAGCCCGTCACAGCCCACCACAGCCTGGCACAGCCCGTCCTAGCCCGGCATAGCCCGTCCCAGCTCGGCACAGCCCACCACAGCCCGGCAAGGCCCACCACAGACCGTCCCAGCCTGTCCCAGCCCTTCCCAGCCCGTCCTAGCCCACCACAGCCCGGCACAGCCCACCACAGCCCACCACAGCCCACCACAGCCCACCAGAGCCCGTCCCGGCCCACCAGAGCCCGCCCCAAGCCACCACGGGCCCGTCCCAGCCCACCATGGCTGACCACAGCCTGTCCCAGCCAACTACAGCCGCTGCCAGCCCACCACAGCCCGTCCCAGCCCACCACAGCCGGTCCCAGCTCACCACAGCCCACCACAGCCCGTCCCAGCTCACCACAGCCCGTCACAGCCCGTCCCAGCCCGTCACAGCCCGTCCCAGCCCACCACAGCCTGTCCCAGCCCGTCCCATTCCACCACACCGAGTCCCAGCCCACCACAGCCCGTCCCAGCACGTGCCAGCCCGTCCCAGCCTGTCCCAGCACACCACAGCCCGTCCCAGCACACCACAGCCCTTCCCAGCCCACCACAGCCCCTCCCAGCCCCCCACAGACAATCCCAGCACACCACAGCCCGTCCCAGCTTACCACAGCCCACCACAGCCCGTCCCGGCCCACTACAACTCGTCCCAGCCCACCACAGCCCACCACAGCCCGTCCCGGCCCACCAAAGCCCACCACAGCCCCTCCCAGCCCGTGTCAGCCCACCACAGCCCGTCCCAGCTTACCACAGCCCACCACAGACCGACCCAGCCCACCACAGCCCGTCCCAGCCCCTCCCAGCCCGTCTCAGCCCACCACAGCCTGTCCCAGCCTGTCCCAGCTCGTCCAAGCCTGTCCCAGACCCCCAGAGCCCGTCGCAGCCCACCACAGCCCGTCACAGCCCGTCCCAGCTCTCCACAACCCACCGCAGCCCGTCCCAGCCACCCACAGCCCGTCCCAGCCCACCACGGCCCACAAAAGCCCACCACAGCCCACCACAGCCCGTCCCAGCCCACCACAAGCCGTCCTAGCCCACCACAGACCTCCAGAGCCCGTCTCAGCTCACCACAGCCTATCCCAGCCCACCACAGCCCACCACAGCACACCACGGCCCACCGCAGCCTATCCCAACCCGTCCCAGCCCACCACGGCCCGTCCCAGCCCATCACGGCCCGTCCCAGCCCACCACGGCCCGTCCCAGCCCACGACAGCCCGTCCCAGCCCACCACAGCCCACAAGAGCTTGTCACAGACCACCACAGCCCGTCCCAGCCACCACAGCCCGTCCCAGCCCACCACAGCCCGTCCCAGCTCGTCCCAGACCACCACAGCCTCTCACAGCACACCACAGCCCGTAACAGCACACCACAGCAAGTCCCAGCCCGTCCCAGCCCACCACAGCCCCTCCCAGCCCCCCACAGACAATCCAGCACACCACAGCCCGTCCCAGCTTACCACAGCCCACCACAGCCCGTCCCGGCCCACTACAACTCGTCCCAGCCCACCACAGCCCACCACAGCCCGTCCCGGCCCACCACAGCCCATCCCAGCCCACCACAGCCCGTGTCAGCCCACCACAGCCCATCCCAGCTTACCACAGCCCACCACAGACCGTCCCAGCGCACCACAGCCCGTCCCAGCCCCTCCCAGCCCGTCTCAGCCCACCACAGCCTGTCCCAGCCTGTCCCAGCTCGTCCAAGCCTGTCCCAGACCCCCAGAGCCCGTCGTAGCCCACCACAGCCCGTCACAGCCCGTCCCAGCTCTCCACAACCCACCGCAGCCCGTCCCAGGCCACCACAGCCCGTCCCAGCCCACCACGGCCCACGAAAGCCCACCACAGCCCGTCCCAGCCCACCACAGCCCGTCCTAGCCCACCACAGATTTCCAGAGCCCGTCTCAGCTCACCACAGCCTATCCCAGCCCACCACGGCCCACCGCAGCCTATCCCAACCTGTCCCAGCCCACCACGGCCCGTCCCAGCCCACCACGGCCCGTCCCGGCCCACCACAGCCCGTCCCAGCACACCACAGCCCACCACAGCCCATCACAGCCCACCACAGCCCGTCCCAGCTTACCACAGCCCACCAGAGACCGTCCCAGCCCACCACAGCCCGTCCCAACCCCCTCCCAGCCCGTCTCAGCCCACCACAGCCTGTCCCAGCCTGTCCCCAGCTCGTCCAAGCCTGTCCCAGACCCCCAGAGCCCGTCGCAGCCCACCACAGCCCGTCACAGCCTGTCCCAGCCCACCACGGCCCACGAAAGCCCACCACAGCCCACCACAGCCCGCCCCAGCCCACCACAAGCCGTCCTAGCCCATCACAGACCTCCAGAGCCCGTCTCAGCTCACCAGAGCCTATCCCAGCCCACCACGGCCCACCACAGCACACCACGGCCCACCGCAGCCTATCCCAACCCGTCCCAGCCCACCACGGCCCGTCCAAGCCCACCACGGCATGTCCCAGCCCACCACGGGCCCGTCCCAGCCCGTCCCAGCCCACGACAGCCCGTCCCAGCCCACGACAGCCCGTCCCAGCCCACCAGAGCCCACCAGAGCCCACCACAGCTCGTCCCAGCCCACCACAGCCCACAAGAGCTTGTCACAGACCACCACAGCCCGTCCCAGCCCACCACAGCCCACTACGGCCCACCACAGCCCGTCCCAGCCCACCACAGCCCGTCCCAGCCCACCACAGCCCGTCCCAGCCCACCACAGCCCGTCCCAGCTCGTCCCAGACCACCACAGCCCACCACAGCCCACCACAGCCCGTAACAGCCCACCACAGCAAGTACCAGCCCGTCCCAGCCCACCACGGCCCGTCTCATCTTACCACAGCCCACCACAGACCGTCCCAGCCCACCACAGCCCGTCCCAGCCCCTCCCAGCCCGTCGCAGCCCACCACAGCCCGTCACAGCCCGTCCCAGCTCTCCACAACCCACCGCAGCCCGTCCCAGCCCACCGCAGCCCGTCCCAGCCCACCACGGCTCACGAAAGCCCACCACAGCCCACCACAGCCCGTCCCAGCCCACCACAAGCCGTCCTAGCCCACCACAGACCTCCAGAGCCCGTCTCAGCTCACCACAGCCTATGCCAGCCCACCACGGCCCACCACAGCACACCACGGCCCACCGCAGCCTATCCCAACCCGTCCCAGCCCACCACGGCCCGTCCCAGCACACCACGGCCCGTCCCAGCCCACCACGGCCCGTCCCAGCCCGTCCCAGCCCACGACAGCCCGTCCCAGCCCACCAGAGCCCACCAGAGCCCCACCACAGCTCGTCCCAGCCCCACCACAGCCCACAAGAGCTTGTCACAGACCACTACAGCCCTTCCCAGCCCACCACAGCCCGTCCCAGCCCACCACAGCCCGTCCCAGCCCACCACAGCCCGTCCCAGCTCGTCCCAGACCACCACAGCCTCTCACAGCACACCACAGCCCGTAACAGCCCACCACAGCAAGTACCAGCCCGTCCCAGCCCACCACGGCCCGTCTCAGCCCACCACGGCCCGTCCCAGACGACCACAGCCCGTCCCAGCCCACCACAGCCCACCACAGCCCGTCCCAGCCCACCACAGCCCTTCCCAGCCCACCAGAGCCCGTCCCAGCCCACCAGAGCCTGTCCCAGCCTGTTTCAGCCCACCACGGCTAACCACGGCCTGTCCCGGCCCACCACGGCCAACCACGGTCCACCATGGCCCACCCGAGCACACCACGGCCCACCACAGCCTGTCCCAGCCCACCACAGCCCGTCCCAGCCCACCACGGCCCGTCGCAGCCCACCACGGCCCATCACAGCCCACCACAGTTCACCACAGCCCGTCCTAGCCCAGCACGGCCCGTCCCAGCCCACCACGGACCACCACAGCCAATCTCAGCCCACCACAGCCTGTCCAAGCCCAGCACAGCCCTCCACAACCCTCCACAGCCCGTCCCAACCCTCCACAGCTCATCCCAGCCTACCACAGCCCGTCGCAGCCCAACACACCTTATCCCAGCCCACCGCAGCCCGTCCCAGCCCACCGCAGCCCGTCCTAGCCCACCGCAACCCGTCCCAGCCCACCGCAACCCGTCCCAGCCCACCACAGCCCACCACAGGTCACCAAAGCCCACCACCGGTCACCACAGCCCACCACCGATCACCACAGCTCACCACAGGTCACCACAGCCTGTTTCAGCCCACCACGGCAAACCACGGCCCGTCCCAGCCCACCACGGCCCGCCATGGCCCACCACAACTCGTCCCAGATAAACATGGCACACCACAGCCCACCACGGCCCGTCCCGGCCCACCACAGCCCATCCCAGCACACCACAGCCCACCACAGCCCATCACAGCCCACACAGCCCGTCCCAGGACACCACAGCCCACCACAGACCGTCCCAGCCCACCACAGACCGTCCCAGCCCACCACAGCCTCTCACAGCCCACCCACAGCCCGTCCCAGCCCACCACTGCCCGTCCCAGCCCACCACTGCCCGTCCCAGCCCGTCCCGTCCCAGCCCGTCCCAACCCACCACAGCCCACCACAGGCCCACCACAGGCCACCGCAGGCCATCCCAGCCCAAAACAGACGGTCCCAGCCAACCACAGCCCGTCAAGCCCACCACAGCCCGTCCCAGCTCTCCACAACCCACCGCAGCCCGTCCCAGCCCACCACAGCCCGTCCCAGCCCACCACGGCCCACGAAAGCCCACCACAGCCCACCACAGCCCGTCCCAGCCCACCACAAGCCGTCCTAGCCCACCACAGACCTCCAGAGCCCGTCTCAGCTCACCAGAGCCTATCCCAGCCCACCACGGCCCACCACAGCACACCACGGCCCACCGCAGCCTATCCCAACCCGTCCCAGCCCACCACGGCCCGTCCCAGCACACCACGGCCCGTCCCAGCCCACCACGGCCCGTCCCAGCCCGTCCCAGCCCACGACAGCCCGTCCCAGCCCACGACAGCCCGTCCCAGCCCACCAGAGCCCACCAGAGCCCACCACAGCTCGTCCCAGCCCACCACAGCCCACAAGAGCTTGTCACAGACCACTACAGCCCGTCCCAGCCCACCACAGCCCGTCCCAGCCCACCACAGCCCGTCCCAGCTCGTCCCAGACCACCACAGCCTCTCACAGCACACCACAGCCCGTAACAGCCCACCACAGCAAGTACCAGCCCGTCCCAGCCCACCACGGCCCGTCTCAGCCCACCACGGCCCGTCCCAGACGACCACAGCCCGTCCCAGCCCACCACAGCCCACCACAGCCCGTCCCAGCCCACCACAGCCCGTCCCAGCCCACCACAGCCCGTCCCAGCCCACCAGAGCCTGTCCCAGCCTGTTTCAGCCCACCACGGCTAACCACGGCCTGTCCCGGCCCACCACGGCCAACCACGGTCCACCATGGCCCACCCGAGCACACCACGGCCCACCACGGCCCTTCCCAGTCCACCACAGCCCACCACAGCCTGTCCCAGCCCACCACGGCCCGTCCCAGCCCACCACGGCCCGTCCCAGCCCACCACGGACCACCACAGCCAATCTCAGCCCACCACAGCCTGTCCAAGCCCAGCACAGCCCTCCACAACCCTCCACAGCCCGTCCCAACCCTCCACAGCTCATCCCAGCCTACCACAGCCCGTCGCAGCCCAACACAGCTTATCCCAGCCCACCGCAGCCCGTCCCAGCCCACCGCAGCCCGTCCTAGCCCACCGCAACCCGTCCCAGCCCACCGCAACCCGTCCCAGCCCACCACAGCCCACCACAGGTCACCAAAGCCCACCACCGGTCACCACAGCCCACCACCGATCACCACAGCTCACCACAGGTCACCACAGCCTGTTTCAGCCCACCACGGCAAACCACGGCCCGTCCCAGCCCACCATGGCCCGCCATGGCCCACCACAGCTCGTCCCAGATAAACATGGCAAACCACAGCCCACCACGGCCCGTCCCGGCCCACCACAGCCCATCCCAGCACACCACAGCCCACCACAGCCCATCACAGCCCACCACAGCCCGTCCCAGGACACCACAGCCCACCACAGACCGTCCCAGCCCACCACAGACCGTCCCAGCCCACCACAGCCTCTCACAGCCCACCACAGCCCGTCCCAGCCCACCACTGCCCGTCCCAGCCCACCACTGCCCGTCCCAGCCCGTCCCAGCCCGTCCCAACCCACCACAGCCCACCACAGCCCACCACAGGCCACCGCAGGCCATCCCAGCCCAAAACAGACGGTCCCAGCCAACCACAGCCCGTCGAGCCCACCACAGCCCGTCCCAGCCCTCCACAGCCCGTCCCAGCCCTCCACAGCCCACCACAGCCCGTCCCAGGTCACCACAGCCCGTCCCAGCCTACCACAGCCCACCACGGCTCACCACGGCCCACTACGGCCCACCACGGCCAACGACGGCCCGCCACAGCCCACCACAGACTGTCCCGGCCCGCCAAAGCCCATCCCAGCCTGCCACAGCCCGACCCGGCCCACCACAGCCCGTCACAGCCCACCACAGCCCGTCCCAGCCCACCACAACCCACCACAGACCGTCCCAACCCACCACAGCCCGTCTAAGCTCACCATAACCCACCACAGCCCACCACAGCCCGTCCCGGCCCACCACAACTCGTCCCAGCCCACCACAGGCCGTCCCGGCCCACCAAAGCCCATCCCGGCCCACAACAGCCCGTCACAGCCCACCACAGCCCACCACAGCCCGTCCCAGCCCGTCCTAGCCCGTCCCAGCTCGGCACAGCCCACCACAGCCCGGCAAGGCCCACCACAGACCGTCCCAGCCTGTCCCAGCCCTTCCCAGCCCGTCCTAGCCCACCACAGCCCGGCACAGCCCACCACAGCCCGTCCCAGACCACCACAGCTTGTCCCAGCACATCACAGCCCGTCCCAGCCAGCCATAGCCCACCGCAGCCCATCCCAGCCCACCCCAGCCAGCCACAGCCCACCACAGCCCGTCCCAACCCACCAGAGCCCGTCCGGAGCCACAACGGCCCGTCCCAGCCCACCACGGCTGACCACAGCCCGTCCCAGCCCACCACAGCCCGTCCAAGCCCACCACAGCACGTCCCTGCCCACCACAGCACGTCCCCGCCGACCACAGCCCACCACAGCCCACCACAGCCCACCACAGTGCATCCCAGCCTGTCCCAGCCCATCACAGCCCATCACAGCACGTCCCAGCTCGTCCCAGCCCACCACAGCTTGTCCCAGCCCACCATAGCCCGTCCCAGCTCACCACAACCCACCATAGCCCGTCCCAGCCCGTCCCAGCCCGGCCTAGCCCACCACAGCCCGTCCCCGCCAACCACAGCCCGTCCCCGCCCACCACAGCCCGTCCCCGCCCACCACAGCCGGTCCAAGCCCACCACAGCCGGTCCCAGCTCACCACAGCCCACCACAACCCGTCCCAGCTCACCACAGCCCGTCACAGCCCGTCCCAGCCCGTCACAGCCCGTCCCAGCCCACCACAGCCTGTCCCAGCCCACCACAGCCTGTCCCAGCTTACCACAGCCCACCACAGACCGTCCCAGCCCACCACAGACCGTCCCAGCCCACCACAGCCCGTCGCAGCCCACCACAGCCCGTCCCAGCCCACCACTGCCCGTCCCAACCCGCCACTGCCCGTCCCAGCCCGTCCCAGCCCGTCCCAACCCACCACAGCCCGTCCCAGCCCACCACAGCCCACCACAGGCCACCGCAGGCCATCCCAGCCCAAAACAGACGGTCCCAGCCAACCACAGCCCGTCGAGCCCACCACAGCCCGTCCCAGCCCACCACAGCCCACCACAGCCCGTCCCAGGTCACCACAGCCCGTCCCAGCCTACCACAGCCCACCACGGCTCACCACGGCCCACTACAGCCCACCACGGCCAACGACGGCCCACCACAGCCCGCCACAGACTGTCCTGGCCCGCCAAAGCCCATCCCAGCCTGCCACAGCCCGACCCAGCCCACCACAGCCTGTCACAGCCCACCACAGCCCGTCCCAGTCCACCACAGCCCGTCCCTGACCACAACAGCCCGTCCCAGCCCACCACAACCCACCACAGACCGTCCCAACCCACCACAGCCCGTCTAAGCTCACCATAACCCACCACAGCCCATCCCGGCCCACCACAACTCGTCCCAGCCCACCACAGGCCGTCCCGGCCCACCACAGCCCGTCCCGGCCCACAACAGCCCGTCACAGCCCACCACAGCCTGGCACAGCCCGTCCTAGCCCGGCATAGCCCGTCCCAGCTCGGCACAGCCCACCACAGCCCGGCAAGGCCCACCACAGACCGTCCCAGCCTGTCCCAGCCCTTCCCAGCCCGTCCTAGCCCACCACAGCCCGGCACAGCCCACCACAGCCCACCACAGCCCACCACAGCCCACCAGAGCCCGTCCCGGCCCACCAGAGCCCGCCCCAAGCCACCACGGCCCGTCCCAGCCCACCATGGCTGACCACAGCCTGTCCCAGCCAACTACAGCCGCTGCCAGCCCACCACAGCCCGTCCCAGCCCACCACAGCCGGTCCCAGCTCACCACAGCCCACCACAGCCCGTCCCAGCTCACCACAGCCCGTCACAGCCCGTCCCAGCCCGTCACAGCCCGTCCCAGCCCACCACAGCCTGTCCCAGCCCACCACAGCCTGTCCCAGCCCGTCCCATTCCACCACACCGAGTCCCAGCCCACCACAGCCCGTCCCAGCACGTGCCAGCCCGTCCCAGCCTGTCCCAGCACACCACAGCCCGTCCCAGCACACCACAGCCCGTCCCAGCCCACCACAGCCCCTCCCAGCCCCCCACAGACAATCCCAGCACACCACAGCCCGTCCCAGCTTACCACAGCCCACCACAGCCCGTCCCGGCCCACTACAACTCGTCCCAGCCCACCACAGCCCACCACAGCCCGTCCCGGCCCACCACAGCCCACCACAGCCCCTCCCAGCCCGTGTCAGCCCACCACAGCCCGTCCCAGCTTACCACAGCCCACCACAGACCGACCCAGCCCACCACAGCCCGTCCCAGCCCCTCCCAGCCCGTCTCAGCCCACCACAGCCTGTCCCAGCCTGTCCCAGCTCATCCAAGCCTGTCCCAGACCCCCAGAGCCCGTCGCAGCCCACCACAGCCCGTCACAGCCCGTCCCAGCTCTCCACAACCCACCGCAGCCCGTCCCAGCCCACCACAGCCCGTCCCAGCCCACCACGGCCCACAAAAGCCCACCACAGCCCACCACAGCCCGTCCCAGCCCACCACAAGCCGTCCTAGCCCACCACAGACCTCCAGAGCCCGTCTCAGCTCACCACAGCCTATCCCAGCCCACCACAGCCCACCACAGCACACCACGGCCCACCGCAGCCTATCCCAACCCGTCCCAGCCCACCACGGCCCGTCCCAGCCCATCACGGCCCGTCCCAGCCCACCACGGCCCGTCCCAGCCCACGACAGCCCGTCCCAGCCCACCACAGCCCACAAGAGCTTGTCACAGACCACCACAGCCCGTCCCAGCCCACCACAGCCCGTCCCAGCCCACCACAGCCCGTCCCAGCTCGTCCCAGACCACCACAGCCTCTCACAGCACACCACAGCCCGTAACAGCACACCACAGCAAGTCCCAGCCCGTCCCAGCCCACCACAGCCCCTCCCAGCCCCCCACAGACAATCCCAGCACACCACAGCCCGTCCCAGCTTACCACAGCCCACCACAGCCCGTCCCGGCCCACTACAACTCGTCCCAGCCCACCACAGCCCACCACAGCCCGTCCCGGCCCACCACAGCCCGTCCCAGCCCCTCCCAGCCCGTGTCAGCCCACCACAGCCCGTCCCAGCTTACCACAGCCCACCACAGACCGTCCCAGCCCACCACAGCCCTTCCCAGCCCCTCCCAGCCCGTCTCAGCCCACCACAGCCTGTCCCAGCCTGTCCCAGCTCGTCCAAGCCTGTCCCAGACCCCCAGAGCCCGTCGTAGCCCACCACAGCCCGTCACAGCCCGTCCCAGCTCTCCACAACCCACCGCAGCCCGTCCCAGCCCACCACAGCCCGTCCCAGCCCACCACGGCCCACGAAAGCCCACCACAGCCCACCACAGCCCGTCCCAGCCCACCACAGCCCGTCCTAGCCCACCACAGACCTCCAGAGCCCGTCTCAGCTCACCAGAGCCTATCCCAGCCCACCACGGCCCACCACAGCACACCACGGCCCACCGCAGCCTATCCCAACCCGTCCCAGCCCACCACGGCCTGTCCCAGCCCACCACGGCCCGTCCCAGCCCACCACGGCCCGTCCCAGCCCGTCCCAGCCCACGACAGCCCGTCCCAGCCCACGACAGCCCGTCCCAGCCCACCAGAGCCCACCACAGCTCGTCCCAGCCCACCACAGCCCACAAGAGCTTGTCACAGACCACTACAGCCCGTCCCAGCCCACCACAGCCCACTACGGCCCAGCACAGCCCTCCACAACCCTCCACAGCCCGTCCCAGCCCACCACGGCCCGTCCCAGCCCAGCACGGCCCGCCATGGCCCACCACAGCACGTCCCAGATAAACACGGCACACCACAGCCCACAACGGCCCGTCCCGGCCCACCACAGCCCATCCCAGCACACCACAGCCCACCACAGCCCATCACAGCCCACCACAGCCCGTCCCAGCCCACCACTGCCCGTCCCAACCCACCACTGCCCGTCCCAGCCCGTCCCAGCCCACCACAGCCCACCACAGGCCACCGTAGGCCATCCCAGCCCAAAACAGCCGGTCCCAGCCAACCACAGCTCGTCGAGCCCACCACGGCCCGTCCCAGCCCACCACGGCCCATCACAGCCCACCGCAGTTCACCACAGCCCGTCCTAGCCCAGCACGGCCCGTCCCAGCCCACCACGGACCACCACAGCCCATCTCAGCCCACCACAGCCTGTCCAAGCCCAGCACAGCCCTCCACAACCCTCCACAGCCCGTCCCAACCCTCCACAGCTCATCCCAGCCTACCACAGCCCGTCGCAGCCCAACACAGCTTATCCCAGCCCACCGCAGCCCGTCCTAGCCCACCGAAACCCGTCCCAGCCCACCGCAACCCGTCCCAGCCCACCACAGCCCACCACAGGTCACCACAGCCCACCACAGGTCACCACAGCCTGTTTCAGCCCACCACGGCAAACCACGGCCCGTCCCAGCCCACCACGGCCCGCCATGGCCCACCACAGCTCGTCCCAGATAAACACGGCGCACCACAGCCCACCACGGCCCGTCCCGGCCCACCACAGCCCGTCCCAGCACACCACAGCCCACCACAGCCTGTCCCAGCTTACCACAGCCCACCACAGACCGTCCCAGCCCACCACAGACCGTCCCAGCCCACCACAGACCGTCCCAGCCCACCACTGCCCGTCCCAGCCCACCACTGCCCGTCCCAGCCCGTCCCAGCCCGTCCCAACCCACCACAGCCCGTCCCAGCCCACCACAGCCCACCACAGGCCACCGCAGGCCATCCCAGCCCAAAACAGACGGTCCCAGCCAACCACAGCCCGTCGAGCCCACCACAGCCCGTCCCAGCCCTCCACAGCCCACCACAGCCCGTCCCAGCCCACCACAGCCCGTCCCAGCCTACCACAGCCCACCACGGCCCACTACAGCCCACCACGGCCAACGACGGCCCGCCACAGCCCGCCACAGACTGTCCCAGCCCACCAAAGCCCATCCCAGCCTGCCACAGCCCGACCCAGCCCACCACAGCCTGTCACAGCCCACCACAGCCCGTCCCGGTCCACCACAGCCCGTCCCTGACCACAACAGCCCGTCCCAGCCCACCACAACCCACCACAGACCGTCCCAACCCACCACAGCCCGTCTAAGCTCACCATAACCCACCACAGCCCACCACAGCCCGTCCCGGCCCACCACAACTCGTCCCAGCCCACCACAGGCCGTCCCGGCCCACCACAGCCCGTCCCGGCCCACAACAGCCCATCACAGCCCACCACAGCCTGGCACAGCCCGTCCCAGCCCGTCCTAGCCCGGCATAGCCCGTCCCAGCTCGGCACAGCCCACCACAGCCCGGCAAGGCCCACCACAGACCGTCCCAGCCTGTCCCAGCCCTTCCCAGCCCGTCCTAGCCCACCACAGCCCGGCACAGCCCACCACAGCCCACCAGAGCCCGTCCCGGCCCACCAGAGCCCGCCCCAAGCCACCACGGCCCGTCCCAGCCCACCATGGCTGACCACAGCCTGTCCCAGCCAACTACAGCCGCTGCCAGCCCACCACAGCCCACCAGAGCCCGTCCCAGCCCACCACGGCCGGTCCCGGCCCACCACGGCCCACCACAGCCCGTCCCAGCACATCACAGCCTGTCCCAGCCCACCACAGCTCGTCCCAGCCCACCACAGCCCGTGCCAGCCCACCACGGCTGACCACAGCCCGTACCAGGCCACCACGGCCCACCACAGCCCATCACAGTTCACCACGGCCCTTCCCAGCCCACCACGGACCACCGCAGCCCACCACGGCCCGTCCCAGTTCACCACGGCCTGTCCCAGCCCACCACAGCCCATCCCAGACCACCACAGACCGTCCCAGCCCACCACAGCTTGTCCCAGCACATCACAGCCCGTCCCAGCCAGCCACAGCCCACCGCAGCCCATCCCAGCCCACCCCAGCCAGCCACAGCCCACCACAGCCCACCACAGCCCCTCCCAGACCGTCCCAATCCTTCCCAGCCCATCCTAGCCAAACAAAGACCGCCACAGCCCACCACAGCCCACCACAGCCCGTCCCAGCCCACCAGAGCCCGTCCGGAGCCACAACGGCCCGTCCCAGCCCACCACGGCTGACCACAGCCCGTCCCAGCCCACCACAGCCCGTCCAAGCCCACCACAGCACGTCCCCGCCGACCACAGCCCAACACAGCCCAACACAGCCCAACACAGTGCATCCCAGCCTGTCCCAGCCCTCCACAGCCCATCACAGCACGTCCCAGCTCGTCCCAGCCCACCACAGCTTGTCCCAGCCCACCATAGCCCGTCCAAGCTCACCACAACCCACCATAGCCCGTCCCAGCCCGGCCCAGCCCGGCCTAGCCCACCACAGCCCGTCCCCGCCAACCACAGCCCGTCCCCGCCCACCACAGCCCGTCCCCGCCCACCACAGCCGGTCCCAGCCCACCGCAGCCGGTCCCAGCTCACCACAGCCCACCACAGCCCGTCCCAGCTCACCACAGCCCGTCACAGCTCGTCCCAGCCCGTCCCAGCCCACCACAGCCTGTCCCAGCCCGTCCCATTCCACCACACCGAGTCCCAGCCCACCACAGCCCGTCCCAGCACGTCCCAGCCCGTCCCAGCCTGTCCCTGCACACCACAGCTCGTCCCAGCACACCACAGCCCGTCCCAGCACACCACAGCCCGTCCCAGCCCACCACAGCCCCTCCCAGCCCACCACAGCCCCTCCCAGCCCCACACAGACAATCCCAGCACACCACAGCCCATCCCAGCTTACCACAGCCCACCACAGCCCGTCCCGGCCCACTACAACTCGTCCCAGCCCACCACAGCCCACCGCAGCCCGTCCCGACCCACCACAGCCCATCCCAGCTCACCACAGCCCGTCCCAGCCCACCACAACCCGTCCCAGACCACCACAGCCCGTCCCAGCCCACCACAGACCACCACAGCCCGTCCCAAACCACCACAGCCAGTCCCAGCCCACCACAGCCCAGCACAGCCCGTCCCGGCCCACCACAGCCCGTCCCAGCCCGTCCCAGCCCACCACAGCCCGTCCCAGCCCACCACAGACCGTCCCAGCCCTCCACAGACCACTACAAAACACCACAGCCTACCGCAGCCCACCACAGCCCGTCCCAGCTCTCCAAAGCCCGTCCCAGCCCACCACAGCCCACCGCAGCCCGTCTCAGCCCACCACAGCCCGTCTCAGCCCACCACAGCACACCACAGCCCGTCCCAGCCCACCACAGCCCACCACTGCCCGTCTCAGCCCACCACAGCCCGTCCCGGCCCACTACAACTCGTCCCAGCCCACCACAGGCCACCACAGCCCACCCAGACCTTCCCAGCCCACCAGAGGCCGTCCCAGCCCACCACAGCCCAATACAGCACACCACAGCCCGTCACAGCCCGTCAGAGGCCACCAGAGCTTGTCCCGGCCCACCAGAGTCCGTCCCAAGCCACCACGGCCCGTCCCAGCCCACGATAACTGACCACAGGCCGTCCCAGCCCACCACGGCCCGTCCCAGCCCACAACAGCCCGTCCCAGCCCACCACAGACCACCACAGCCCGTCCCAAACCACCACAGCCCTTCCCAGCCCAACACAGCCCACCACAGTCTGTCCCAGCCCAGTACAACTCGTCCCAGCCCACCACAGCCCATCCCAAACCACCACAGCCCTTCCCAGCCCAACACAGCCCACCACAGTCTGTCCCAGCCCAGTACAACTCGTCCCAGCCCACCACAGACCACCACAGCCCGTCCCAAACCACCACAGCCCTTCCCAGCCCAACACAGCCCACCACAGTCTGTCCCAGCCCAGTACAACTCGTCCCAGCCCACCACAGCCCACCACAGCCCATCCCAGCCCACCACAGCCCGTCCCTGAGCACCACAGCCCGTCCCAGCCCACCACGGCCCGTCCCTGCCCACCACGGCCTGTCCCAGCCCACCGCAGCCCGTCCTAGCCCACCGAAACCCGTCCCAGCCCACCGCAACCCGTCCCAGCCCACCACAGCCCACCACAGGTCACCACAGCCCACCACAGCCCGTCCCGGCCCACTACAACTCGTCCCAGCCCACCACAGCCCACCACAGCCTGTCCCGGCCCACCACAGCCCGTCCCAGCTCACCACAGCCCGTCCCAGCCCACCACAACCCGTCACAGACCACCACAGCCCATCCCAGCCCACCACAGACCACCACAGCCCGTCCCAGCCCACCACAGCCCACCACAGTCCGTCCCGGCCCACTACAACTCGTCCCAGCCCACCACAGCCCACCACAGCCCGTCCCAGCCCACCACAGCCCGTCCCTGAGCACCACAGCCCGTCCCAGCCCACCACGGCCCATCCCAGCCCACCACAGCCCGTACCAGCCCACCACAGCCCACCGCAGCCCGTCTCAGCCCACCACAGCCCGTCTCAGCCCACCACAGCACACCACAGCCCACCACAGCACACCACAGCCCGTCCCAACTTAGCACAGCCCACCGCAGCCCGTTTCAGCCCACCACAGCCCGTCCCGGCCCACTACAACTCGTCCCAGCTCACCACAGGCCACCACAGCCCACCCAGCCCTTCCCAGCCCACCACAGCCCAATACAGCACACCACAGCCCGTCACAGCCCGTCAGAGGCCACCAGAGCTTGTCCCGGCCCACCAGAGTCCGTCCCAAGCCACCACGGCCCGTCCCAGCCCACGACAACTGACCACAGGCCGTCCCAGCCCACCACGGCCCGTCCCAGCCCAACACAGACCACCACAGCCCGTCCCAGCCCACCACAGCCCCACCCAGCCCATCACAGGCCACTACAGCACACCATAGCCTAGCGCAGCCCACCACAGCCCGTCCCAGCCCACCACAGCCCGTCCCAGCCCACCACAACCAACCACAGCCCGTCCCCATCCCACCACAGCCTGTCCCAGCCCACCACAGCCCGTTCCAGCCCACCCCAGCCTGTCCCAGGCCACCACAGGCCACTACAACACACCACAGCCCGTCACAGCTCGTCCCAGCTCGTCACAGCACGTCCCAGCCCACCAAAGCCCACCCCAGCATGTCCCAGGCCCCCACAGCCCAGGACAGCCCATCCCAGCCCACGACAGCCCGTCCCAGCCCACCACAGACCACTACAGAACACCACAGACCACTACAGAGCACCACAGCCTACTGCAATCCACCACAGCCCGTCCCAGCTCGTCCCAGCCCATCCCCGCCCACCACAGCCCGTCCCCACCAACCACAGCCCATCCCAGCTCGTCCCAGCCCGTCCCAGGCCTTCCCAGCCCACCACAGCACGTCCCGGACCACGACAGCCCGTCCCGGACCTACCACAACCCGTCCCCGACCACCACAGCAGGTCCAAGCTCACCACAGCCTGTGCCAGCCCACCACAGACCGTCCCAGCTCTCCACAGCTCTCCATAGCCCGTCCCAATCCTCCACAGCCCGTCCCAGCCCAACACAGCTTATCCCAGCCCACCACAGCCCGTCCCAGCCCACCACAGCCCGTCCCAGCCCACCACAGCCCCACCCAGCCCATCACAGGCCACTACAGCACACCACAGCCTAGCGCAGACCACCACAGCCCGTCCCACCCCGTCACAGCTCGTCCCAGCCCACCATAGCCCGTCTCAGCCCACCACAGCCTGTCCCAGCCCACCACAACCAACCACAGCCCGTCCCCATCCCACCACAGCCTGTCCCAGCCCACCACAGCCCGTTCCAGCCCACCACAGCCCTTTCCAGCCCACGGCAGCCTGTCCCAGCCCACCATGGCACACCACAGCCCACCACAGCCCGTCCCAGATCACCACAGCCGACCATGGCTTACCACGGCCCACCACAGCCTGTCCCAGGCCATCCCAGACAACCACAGCCCGTCACAGCCCGTCCCAGCCCACCACATAAAGTACCAGCCCATAGAAGCCCACCACAGCCCGTCCCAGCCCACCACGGTCCGTCCGAGCCCACCCCAGCCCACCAAAGCCCACCACAGCCCATCTCAGCTCACCACAACCCGTACCAGACCACCACAGCCCACCACAGCCGGTTACAGCTTATCACAGCCCATCCCAGCCCACCACAGCCTGTCCCAGCCCGCCACGACCCGTCCCAGCCCGCCACGGCCCGTCCCAGCCCACCACGGCCCGTCCCAGCCCACCACGGCCCGTCCCAGCCCGCCATGGCCCGTCCCAACCCGCCACGGCCCGTCCCAGCCCGCCACAGTTTGTCCCAGCCTACCACAGCCCGTCCCAGATCACCACAGCCCGTCCCAGGCCACCACAGCCCACCACAGTTCATCCCAGCCCACCACAGTTCGTCCCAGCCCGCCACGGCCTGGCCCGGCCCACCACAGCCCGTCCCGGCCCACCACGGCCCGTCCCAGCTCACCACAGCCTGTCCCAGCCCGCCACGGGCTGTCCCAGCCGACCACGGCCCGTCCCAGCTCACCACGGCCCGTCCCAGCCCGTCCCAGCCCACGACAACCCGTCCCAGCCCACGAAAGCCCGTCCCAGCTTACCAAATCCCGTCCCAGCTTACCACAGCCCATCACAGCCCACCACGGTCCACCACAGCCCACCACAGACCACCACAGTTCGTCCCAGTCCTCCACAACCCGTCCCAGCCCGCCACGGCCCGTCCCGGCCCACCACGGCCCGTCCCAGCCCACCACAGCCTGTCCCAGCCAAACACAGCCTGTCCCAGCCAAACACAGCCTTTCCCGGCCCACCACGGCCCGTCCCAGCCCGCCACAGTTTGTCCCAGCCTACCACAGCCCGTCCCAGATCACCACAGCCCGTCCCAGCCCACCACAGACCACCACAGTTCATCCCAGCCCACCACAGTTCGTCCCAGCCCGCCACAGCCCGTCCCGGCCCACCACGGCCCGTCCCGGCCCACCACGGCCCGTCCCAGCTCACCACAGCCTGTCCTAGCCCACCACAGCCCACGACAACCCATCCCAGCCCATGAAAGCCCGTCCCAGCTTACCACATCCCGTCCCAGCTTACCACAGCCCATCACAGCCCACCACGGTCCACCACAGCCCACCACAGCCCGTCCCAGCCCACCACGGCCCATAACAACCCACCACGGTCCGTCGCGGCCCATCACGGCCCGTCCCAGCTTACAACGGCTCGTCCCAGCCCACCACAGCCTGTCCAAGCCCACCAGAGCCCGTCCCAGCCCACCACAGCCCGTCCCAGCCCACCACGGCCCGTCCCAGCCCGTCCCAGCCCACCACAGCCCGTCCCAGCCAACCACAGCCTGCCCCAGCCCACCATAGCTGTTCTAGCCCGTCCCAGCCCACCACAGCCCTTCCCAGCCCCCCACTGCCCACCACAGCCCCTCCCAGCCCTACACAGGCCGTCCCAGCCCGTCCCAGCCCACCACAGTGCGTCCAAGTCCGTCCCAGCCCACCAGAGCCTGTCCCGGCCCACCCCGGCCCATCACAGCCCGTCTCAGCTCATCACAGCTCGTCCCAGCCCACCACAGCCCGTCCCAGCCCACCACAGCCCGCCCCAGCCCACCACAGCCCGTCCCAGCCCATCCCAGCCCACCCGGCCCGTCCCAGCCCACCATGGCACACTACAGCCCGTCCCAGCCCTCCACAGCACACCACAGCCCACTACAGCCCGTCCCAGCCCACCACAGCCCGTCCCAGCCCACCACAGCCCGTCTCAGCCCGTCCCAGCCTGTCCCAGCTCATCCCAGCCCACCACAGCCCACCACAGTTTGTCCCAGCCCACCACAGCCCGTCCCAGCCCACCACAGGCCACTACAGCATACCACAGGCCACTACAACACACCCCAGCCCGTCACAGCTCGTCACAGCACGTCCCAGGCCGCCACAGCCCACCCCAGCATGTCCCAGGCCCCCACAGCCCACGACAGCCCTTCCCAGCCCACCACAGCCCGTCCCAGCCCACCACAGACCACTACAGAACACCACAGACCACTACAGAACACCACAGCCTACCGCAATCCACCACAGCCCGTCCCAGCTCGTCCCAGCCCATCCCCGCCCACCACAGCCCGTCCCCGCCCACCACAGCCCGTCCCAGCTCGTCCCAGCCCGTCCCAGGCCTTCCCAGCCCACCACAGCCCGTCCCGGACCACGACAGCCCGTCCCGGACCTACCACAACCCGTCCCCGACCACCACAGCAGGTCCAAGCCCACCACAGCCTGTGCCAGCCCACCACAAACCGTCCCAGCTCTCCACAGCTCTCCATAGCCCGTCCCAATCCTCCACAGCCTGTCCCAGCCTAACACAGCCCGTCCCAGCCCAACACAGCTTATCCCAGCCCACCACAGCCCGTCCCAGCCCACCACAGCCCGTCCCAGCCCACCACAGCCCCACCCAGCCCATCACAGGCCACTACAGCACACCACAGCCTAGCGCAGACCACCACAGCCCGTCCCACCCCGTCACAGCTCGTCCCAGCCCACCATAGCCCGTCTCAGCCCACCACAGCCTGTCCCAGCCCACCACAACCAACCACAGCCCGTCCCCATCCCACCACAGCCTGTCCCAGCCCACCACAGCCCGTTCCAGCCCACCACAGCCCTTTCCAGCCCACCGCAGCCTGTCCCAGCCCACCATGGCACACCACAGCCCACCACAGCCCGTCCCAGATCACCACAGCCGACCATGGCTTACCACGGCCCACCACAGCCTGTCCCAGGCCATCCCAGACAACCACAGCCCGTCACAGCCCGTCCCAGCCCACCACATAAAGTACCAGCCCATAGAAGCCCACCACAGCCCGTCCCAGCCCACCACGGTCCGTCCGAGCCCACCCCAGCCCACCAAAGCCCACCACAGCCCATCTCAGCTCACCACAACCCGTACCAGACCACCACAGCCCACCACAGCCGGTTACAGCTTATCACAGCCCATCCCAGCCCACCACAGCCTGTCCCAGCCCGCCACGACCCGTCCCAGCCCGCCACGGCCCGTCCCAGCCCACCACGGCCCGTCCCAGCCCACCACGGCCCGTCCCAGCCCGCCATGGCCCGTCCCAACCCGCCACGGCCCGTCCCAGCCCGCCACAGTTTGTCCCAGCCTACCACAGCCCGTCCCAGATCACCACAGCCCGTCCCAGGCCACCACAGCCCACCACAGTTCATCCCAGCCCACCACAGTTCGTCCCAGCCCGCCACGGCCTGGCCCGGCCCACCACAGCCCGTCCCGGCCCACAACGGCCCGTCCCCAGCTCACCACAGCCTGTCCCAGCCCGCCACGGGCTGTCCCAGCCGACCACGGCCCGTCCCAGCTCACCACGGCCCGTCCCAGCCCGTCCCAGCCCACGACAACCCGTCCCAGCCCACGAAAGCCCGTCCCAGCTTACCAAATCCCGTCCCAGCTTACCACAGCCCATCACAGCCCACCACGGTCCACCACAGCCCACCACAGACCACCACAGTTCGTCCCAGTCCTCCACAACCCGTCCCAGCCCGCCACGGCCCGTCCCGGCCCACCACGGCCCGTCCCAGCCCACCACAGCCTGTCCCAGCCAAACACAGCCTGTCCCAGCCAAACACAGCCTTTCCCGGCCCACCACGGCCCGTCCCAGCCCGCCACAGTTTGTCCCAGCCTACCACAGCCCGTCCCAGATCACCACAGCCCGTCCCAGCCCACCACAGACCACCACAGTTCATCCCAGCCCACCACAGTTCGTCCCAGCCCGCCACAGCCCGTCCCGGCCCACCACGGCCCGTCCCGGCCCACCACGGCCCGTCCCAGCTCACCACAGCCTGTCCTAGCCCACCACAGCCCACGACAACCCATCCCAGCCCATGAAAGCCCGTCCCAGCTTACCACATCCCGTCCCAGCTTACCACAGCCCATCACAGCCCACCACGGTCCACCACAGCCCACCACAGCCCGTCCCAGCCCACCACGGCCCATAACAACCCACCACGGTCCGTCGCGGCCCATCACGGCCCGTCCCAGCTTACAACGGCTCGTCCCAGCCCACCACAGCCTGTCCAAGCCCACCAGAGCCCGTCCCAGCCCACCACAGCCCGTCCCAGCCCACCACGGCCCGTCCCAGCCCGTCCCAGCCCACCACAGCCCGTCCCAGCCAACCACAGCCTGCCCCAGCCCACCATAGCTGTTCTAGCCCGTCCCAGCCCACCACAGCCCTTCCCAGCCCCCCACTGCCCACCACAGCCCCTCCCAGCCCTACACAGGCCGTCCCAGCCCGTCCCAGCCCACCACAGTGCGTCCAAGTCCGTCCCAGCCCACCAGAGCCTGTCCCGGCCCACCCCGGCCCATCACAGCCCGTCTCAGCTCATCACAGCTCGTCCCAGCCCACCACAGCCCGTCCCAGCCCACCACAGCCCGCCCCAGCCCACCACAGCCCGTCCCAGCCCATCCCAGCCCACCCGGCCCGTCCCAGCCCACCATGGCACACTACAGCCCGTCCCAGCCCTCCACAGCACACCACAGCCCACTACAGCCCGTCCCAGCCCACCACAGCCCGTCCCAGCCAACCACAGCCCGTCTCAGCCCGTCCCAGCCTGTCCCAGCTCATCCCAGCCCACCACAGCCCACCACAGTTTGTCCCAGCCCACCACAGCCCGTCCCAGCCCACCACAGGCCACTACAGCATACCACAGGCCACTACAACACACCACAGCCCGTCACAGCTCGTCACAGCACGTCCCAGGCCGCCACAGCCCACCCCAGCATGTCCCAGGCCCCCACAGCCCACGACAGCCCTTCCCAGCCCACCACAGCCCGTCCCAGCCCACCACAGACCACTACAGAACACCACAGACCACTACAGAACACCACAGCCTACCGCAATCCACCACAGCCCGTCCCAGCTCGTCCCAGCCCATCCCCGCCCACCACAGCCCGTCCCCGCCCACCACAGCCCGTCCCAGCTCGTCCCAGCCCGTCCCAGGCCTTCCCAGCCCACCACAGCCCGTCCCGGACCACGACAGCCCGTCCCGGACCTACCACAACCCGTCCCCGACCACCACAGCAGGTCCAAGCCCACCACAGCCTGTGCCAGCCCACCACAAACCGTCCCAGCTCTCCACAGCTCTCCATAGCCCGTCCCAATCCTCCACAGCCTGTCCCAGCCTAACACAGCCCGTCCCAGCCCAACACAGCTTATCCCAGCCCACCACAGCCCGTCCCAGCCCACCACAGCCCGTCCCAGCCCACCACAGCCCCACCCAGCCCATCACAGGCCACTACAGCACACCACAGCCTAGCGCAGACCACCACAGCCCGTCCCACCCCGTCACAGCTCGTCCCAGCCCGACACAGCCCACCACAGCCCGTCTCAGCTCACCACAGCCTGTCCCAGCCCACCACGGCCCACCACAGCCCGTCCCAGCTAAACACAGTCCGTCCCAGCCCGTCCCAGCCCACCACACTCACCACAACTCGTCCCAGACCGTTCCAGCACAGCACAGCCCATCCAAGCCCACCACAGCCCGTCCCAGCCCACCATAGCTGTTCTAGCCCGTCCCAGCCCACCACAGCCCTTCCCAGGCCCCCACTGCCCACCACAGCCCCTCCCAGCCCTACAAAGGCCGTCCCAGCCCGTCCCAGCCCACCACAGTGCGTCCAAGTCCGTCCCAGCCCACCAGAGCCCGTCCCAGCCCTCCACAGCCCACCAGAGCCTGTCCCGGCCCACCCCGGCACATCACAGCCCGTCTCAGCTCATCACAGCTCGACCCAGCCCATCACAGCCCGTCCCAGCCCACCACAACCAACCACAGCCCGTCCCCATCCCGCCACAGCCTGTCCCAGCCCACCACAGCCCGTTCCAGCCCACCCCAGCCTGTCCCAGCCCACCGCAGCCTGTCCCAGCCCACCATGGCACACCACAGCCCACCACAGCCCGTCCCAGACCACCACAGCCCACCATGGCTTACCACGGCCCACCACAGCCTGTCCCAGGCCATCCCAGACAACCACAGCCCGTCACAGCCCGTCCCAGCCCACCACATAAAGTACCAGCCCATAGAAGCCCACCACAGCCCGTCCCAGCCCACCACGGCCCGTCCGAGCCCACCCCAGCCCACCAAAGCCCACCACAGCCCATCTCAGCTCACCACAACCCGTACCAGACCACCACAGCCCACCACAGCCGGTTACAGCTTATCACATCCCATCCCAGCCCACCACAGCCCGTCCCAGCCTGCCACAGCCTGTCCCAGCCCGCCACAACCCGTCCCAGCCCGCCACGGCCCGTCCCAGCCCACCACGGCCCGTCCCAGCCCACCACGGCCCGTCCCAGCCCGCCACAGTTTGTCCCAGCCTACCACAGCCCGTCCCGGATCACCACAGCTCGTCCCAGCCCACCACAGACCACCACAGTTCATCCCAGCCAACCACAGTTTGTCCCAGCCCGCCACGGCCCATCCCGGCCCACCACGGCCCGTCCCGGCCCACCACGGCCCGTCCCAGCTCACCACAGCCTGTCCCAGCCAAACACAGCCTGTCCCAGCCCACCACAGCCCGTCCCAGCTCACCACGGCCCGTCCCAGACCGTCCCAGCCCACGACAACCCATCCCAGCCCACGAAAGCCCGTCCCAGCTTACCACATCCCGTCCCAGCTTACCACAGCCCATCACAGCCCACCACAGCCCACCACAGCCCGTCCCAGCCCACCACGGCCCACAACAACCCACCACGGCCCGTCGCGGCCCACCACGGCCCGTCCCAGCCTACTACGGCTCGTCCCAGCCCACCACAGCCTGTCCAAGCCCACCAGAGCCCGTCCCAGCCCACCACGGCCCGTCCCAGCCCGTCCCAGCCCACCACAGCCCGTCCCAACCCACCACAGCCCGTCCCAGCACACCACAGCCCGTCGCAGCCCGTCCCAGCCCGTCGCAGCCCACAACAGCCCGCCCCAGCCCACCACAGCCCGTCCCAGCCCACCACAGCCCACCACAGCCCGTCCCAGCCTGTCCCAGCTCATCCCAGCCCACCACAGCCCACCACAGTTTGTCCCAGCCCACCACAGCCCGTCCCAGCCCACCACAGGCCACTACAGCACACCACAGGCCACTACAACACACCACAGACCGTCACAGCTCGTCACAGCTCGTCACAGCACGTCACAGCCCGTCCCAGCCCACCACAGCATGTCCCAGGCTGCCAAAGCCCACGACAGCCCTTCCCAGCCCACGACAGCCCATCCCAGCCCACCACAGCCCACCACAGCCCGTCCCAGCCCACCACAGCCCGTGCCAGCCCACCACAGCCCGTCCCAGCCCTCCACAGACCACTACAGAACACCACAGCCTACCGCAGCCCACCACAGCCCGTCCCAGCTCGTCCCAGCCCGTCCCTGCCCACCACAGCCCGTCCCCGCCCACCACAGCCCGTCCCCGCCCACCACAGCCCGTCCCCGCCCACCACAGCCCGTCCCAGCTCGTCCCAGCCCGTCCCAGGCCTTCCCAACCCACCACAGCCCGTCCCGGACCACGACAGCCCGTCCCGGACCTACCACAATCCGTCCCCGACCACCACAGCAGGTCCAAGCCCACCACAGCCTGTGCCAGCCCACCACAGACCGTCCCAGCTCTCCACAGCTCTCCATAGCCCGTCCCAATCCTCTATAGCCCATCCCAGCCTAACACAGCCCGTCCCAGCCCAACACAGCTTATCCCAGCCCACCACAGCCTGTCCCAGCCCACCACAGCCCGTCCCAGCCCACCACAGCCCGTCCCAGCCCACCACAGCCCGTCCCAGCCCACCACAGCCCGTCCCAGCCCACCACAGCAAGTCCCAGCTCACCACAGCCCCACCCAGCCCATCACAGGCCACTACAGCACACCACAGCCTAGCGCAGACCACCACAGCCCGTCCCACCCCGTCACAGCTCGTCCCAGCCCGACACAGCCCACCACAGCCCGTCTCAGCTCACCACAGCCTGTCCCAGCCCACCACGGCCCACCACAGCCCGTCCCAGCTAAACACAGTCCGTCCCAGCCCGTCCCAGCCCACCACACTCACCACAACTCGTCCCAGACCGTTCCAGCACAGCACAGCCCATCCAAGCCCACCACAGCCCGTCCCAGCCCACCATAGCCGTTCTAGCCCATCCCAGCCCACCACAGCCCTTCCCAGCCCCCCACAGCCCACCACAGCCCCTCCCAGCCCTACACAGGCCGTCCCAGCCCACCACAGTGCGTCCAAGTCCGTCCCAGCCCACCAGAGCCCGTCCCAGCCCTCCACAGCCCACCAGAGCCTGTCCCGGCCCACCCCGGCCCATCACAGCCCGTCTCAGCTCATCACAGCTCGTCCCAGCCCACCACAGCCTGTCCCAGCCCACCACAGCCCGTCCCAGCTAAACACAGTCCGTCCCAGCCCGTCCCAGCCCACCACACTCACCACAACTCGTCCCAGACCGTTCCAGCACAGCACAGCCCATCCAAGCCCACCACAGCCCGTCCCAGCCCACCATAGCCGTTCTAGCCCATCCCAGCCCACCACAGCCCTTCCCAGCCCCCCACAGCCCACCACAGCCCCTCCCAGCCCTACACAGGCCGTCCCAGCCCACCACAGTGCGTCCAAGTCCGTCCCAGCCCACCAGAGCCCGTCCCAGCCCTCCACAGCCCACCAGAGCCTGTCCCGGCCCACCCCGGCCCATCACAGCCCGTCTCAGCTCATCACAGCTCGTCCCAGCCCACCACAGCCTGTCCCAGCCCACCACAGCCCGTCCCAGCCCACCACAACCAACCACAGCCCGTCCCCAGCCCACCACAGCCTGTCCCAGCCCACCACAGCCCTTTCCAGCCCACCGCAGCCTGTCCCAGCCCACCATGGCACACCACAGCCCACCACAGCACGTCCCAGCCCACCACAGCCCACCATGGCTTACCACGGCCCACCACAGCCTGTCCCAGCCAATCCCAGACCACCACAGCCCGTCACAGCCCGTCCCAGCCCACCACATAAAGTACCAGCCCATAGAAGCCCACCACAGCCCGTCCCAGCCCACCACGGCCCGTCCGAGCCCACCCCAGCCCACCAAAGCCCACCACAGCCCATCTCAGCTCACCACAACCCGTACCAGACCACCACAGCCCACCACAGCCGGTTACAGCTTATCACAGCCCATCCCAGCCCACCACAGCCCGTCCCGGACCTACCAGAACCCGTCCCTGACCACCACAGCAGGTCCAAGCCCACCACAGCCCGTCCCAGCCCACCACAGCCTGTCCCAACCCACCACAGCCCATTCCAGCCCTTCCCAACCCACCACAGCCGGTTTGAGACCACCAGAGCCCGTCCCCCGCCCACCACAGCCCGTCCCCGCCCACCACAGCCCGTCCCAGCTCGTCCCAGGCCTTCCCAGCCCACCACAGCCCGTCCCGGACCACGACAGCCCATCCCGGACCTACCACAACCCGTCCCCGACCACCACAGCAGGTCCAAGCCCACCACAGCCTGTGCCAGCCCACCACACACCGTGCCAGCCCACCATAGCCCATGCCAACCCACCACAGCCCATTCCAGCCCTTCCCAGCCCACCACAGCCCGGTCCATACCAGCAGAGCCCGTCCCAGCCCACCACGGCCCGTCCCAGCCCACCACAGACCACCACAGTTCGTCCCAGCCCGCCACAACCCGTCCCAGCCCACCACGGCCCGTCCCGGCCCACCACGGCCCGTCCCGGCCCACCACGGCCCGTCCCGGCCCACCACGGCCCGTCCCAGGCCACCACGGCACGTCCCAGGCCACCACAGACCACCACAGTTCGTCCCAGTCCGCCACAACCAGTCCCAGCCCACCACAACCGGTCCCAGCTCGCCACAGCCCGTCCCGGCCCACCACGGCCCGTCCCGGCCCACCACGGCCCGTCCCGGCCTACCACAGCCCGTTCCAGACCACCACAGACCGTCGCAGCTCACCACAGAAAGTCCCAGCCCGTCACAGAACACCACAACCCGTCACCGCCCACCACAGCCCTTCCAAGGCGTCCCAGCCCGTCCCAGCCCACCACAACCAACCACAGCCCGTCCCCGTCCCACCACAGCCCGTCCCAGCCCACCACAGCCCTTTCCAGCCCACCGCAGCCTGTCCCAGCCCACCATGGCACACCACAGCCCACCACAGCCCGTCCCAGCCCACCACAGCCGACCATGGCTTACCACGGCCCACCACAGCCTGTCCCAGGCCATCCCAGACCACCACAGCCCGTCCCAGCCCACCACAGGCCACCACAGCCCGTCCCAGCTCACCACAGCCCGTCCCAGCCCAACAGAGCCCGTCCCGGCCCACCACAGCTTGTCCCAGCTCATACCAGCCGACCACAGCCCGTCACAGCCCGTCCCAGCCCACCACATAAAGTACCAGCCCATAGAAGCCCACCACAGCCCGTCACAGCCCACCACAGACCGTCCCAGCCCACCACAGCCCGTCCCGGACTTACCAGAACCCGTCCCTGACCACCACAGCAGGTCTAAGCCCACCACAGCCCGTCCCAGCCCACCACAGCCTGTCCCAACCCACCAAAGCCCATTCCAGCCCTTCCCAACCCACCACAGCCGGTTTGAGACCACCAGAGCCCGTCCCAGCCCACCACAGCCCGTCCCCGCCCACCACTACCCGTCCCAGCCCGTCCCAGGCCTTCCCAGCCCACCACAGCCCGTCCCGGAATACGACAGCCCGTCCCGGACCTACCACAACCCGTCCCCAACCACCACAGCAGGTCCAAGCCCACCACAGCCTGTCCCAGCCCACCACAGACCGTCCCCGCCCACCACAGCCCATCCCAACCCACCACAGCCCATTCCAGCCCTTCCCAGCCCACCACAGCCCGGTCCATACCACCAGAGCCCGTCCCAGCCCACCACGGCCCGTCCCAGCCCACCACAGACCACCACAGTTCGTCCCAGCCCGCCACAACCCGTCCCAGCCCACCACGGCCCGTCCCGGCACACCACGGCCCATCCCGGCCCACCACGGCCCGTCCCAGCACACCACAGCCTGTCCCAGCCCACCACAGACCACCACAGTTCGTCCCAGCCCGCCACAACCAGTCCCAGCCCGCCACAACCCGTCCCAGCTCGCCACAGCCCGTCCCAGCCCAGCACGGCCCGCCACGGCCCGCCACGGCCCGTCCCGGCGCACCACGGCCCGTCCCGGCCCACCACGGCCCGTCCCGGCCTACCACAGCCCGTTACAGACCACCACAGACCGTCGCAGCTCACCACAGAAAGTCCCAGCCCGTCACAGAACACCACAACCCGTCACCGCCCACCACAGCCCTTCCAAGGCGTCCCAGCCCGTCCCAGCCCACCACAACCAACCACAGCCCGTCCCCGTCCCACCACAGCCTGTCCCAGCCCACCACAGCCCTTTCCAGCCCACCGCAGCCTGTCCCAGCCCACCATGGCACACCACAGCCCACCACAGCCCGTCCCAGCCCACCACAGCCGACCATGGCTTACCACGGCCCACCACAGCCTGTCCCAGCCCATCCCAGACCACCACAGCCCGTCCCAGCCCACCACAAACCACCACAGCCCGTCCCAGCTCACTACAGCCCGTCCCAGCTCACCACAGCCCGTCCCGGCCCACCACAGCTTGTCCCACCTCATACCAGCCGACCACAGCCCGTCACAGCCCGTCACAGCTCACCACATAAAGTAACAGCCCATAGAAGCCCACCACAGCCCGTCCCAGCCCACCAGAGCCCGTCCCAGCCCACCACAGCATGTCCCAGGTCCCCACAGCCCACGACAGCCCGTCCCAGCCCACGACAGCCCGTCCCAGCCCACGACAGCCCGTCCCAGCCCATCACAGACCACTACAGCACAGCACAGCCTACCACAGCCCACCACAGCCCGTCCCAGCCCGGCACAGCTCGTCCCAGCCCGTCCCAGCCCACCACGGCCCGTCCCAGCCCACCACAGACCACCACAGTTCGTCCCAGTCCGCCACAGCCCACCACAGCCCATACCAGCCCACCACGGCCCACCACAGCCCACCACAGTTCACCACGGGCCATCTCAGACCACCATGACCTGTCCCAGCCCACCACGGCCCACCACAGCCCATCCCTTCCCATACCGGCTCAAAACGGCCCACCACGGCCCACCACAGCCCACCACAGTTCACCACGGCCCGTCCCAGCCCACCACGCCCCACCACAGAGCATCCCAGTCCACCACACACCGTCCCAGCATGTCCCAGCCTGTCCCAACCCACCACAGCCCGTCCCAGCCCACCACAGCCCGTCCCAGCCCACCACAGCCCGTCACAGCACACCACAGCCCGTCCCAGCCCACCACAGACCACCACAGTTCGTCCCAGCCCACCACAACCAGTCCCAGCCCGCCACAGCCCGTCCCAGCCCAGCACGGCCCGGCCCGGCCCGCTACGGCCCGTCCCGGCGCACCACGGCCCGTCCCGGCGCACCACGGCCCGTCCCGGCCCACCACGGCCCGTCCCGGCCCACCACGGCCCGTCCCGGCCTACCACAGCCCGTTCCAGACCACCACAGACCGTCGCAGCTCACCACAGAAAGTCCCAGCCCGTCACAGAACACCACAACCCGTCACCGCCCACCACAGCCCTTCCAAGGCGTCCCAGCCCGTCCCAGCCCACCACAACCAACCACAGCCCGTCCCCGTCCCACCACAGCCTGTCCCAGCCCACCACAGCCCTTTCCAGCCCACCGCAGCCTGTCCCAGCCCACCATGGCACACCACAGCCCACCACAGCCCGTCCCAGCCCACCACAGCCGACCATGGCTTACCACGGCCCACCACAGCCTGTCCCAGCCCATCCCAGACCACCACAGCCCGTCCCAGCCCACCACAAACCACCACAGCCCGTCCCAGCTCACTACAGCCCGTCCCAGCTCACCACAGCCCGTCCCGGCCCACCACAGCTTGTCCCACCTCATACCAGCCGACCACAGCCCGTCACAGCCCGTCCCAGCTCACCACATAAAGTAACAGCCCATAGAAGCCCACCACAGCCCGTCCCAGCCCACCAGAGCCCGTCCCAGCCCACCACAGCATGTCCCAGGTCCCCACAGCCCACGACAGCCCGTCCCAGCCCACGACAGCCCGTCCCAGCCCACGACAGCCCGTCCCAGCCCATCACAGACCACTACAGCACAGCACAGCCTACCACAGCCCACCACAGCCCGTCCCAGCCCGGCACAGCTCGTCCCAGCCCGTCCCAGCCCACCACGGCCCGTCCCAGCCCACCACAGACCACCACAGTTCGTCCCAGTCCGCCACAGCCCACCACAGCCCATACCAGCCCACCACGGCCCACCACAGCCCACCACAGTTCACCACGGGCCATCTCAGACCACCATGACCTGTCCCAGCCCACCACGGCCCACCACAGCCCATCCCTTCCCATACCGGCTCAAAACGGCCCACCACGGCCCACCACAGCCCACCACAGTTCACCACGGCCCGTCCCAGCCCACCACGCCCCACCACAGAGCATCCCAGTCCACCACACACCGTCCCAGCATGTCCCAGCCTGTCCCAACCCACCACAGCCCGTCCCAGCCCACCACAGCCCGTCCCAGCCCACCACAGCCCGTCACAGCACACCACAGCCCGTCCCAGCCCACCACAGACCACCACAGTTCGTCCCAGCCCACCACAACCAGTCCCAGCCCGCCACAGCCCGTCCCAGCCCAGCACGGCCCGGCCCGGCCCGCTACGGCCCGTCCCGGCGCACCACGGCCCGTCCCGGCGCACCACGGCCCGTCCCGGCCCACCACGGCCCGTCCCGGCCCACCACGGCCCGTCCCGGCCTACCACAGCCCGTTCCAGACCACCACAGACCGTCGCAGCTCACCACAGAAAGTCCCAGCCCGTCACAGAACACCACAACCCGTCACCCGCCCACCACAGCCCTTCCAAGGCGTCCCAGCCCGTCCCAGCCCACCACAACCAACCACAGCCCGTCCCCGTCCCACCACAGCCTGTCCCAGCCCACCACAGCCCTTTCCAGCCCACCGCAGCCTGTCCCAGCCCACCATGGCACACCACAGCCCACCACAGCCCGTCCCAGCCCACCACAGCCGACCATGGCTTACCACGGCCCACCACAGCCTGTCCCAGCCCATCCCAGACCACCACAGCCCGTCCCAGCCCACCACAAACCACCACAGCCCGTCCCAGCTCACTACAGCCCGTCCCAGCTCACCACAGCCCGTCCCGGCCCACCACAGCTTGTCCCACCTCATACCAGCCGACCACAGCCCGTCACAGCCCGTCCCAGCTCACCACATAAAGTAACAGCCCATAGAAGCCCACCACAGCCCGTCCCAGCCCACCAGAGCCCGTCCCAGCCCACCACAGCATGTCCCAGGTCCCCACAGCCCACGACAGCCCGTCCCAGCCCACGACAGCCCGTCCCAGCCCACGACAGCCCGTCCCAGCCCATCACAGACCACTACAGCACAGCACAGCCTACCACAGCCCACCACAGCCCGTCCCAGCCCGGCACAGCTCGTCCCAGCCCGTCCCAGCCCACCACGGCCCGTCCCAGCCCACCACAGACCACCACAGTTCGTCCCAGTCCGCCACAACCCGTCCCAGCCCGCCACGGCCCGTCCCAGCCCACCACGGCCCATCCCAGCCCACCACGGCCCGTCCCGGCCCACCACAGCCCGTCCCGGCCCACCACAGCCTGTCCCAGCCAAACACAGCCTGTCCCAGCCAAACACAGCCTGTCCTAGCCAAACACAGCCTGTCCCGGCCCACCACAGCCCGTCCCAGCCCACCACAGCCTGTCCCAGCCAAACACAGCCTGTCCCAGCCCACCACGGCCCACCACAGCCCACCACAGTTCACCACGGGCCATCTCAGACCACCATGACCTGTCCCAGCCCACCACGGCCCACCACAGCCCATCCCTTCCCAAACCGGCGCAAAACGGCCCACCACAGCCCACCACGGCCCATACCAGCCCACCACGGCCCACCACAGCCCACCACAGTTCACCACGGGCCATCTCAGACCACCATGACCTGTCCCAGCCCACCACGGCCCACCACAGCCCATCCCTTCCCATACCGGCTCAAAACGGCCCACCACGGCCCACCACAGCCCACCACAGTTCACCACGGCCCGTCCCAGCCCACCACGCGCCACCACAGACCATCCCAGTCCACCACACACCGTCCCAGCATGTCCCAGCCTGTCCCAACCCACCACAGCCTGTTCCAGACCACCACAGCCTGTCCCAGCCCACCACAGCCCGTCACAGCACACCACAGCCCGTCCCTAGCCCACCACAGCCCGTCCCAGCCCACCACAGCCCGTCCCCGCCCGTCCCAACCCACCACAGACCAACATAGCCCGTCCCAGCCCGTCGCAGCCTGCCGCAGCCCATCCCAGCCCGCCACAGCCCGTCCCAGCCCACCACAGACCATTCCAGACCACCACATCCCGTCCCCGCCCACCATAGCCCGTGCCCGCCCACCACAGCCCGTCCCCGCCCACCACAGCCCATCCCCGCCCACCACAGCCCGTCCCAGCCCATCACAGCCCGTCCCAGCTCGTTCCAGACAACCAGAACTCGTCTCAGCCCGCCCCAGCCCACCACAGCCCGTCTCAAGCTCAGCAGAACCCACCACAGCCCACATCAGCCTGTCCCAGCCCGTCCCAGACCACCACAGCCCGTCCCAGCACACCACAGCACGTACCAGCCCGTCCCAGCCCACCACAGCCCGTCCCAGCCCCTCCCAGCCCACCACAGCCTGTCCCAGCCCACCACAGCCCGTCCCAGCCCACCACAGCCCATCCCAGCCCACCACAGCCCGTCCCAGCCCACCACAGCCTGTCCCAGCCCATCCCAGCCCACGACAGCCCGTCACAGCCCGTCCCAGCACACCACAGCCCGTGCCAGCCCACCACAGCCCGTCCCAGCCCTCCACAGTCCGTCCCAGCCCACCACAGCCCGTCCCAGCACACCACAGCCCGTCCCAGAACACCACAGCCCGTCCCAGCACACCACAGCCCGTCCCAGCACGGCCCAGCACACCACAGCCCGTCCAAGCCCACCACAGCCCGTCCCAGCCCACCACAGCCCGTCCCAGCCCACCACAGCTCGTCCCAGCCCACCACAGCTCGTCCCAGCCCACCACACCCCGTCCCAGCCCGTCCCAGCCCACCAGAGCCCGTCCCAGCCCGTCCCAGACCACCACAGCCCGTCTCAAGCTCACCAGAACCCACCACAGCCCACCACAGCCTGTCCCAGACCATCACGGCCCACCACAGCCCATCCCAGCCCACCACGGCCCACCACAGGCCATCTCAGACCACCATGACCTGTCCCAGCCCACCACGGCCCACCACAGCCCATCCCTTCCCATACCGGCTCAAAACGGCTCACCACGGCCCACCATAGCCCACCACGGTTCACCACGGCCCGTCCCAGCCCACCACGCCCCACCACAGCCCGTCCCTGCCCACCACAGCCCGTCCCAGCACACCACAGACCATCCCAGTACACCACACACCGTCCCAGCATGTCCCAGCCTGTCCCAACCCACCACAGCCTGTTCCTGACCACCACAGCCCGTCCCAGCCCACCACAGCCCGTCCCCGCCCGTCCCAGCCCACCACAGCCCAGCACAGCCCGTCCCAGCACACCACAGCCCGTCCCAGCCCACCACAGCCCGTCCCAGCCCACCACAGCCCGTCCCAGCACACCACAGCCCGTCCCAGACCATCGCAGCCTGCCGCAGCCCGTCCAAGCCCACTACAGACTGTCCCAGCCCACCACACACCATTCCAGAGGACCAGAGCCCGTCCCCGCCCACCACAGCCCGTTCCAGGCCACCACAGCACGTCCCAGCTCGTTCCAGACCACCAGAACTCGTCTCAGCCCGTCCCAGCCCACCACAGCCCGTCTCAAGCTCAGCAGAACCCACCACAGCCCACCACAGCCTGTCCCGGCCCGTCCCAGCCCACCACGGCCCGTCCCAGCCCACCACGGCCCGTCCCAGCCCACCACGGACCATAACAACCCAACACGGCCCGTCCCAGCCCACCACAGCCCACCACAGCCCACCACGGCCCGTCCCAGCCCACCACGGCCCGTCCCAGCCCACCACGGCCCGTCCCAGCCCGTCCCAGCCCACCACAGCCCTCCACAGCCAGTCCCAGCCCGTCCCAACCCGCCCCAGCCCACCACGGCCCGTCCCAGCCCACCACGACCCGTCCCAGCCCACCACGACCCACCACAGCCGGTTACAGCTTATCACAGCCCGTCCCAGCCCAACACAGGCCGTCTCTGCTCACCACCAGAACCCGTCCCAGCCCACCACGGCCCGTCCCTGCCCAACACGGCCCGTCCCAGCCCACCACGGCTCTCCACAGCTCTCCATAGCCCGGTCCAATCCTCCACAGCCCGTCCCAGCCCAACACAGCCCGTCCCAGCCCACCACAGCCCGTCCCCGCCCACCACAGCCCGTCCCCGCCCACCACAGCCCGTCCCAGCCGTCCCAGCAAATCCCAGCCCACCACAGCCCGTCTCAGCTCACTACAGCGCGTCCCAGTCCACCACACCCACCACAGCCCGTCCCAGCCCATTCCAGCCCACCACAGCCTGTCCCAGCTCACCACAACCCACCACAGCCAACCGCAGCCGGTCCCAGCCCACCACAGCCCACCACAGCCCGTCCCAGCCCATCACAGCCCGTCCCAGCTCGTTCCAGACAACCAGAACTCGTCTCAGCCCGTCCCAGCCCACCACAGCCCGTCTCAAGCTCAGCAGAACTCACCACAGCCCACCACAGCCCGTCCCAGCCCACCACAGCCCGTCCCAGCACACCACAGCACGTACCAGCCCGTCCCAGCCCACCACAGCCCGTCCCAGCCCACCACAGCCCATCCCAGCCCACCACGGCCCGTCCCAGCCCACCACGGCCCGTCCCAGCCCACCACGGCCCGTCCCAGCCCACCACAGCCCGTCCCAGCCCACCACAGCCCGTCCCAGCCCACCACAGCCCACCACAGCCTGTCCCAGCCCGTCCCAGCCAACGACAGCCCGTCACAGCCCGTCCCAGCCCACCACAGGCCGTCCCTGCCCATTACAGCCCACCACAGCCCGTCCCAGACCACCACAGCCCGTCTCAAGCTCACCAGAACCCACCACAGCCCACCACAGCCCGTCCCAACCCACCACGGCCCGTCCCAGCCCGTCCCAGCCCACCACAGGCCGTCCCTGCCCATTACAGCCCACCACAGCCCGTCCCAGACCACCACAGCCCGTCTCAAGCTCACCAGAACCCACCACAGCCCACCACAGCCCGTCCCAGACCACCACGGCCCACCACAGCCCACCACGTCCCGTCCTAGCCCACCACGGCCCGCCACAGCCCACCACGGCCCACCACATCCCGTCCCAGCCCACCACAGCCCATCCCAGGCCACCACAGCCCGTCCCAGGCAACCACGGCCCGACCAAGCCCACCACGGCCCACCACAGCCCACCACGGCCCGTCCCTGCCCACCACGGCCCACCACAGCCCACCACGGCCCACCACAGCCCACCACGGCCCACCACAGCCCACCACGGCCAACCACGGTTCACCACAGCCCGTCCCCGCCCACCACGGCCCACCACAGCCCTTCCCAGCCCATCCCAGCCCGTCCCAGCCAGTCCCAGCTCAGCACAGCCCGTCCCAGCCCACCACAGCCAGTCCCAGCCCACCACAGCCCGTCCCAGCCCTTCCCAGCCCACCACAGCCAGTCCCAGCCCGTCCCAGTTTACCACAGCCCGTCCCAGACCACCACGGCCCACCACAGCCCACAACGGCCCGTCCCAGCACACCACGGCCCACCACAGCCCACCACAGTTCACCACAGCCCGTCCCAGCCCACCACGGCCCAGCACACCCCACCATGGTTCACCACAGCCCGTCCCAGCTCACCAAAGCCCATCCCATCACACCACAGCCCACCAGAGCCCGTCCCAGCCCACCACAGCCCGTCCCAGTCCACTACGGCCCGTCCCAGCCCACCACGGCCCGTCCCAGCCCATCACAGCCCGTCCCAGTCCATCAGGACCCATCCCAGCCCACCACGGCCCACCATAGCCCACCACGGCCCGTCCCAGCCCACCACAGCCCGTCCCCGCCCACCACAGCCCGTCCCAGCACACCACAGCCTGTCCCAGCACACCACAGCACGTCCCCGCCCTCCCCAGGCCGTCCCAGCACACTACAACTCGTCCCAGCCCGTCCCAGCCCACGACAGCTCGTCCCAGCACACCATAGCCTGTCCCATCCCACCACAGCCCGTCCCAGCCCACCACAGCCCACCACAGCCCGTCCCAGCCCACCACAGCCCATTGCAGCACATCACAGCTCGTTCCAGATCATCAGATCCCGTCCCAGCCCGTCCCAGCCCACCACAGCCCATCTCAAGCTCACAAGAACCCACCAAAGCCCACCACAGCCTGTCCAAGACGACCACGGCCCACCACAGCCCACCACGGCCCGTCCCAGCTCACCACGACCTGTCCCAGCCCACCACAGCCCACCCCTTCCCATCCCGGCCCACCACGGTTCACCACGGCCCGTCCCTGCCCACCACGGCCCACCACAGCCCGTCCCAGCCCACCACAGCCAGTCCCAGCCCACCACAGCCCGTCCCAGCACACCACAGCCCATCACAGACCACCACAGCCCGTCCCAGCCCGTCCCAGCCCACCACAGCCCGTCCCAGCCCGTCCCAGCCCACCACAACCCATCTCAAGCTCACAAGAACCCACCAAAGCCCACCACAGCCTGTCCCAGACCACCACGGCCCACCACAGCCCACCACGGCCCACCACAGCCTACCACAGTTCACCACGGGCCGTCTCAGCCCACCATGACCTGTCCCAGCCCACCACGGCCCAACACAGACCATCCCTTCCCATACCGGCCCAAAACCGCCCACGACGGCCCACCACAGCCCACCACGGCCCGTCCCAGCCCACCACGCCCCACCACAGCCCACCACAGCCCACCACAGCCTGTCCCAGCCCACCACAGCCCGTCCCCGCCCACCACAGCCCATCCCAGCCCGTCCCCCAACACCACAGCCCGTCCCAGCACACCACAGCCCGTCCCAGCACACCACAGCCCGTGCCAGCACACCACAGCCCGTGCCAGCACACCACAGCCCGTCCCAGCACACCACAGCCCGTGCCAGCACACCACAGCCCGTGCCAGCACACCACAGCCCGTGCCAGCACACCACAGCCCACCACGCCCTGTCCCAACCCACCAGAGCCTTTCCCAGCTCACCACAGCCCACCACAGCCCGTCCCAGACCACCACAGCCCGTCCCAGCCTGTCCCAGCCAACCACAGCCCGTCCCGTCCCAGCCCACCACAACCCGTCCCATCCCTTCCCAGCACAGCCCGTCACAGCCTGTCCCGTGCCGTCCCAGCCCGTCCCATCCCGTCCCGTCCCAGCCCACCACGGCCCGTCCCAGCCCACCACAGCCCGTCCCAGCCCACCAGAGCCCGTCTCAAGCTCACCAGAACCCACCACAGCCCACCACAGCCTGTCGCAGACCACCACGGCCCATCCCAGCCCACCACGGCCCACCACAGCCCACCACAGTTCACCACGGGCCATCTCAGACCACCATGACCTGTCCCAGCCCACCACGGCCCACCACAGCCCATCCCTTCCCAAACCGGCTCAAAACGGCCCACCACGGCCCACCACAGCCCACCACGCCCCACCACAGACCATCCCAGTCCACCACACACCGTCCCAGCATGTCCCAGCCTGTCCCAACCCACCACAGCCTGTTCCAGACCACCACAGCCCGTCCCAGCCCAACACAGCCCGTCCCAGCACACCACAGCCCGTCCCTAGCCCACCACAGCCCGTCCCAGCCCACCACAGCCCGTCCCCGCCCACCACAGCCCGTCCCCGCCCACCACAGCCCACCACAGACCAGCATAGCCCGTCTCAGCCCGTCGCAGCCTGCCGCAGCCCGTCCCAGCCCACCACAGCCCGTCCCAGCCCACCACAGACCATTCCAGACCACCACATCCCGTCCCAGCCCACCACAGCCCGTCCCCGCCCACCACGGCCCGTCCCCGCCCACCACGGCCCGTCCCAGCTCGTTCCAGACAACCAGAACTCGTCTCAGCCCGCCCCAGCCCACCACAGCCCGTCTCAAGCTCAGCAGAACCCACCACAGCCCACCATGGCCCGTCCCAGACCACCACAGCCCACCACAGCCCGTCCCAGCACACCACAGCCCGTCCGAGCACACCACAGCACGTCCCAGCCCGTCCCAGCCCACCACAGCCCGTCCCAGCCCGTCCCCGCCCATCCCAGCCCGTCCCAGCCCACCACAGCCCGTCCCAGCCCACCACAGCCCGTGCCAGCCCACTACAGCCCGTGCCAGCCCACCACAGCCCGTGCCAGCCCATCCCAGCCCACCACAGCCCGTCCCAGCCTGTTCCAGACCACCAGAGCCCATCCCAGCCCGTCCCAGCCCACCACAGCCCGTCTCAAGCTCACCAGAACCCACCACAGCCCACCACAGCCTGTCCCAGACCACCACGGCCCACCACAGCCCACCATGGCCCGTCCCAGCCCACCACGGCCGACCACAGCGAACCACGGCCCACCAAAGCTCACCACAGCCCGTCCCAGCACACCACAGCCCGTCCCAGCCCACCACAGCCCGTCCCCGCCCGTCCCTGTCGACCACAGCCCGTCCCAGTCCACCACAGCCCATCCCAGCTTGCCACAGCCCATCCCAGCCCGTCAGAGCCCACCACAGCCCGTCCCCGCCCACCACAGCCCGTCCCAGCCCACCACAGCCCGTCCCAGCCCACCACAGCCCACCAGAGCCCGTCCCAGCCCACCAGAGCCCATTGCAGCCCATCACAGCTCGTTCCAGACCACCAGAGCCCGTCCCAGCCCGTCCCAGCCCACCACAGCCCATCTCAAGCTCACAAGAACCCACCAAAGCCCACCACAGCCTGTCCCAGCCCACCACGGCCCACCACAGCCCACCACGGCCTGTCCCAGCCCACCACGGCCCACCACAGCCCACCACGGCCCACCACAGCCCACCACAGTTCACCACGGGCCGTCTCAGCCCACCATGACCTGTCCCAGCCCACCACGGCCCAACATAGACCATCCCTTCCCATACCGGCCCACCACAGCCCACCACAGTTCACCACGGCCTGTCCCAGCCAACCACGCCCCACCACAGCCCGTTCCAGCTCACCACAGCCCGTTCCAGCCCACCACAGCCCGTTCCAGCCCACCACAGCCTGTTCCAGCCCACCACAGCCCGTCCCAGTCCATCCCAGCACGTCCCAGCCCACCACGGACAACCACAGCCCGTCCCAGCCCGTCCGAGCACACCACAGCCTGTCCCAGACCACCAGAGCTCGTCCCAGCCTGTCCCAGCCCACCATAGCCCGTCTCAAGCTCACCAGAACCCACCACAGCCCACCATAGCCCGTACCAGACCACCACGGCCCACCACAGATAACCACGGCCCGTCCCAGCCCACCACGGCCCACCACAGCGAACCACGGCCCACCACAGCCCGTCCCAGCCCACCACGGACCGTCCCAGCCGTCCCAGCAAATCCCAGCCCACCACAGCCCATCTCAGCTCACTACAGCGCGTCCCAGTCCACCACACCCACCACAGCCCGTCCCAGCCCATTCCAGCCCACCACAGCCTGTCACAGCTCACCACAACCCACCACAGCCATCCGCAGCCGGTCCCAGCCCACCACAGCCCACCGCAGCCCGTCCCAGCCCACCACAGCCCACCGCAGCCCGTCCCAGCCCACCACAGCCCACCGCAGCCCGTCCCACCACACCAGAGTCCATCCCAGCCCACAACGGCCCGTCACAGCTTACCACGGCCCACCACGGCTTTCCACGGCCCATCCCAGACCACCACGGCCCGTCCCAGCCCGCCACGGCCCGTCCCAGACCACCATGTCCCGTCCCAGCTCGCCACAGCCCGTCCCAGCCCGCCACAGACCACCACAGTTTGTCCCGGCCCACCACAGCCCGTCCCGGCCCACCACGGCCCGTCCCGGCCCACCACGGCCCATAACAACCCACCACGGCCCGTCCCGGCCTACTACGGCTCGTCCCAGCCCACCACGGCCCGTCCCAGCCCGCCACGGCCCGTCCCAGCCCGTCCCAGCCCACCACAGCCCACCAAAGCCAGTCCCAGCCCATCCCAACCGGCCCCAGCCCACCACGGCCCGTCCCAGCCCACCACGACCCGTCCCAGCCCAACACAGCCCACCACAGCCGGTTACAGCTTATCACAGCCCGTCCCAGCCCAACACAGCCCACCACAGCCGGTTACAGCTTATCACAGCCCGTCCCAGCCCAACACAGGCCGTCTCTGCTCACCACCAGAGCCCGTCCCAGCCCACCACGGCCCGTCCCAGCCCACCATGGCCCGTCCCAGCCCACAACGGCTCTCCACAGCTCACCACGGCCCGTCCCCGCCCACCACAGCCTGTCCCCGTCCACCACAGCCCGTCCCCGCCCACCACAGGCCACTACAGCACACCACAGCCTACCGCAGACCACCACAGCCTACCGCAGACCACCACAGCCCGTCCCACCCCGTCACAGCTCGTACCAGCCCGACACAGCCCACCACAGCCCGTCTCAGCTCACCACAGCCTGTCCCAGCCCACCACGGCCCACCACAGCCCGTCCCAGCCAAACACAGTCTGTCCCAGCCCGTCCCAGCCCACCACACTCACCACAACTCGTCCCAGACCGTTCCAGCACGGCACAGCCCATTCCAGCCCACCGCATCCCGTCCCAGCCCACCACAGCCCACCGCAGCCGGTCCCAGCCCACCACAGCCCACCGCAGCCGGTCCCAGCCCACCACAGCCCGTACCAGCCCACCACAGCCCATCCCAGCACACCACAGCACGTCCCAGCCCACCACAGCCCACCGCAGCCCGTCCCAGCCCACCGCAGCCCGTCCCAGCACACCACAGCACGTTCCAGCACTCCACAGCCCACCAGGGCCTGTCCCATCCCAACACGGCCCACCGCAGCCCGTCTCAGTTCATCACAGTCCGTCCCAGCCAACCACAGCCCGTACCAGCCCACCACAACCAACCACGGCCCGTCCCTGCCCACCACAGTCCGTCCCTGTCCCACCACAGCCCACCACGGCCCGTCCCAGCCCATCACGGCACACCACAGCCCACCACGGCCCGTCCCAGCCCACCACGGCCCGTCCCAGCCCACCACGGCCCGTCCCAGCCCACCACGGCCCGTCCCAGCCCATCACGGCACACCACAGCCCACCACGGCCCACCACAGCCCACCACGGCACACCACAGCCCACCACGGCACACCACAGCCCACCACGGCCCGTCCCAGCCCATCACGGCACACCACAGCCCACCACGGCCCGTCCCAGCCCATCACGGCCCACCACAGCCCACCACGGCCCGTCCCAGCCCACCACATCAAGTACCGGCCCGTCCCAGCCCACCCCGGCCCGTCCCAGCCCACCCCGGCCCGTCCCAGCCCACCACAGCACACCACAGCCGGTTACAGCCTGTCCCAGCCCGTCCCGGCCCACCGCGGCCCGTCCCGGCTCACCTGTGTTAGGAACAGTATCTCACCTTCTTGATTTTGGCACCTCCTTTCGCTATGATGTTCTTGTGGAACTGTTTGCAGATGGGGACAGAAATAGAAAAGCTGTTTTCAACCTAAGGGAGAAAGGAAGGGAGACATGAAGTTTACACTGTCGTGGCAAGGGAGGCCCGACTTCAGGAGCTCTGATAAACGAGCTTTTGAAAACAGGCTTAGACCCAAGGAAGTTCTCTATACGAGGGACTTTTGTAAGACTAAACAAAGGCAAGGACGTTCCCCCATAGCCTTCCCATAACAGGTACTATCCCCCTGCCTCCATTCAGCCAAAACAGAGCTGACAGCTCCCTCCTCTTGAGGTGTTTTAGCTCTACCCAAGCCAGTAGAGCTCTGCTTTGCCCCAGGGTTATCCAGGCACGGAGGAGGGAAGAGCAGGCAGAAGACCTCCTTACCAGGTCTGCCACCATCTTTTGCATGTACTCGGTGCACTTCTCCACCTCGTTTTTGGGACCTCGGAGTTGGACGATGTCACTCTTGTGTGCAGGGTCTGGGAAGCTGATGATAACCTGCAGGAGCGGTCATTTCTAGTTAGCTCAAGCAAAAGCAAGAACCCTTGTGTCAGACACATGCAAAGGTTGGGGGGATCCTACTCATGCCCTTTTCCCATTCAGAAACGGGGAACCGTGTTAGCGGCCTCTGGCTAAAAGAACTATCTTCTCAGACACTTGCGCTACAGAGCCACTAAAGTTACGACTTCTGTGACGACAGGCCTACTACCCATGTAGGAAATATCCCCTCTGGATTCCTCCTCTCCTACAAAGCCTTACCTCTGGGAATTGCTCCCGGATTTCCCAGACCCGCTCAGCCTTCTGCCCAATGATGGTCCGGTGGAATTTCTGCTCAACGATTAGGTCCGCAGCGTGTTCATTTTCCTGATGGGAACAGAGGGCACACTGAGTGTTCAGCCGGAGAGCCATCTACTTTGACTTAGCGGTTTGCTGCCCGACGGTTTACTTGCCAGCACTGTCCCTCTTTTCTCCAGACAAAATTCACTCTGCGTTGACAGAGAAAGGCTACCCGAGAGAACAGGGGAAGACATTTGTGAAGAGGAACTTGCACTTGTCATGAGATCCAAGTGCTCGGTGGGCAAGGGGCACACACTCGCACCAGAAGGTTACAAGGGAACACGAGAGCCCAAACCCTGCAGTCTCCCAAACATCACGTCCTACCCACTCACCATACGGGAAGCGAGTTCCAGCAGCTCTTTCTTGGCCTGTGGGACCCCCTGTGGGTCTCCTTCCATTCTGATCGGGTTGCTCTTCTCGTTGTCCGGGGGAATGCGCACAGACACCTTGTACAGATCCTTCATCCTGTTCACTTCGAGGCAAGGACTGTGGTGACGCCATCTGCTAGGCAAAGACCTGGAAGCAAGGCACCTTGATTATCACTGCTCAGAGGCTGTTGAAGAAGTAAAGCCGCCTCTGGGAAGGGCTCAGCGGGGTAGGGTTGAGACAGGGGAAATTGCCTCTTCCCCCTGGAGTTCACTGAGAGCAGACCTGTGCCACACGAGAGCCTGTCCAAGTAAATACCGTGGCATCTACAGAGCCCATTGTTCCCTTGTCAGAGCGAGGCGTGTTTCTTCCCCAAACAGTATCACATTTAGAGCAGAAGATAATCGTTCCTTTCTACCCCAAACTCTTGGCTGGGGTCACGTTGCAGTGCTATCAAACTAGCAGACCGCAACAAGGCTTTAGCGTTGACCATATTCTACTGCCGGTACTGTAGCGCCTTCCTCCAGAGGCCAGACCACACTGCTCCTCCTCCAGCTGACACCCTCTCCCACAAGCCACAGGGCTATTTAACCCCTTAGCGGGAACCAGCTACACCTGCACGTCATCCACGTCAATCAACCCACTGCCTCTGAGGCAAGGCCACAGCTGCGTGTTATCAATGCTAATCAACCCACCGCCTTCATTCCTCTACAGGGAGAAGCTCACCAAGCACATTTCCACCACCCACAACTGGCTGCTAAAATGTCATTCGCACAGAGAAGTAATTCCACTACTGTTCAGGCTCCCAAGGTACTTTCACACGTTAAAGCCATCGCAAGGCCTCACGGCCCATTTCTCTCCTTGTACCACCACCACTCCAGGAAAGCAGAGGAAACGTGATGGAGACAGCACACTGGGTGAGCTACAGAGCCCCTGATACCATCTACTAAACACGAAGAGTGTGAGCATGGGAAGGACTAGAAAGGCACTCCACTTAGTTTAGCTGCGTTCTTGCCAATGAGGTGTCGGTGGAATTGGTGGTCAGCCTTGATTATTGCGTAATCCATCCCGTGGATCTAAAAAGAATTATATTTTTATATCTATATCTATATATGTATGTATGTCCACTATTATATATTATATTATATAGGGCCAGGTAGGACAGGCCACCGCTTCTGTCTCGTGCCCTAAGTAACTGCCTACTGCCAGTATTGGCACTGACTCACCAGCGGTCAGCTACAAGCACTTCTGCTCTTAAGCAGAGCACAAGCATTCCTCTGCTTTGAGAAGAGAGCATTGTGCTCATGAAACATTGAAAAGACTCACTTCTATGCCTCTCCAGCTATAACCAAGAGAATCCTTCCTTCTCCGCACCAAAAAAATTAATGCTGACTTTTCAAGGATGCTATGGATGACCAAGGGGTGTCATCCACCTGCCACACAATTTGTCTCCTGCAAGTTCGATTAAGCATGCCAAGACATCCTATGGATGTGACAAACACCTCATCACCTCTGCTCTGTTGCCCCTTCTTCCCCCAGTTTCTTACTGGAACTAGTAACTGCAGCTCACCAGTTCCTTGAGCACGGCTTCAATCTGTTCCTGAGCCACATGCACATCTTCTGTAGGTCCTTCCAAAGTGATGTTATCCTCTCCTCCAGTGAATTTGATGTGAACCTTGAGGTGAAGGACAATGAATCTCTTCAGAATTTGCCAAGATCCAAGCCAGGCCAATGCTTTTGGTCAGGCCTACACCATCGATCCCTGCCACTGAGAGATGCGCTCCTTCCCAAAAAGCCCAGACCAAATCCCCACAATTTTACAAGTCAGAAACTTAACAATTTCGGCCATATGGCAGTGCCTAGAGCCCAAGGCTCTGGTGCCGTCCCGGTTTCTGCAAGGGCTTTGGAGAAGTTTACTCATTTAGCCTTTATCTAGATACCGTCTAACTCCCCAGGGAGAAGCCTTGCTGCACTCGCCATTTCCAGGTATCCTACTACATCAGTTCTCAAAACAGCACCACATAAAGCTTCCTTGGAAGGGCTCAACCCATGACAATAACATAGGAGGAGCAGTGTTTGCAGCAGTAAAAGAGAGGGTTCCCTTGAACAGCAAAGATCTGTGTCATTTCCCCCTGGTTTTACCCACGCTAGAATACACCTCTCTCTTTCGTGACGAGTGATCTGGACTAAACCTTTTTCTACGCGGGGGGTGCTAAGCTAACCAGCTCACCCATACCTTTGGCATCTGCTGAGTTATTTTGGCCAGGTCCTGTCCTTTCTTTCTAATAATGAAACGATGAAGCCAAGAGGGGGCAGAGACCGAGGAGACGGTAAAACTGTTGGCCTGAGAGACAGAAAAACAGAGAAGCTGTTTGATGGACAAACCACAGCACACCACAGCAAGTCCCAGCCCACCACAGCCCGTCCCAGCCACCCACAGCCCGTCCCAGCCCGTCCCAGCTCACCACAGCCCATCCCAGCCCACCACAGCCCACCAGAGCCCGTCCAGGACCACCACAGTCCGTTCCAGCCCACCACAGCCCGTCCCCGCCCAACACAGCCCGTCCCAGACCACCACAGCCCGTCCCAGCCCCTCCCAGCCCGTCTCAGCCCACCACAGCCCGTCCCAGCCTGTCCCAGCCCGTCCCAGACCACCAGAGCCCGTCGCAGCCCACCACAGCCCGTCACAGCTCTCCACAACCCACCACAGCCCGTCCCAGCCCGTCCTCGCCCACCACAGCCCGTCCCAGCCCACCACAGCCCACGAAAGCCCACCACGGCCCACCACAGTTCACCACAGCCCGTCCCAGCCCACCACAGCCCTCCAGAGCCCGTCTCAGCTCACCACAGCCTGTCCCAGCCCACCACAGCCCACCGCAGCCCATCCCAGCCCACCACGGCCCGTCCCAGCCCGTGCCAACCCGTCACAACACACCACAGCCCACCACAGCCCGTCCCTACCCACCACAGCGTGTCCCAACCCACCACAGCCCACCACAGCCCTTAAGAACCCACCACAGCCCACCACAGCCCGTCCCAGCCCACCACAGACCACCACAGCCCACCACAGCCCGTGCCAGCCCACCACAGCCCGCCTCAGCCCACTACAGCCCGTCCCAGCCCACCACAGCCCATCCCAGCACGTCCCAGCCCGTCCCAGCCCGTCCCAGCTCGTCCCAGCCCGTCCCAGACCACCAGAGCCCGTCCCAGCCCGTCCCAGACCACCAGAGCCCGTCCCAGCCAACCACAGGCCGTCACAGCCCATCCCAGCTCTCCACAACCCACCACAGCCCGTCTCAGCCCACCACAACCCGTCCTAGCCCACCACAGCCCGTCCCAGCTTACCAAAGCTCACCACAGCCCGTCGCAGCCCACCACAACCCGTCCCAGCCCACCACAGCCCGTCCAAGGCCATCCCAGCCCACCACAACCCGTCCCAGCCTGTCCCAGACCACCAGACCCCGTCGCAGCCCACCACAGGCCGTAACAGCCCATCCCAGCTCTCCACTACCCACCACAGCTCGTCCCAGCACACCACAGACCGTCCCAGCCCGTCCCAACCCACCACAGCCCGTCCCAGCCCACCGCAGCCCACCACAGCCCATCCCAGCCCATCCCATTCCACCACGGCCCGTCCCAGCCCACCACGGCCCACCACAGCCCACCGCGGCCCGTCCCAGCCAACCGCGGCCCGTCCCAGCCCACCACGGCCCACCACAGCCTTTCCCAGCCCACCACAGCCCGTCCCTACTCACCGCAGCCCACCACAGCCCGTCCCAGCCCACCACGACCCGTCCCAGCCCACCACGGCCCGTCCCAGCCCACCAGAGCCCATCCCAGCCCACCAGAGCCCGTCCCAGCCCACCAGAGCCCGTCCCAGCCTGTTTCAGCCCAGCACGGCTAACCACGGCCTGTCCCGGCCCACCACGGCCAACCACGGTCCACCATGGCCCACCAGAGCACACCACGGCCCACCACGGCCCTTCCCAGTCCACCACAGCCCACCACAGCCTGTCCCAGCCCACCACGGCCCGTCCCAGCCCACCACGGCCCACCCCAGCCCACCACGGCCCATCACAGCCCGTCCTAGCCCAGTACGGCCCGTCCCAGCCCACCACGGACCAGCACGGCCCATCTCAGCCCACCACAGCCTGTCCAAGCCCAGCACAGCCCTCCACAACCCTCCACAGCCCGTCCCAACCCTCCACAGCTCATCCCAGCCTACCACAGCCCGTCGCAGCCCAACACAGCTTATCCCAGCCCACCGCAGCCCGTCCCAGCCCACCGCAGCCCGTCCTAGCCCACCGAAACCCGTCCCAGCCCACCACAGCCCGTCCCAGCCCACCACAGCCCACCACAGCACACCACAGCCCGTCCCAGCTCACCACAGCCCACCACAGCCTGTCCCAGCCCATCACAGCCTGTCCCAGCCCGTCCCATTCCACCACACCGAGTCCCAGCCCACCACAGCCCATCCCAGCACGTCCCAGCCCGTCCCAGCTCGTCCCAGCCCGTCCCAGACCACCAGAGCCCGTCCCAGCCCGTCCCAGACCACCAGAGCCCGTCCCAGCCAACCACAGGCCGTCACAGCCCATCCCAGCTCTCCACAACCCACCACAGCTCGTCGCAGCCCACCATAGCCCGTCTCAGCCCACCACAACCCGTCCTAGCCCACCACAGCCCGTCCCAGCTTACCAAAGCTCACCACAGCCCGTCGCAGCCCACCACAACCCGTCCCAGCCCACCACAGCCCGTCCCCGCCCACCACAGCCCGTCCAAGGCCATCCCAGCCCACCACAACCCGTCCCAGCCTGTCCCAGACCACCAGAGCCCGTCGCAGCCCACCACAGCCCGTCCCAGCCCACCGCAGCCCACCACAGCCCACCACAGCCCGTGCCAGCCTACCACGGCCCGTCCCAGCCCACCACGGCCCACCACAGCCCACCGCGGCCCGTCCCAGCCAACCGCGGCCCGTCCCAGCCCACCACGGCCCACCACAGCCTGTCCCAGCCCACCACAGCCCGTCCCTACTCACCGCAGCCCACCACAGCCCGTCCCAGCCCACCATGACCCGTCCCAGCCCACCACGGCCCGTCCCAGCCCACCACGGCCCGTCCCAGCCCACCACGGCCTGTCCCAGGTCACCACAGCCCGTCCCAGCCCACCACGGCCGCCGCAGACCATCAGAGCCCGTCCCAGCCCACCACAATCCCGTCCCAGCCCACTATAGCCCGTCCCAGCCAAACCACAACCCGTTCTAGCTCACCACAACCCACCACAGCGCACCATAGCCCACCACAGCCCACCACAGCGCACCAGAGTCTGTCCCGGCCCACCAGAGCCTGTCCCAGCCCACCACAGCCCGTCCCAGCCCACCGCAGCCCGCCACGGCCCGTCCCAGCCCACCACGGCCTGCCATGGCCCACCACAGCTCGTCCCAGATAAACACGGCGCACCACAGCCCACCACGGCCCGGCCCGGCCCACCACAGCCCGGCCCAGCACACCACAGCCCACCACAGCCCATCACAGCCCACCACAGCCCGTCCCAGCTTACCACAGCCCACCACAGACCGTCCCAGCCCACCACAGCCCGTCCCAGCCCACCACTGCCCGTCCCAGCCCACCACTACCCGTCCCAGCCCGTCCCAGCCCGTTCCCAACCCTCCAAAGCCCGTCCCAGCACACCACAGCCCATCACAGCCCACCACAGCCCGTCCCAGCTTACCACAGCCCACACCAGACTGTCCCAGCCCACCACAGCCCGTCCCAGCCCACCACAGCCCGTCCCAGCCCACCACAGCCCTTCCCAGCCCACCACAGCCTGACCCAGCTCGTCCCAGACCACCACAGCCTCTCACAGCACACCAGAGCCCGTAACAGCCCACCACAGCAAGTACCAGCCCGTCCCAGCCCACCACGGCCCGTCTCAGCCCACCACGGCCTGTCTCAACCCACCACGGCCCGTCTCAGCTCACCACAACCCGTCCCAGACGACCACAGCCCGTCCCAGCCCACCACAGCCCACCACAGCCCGTCCCAGCCCACCACGGCCCGTCCCAGCACACCACAGCCCACCACAGCCCATCACAGCCCACCAGAGCCCGTCCCAGCCCACCACAGCCCGTCCCAGTCCACTACGGCCCGTCCCAGCCCACCACGGCCCGTCCCAGCCCACTACGGCCCGTCCCAGTCCATCAGGACCCATCCCAGCCCACCACGGCCCGTCCCAGCCCACCACGGCCCGTCCCAGCCCACCTCAGCCCACCACATCCTGTCCCAGCCCACCACAGCCCGTCCCAATTCACCACGGCCCGTCCCAGCCCACCACGGCCTGTCCCAGTGAACCACAGCCCGTCCCAGCCCACCACAGCCCACCATAACCAGTCCCAGCCCACCACAGCCCGTCCAAGCCCACCACAGCTCGTGCCTGTCCATCCCAGCCCACCACAGCCCACCACAGCCCGTCCCAGCCAACCAGAAGCAGTCCCAGCCCACCACAACCCGTCCAAGCCCACCACAGGTCGTACCTATCCATCCCAGCCCACCACAGCCCGTCCCAGCCAACCAGAGCCAGTCCCAGCCCACCACAACACGTCCAAGCCCACCACAGGTCGTACCTGTCCATCCCAGCCCACCACAGCCCGTGTCAGCCCGTCCCAGACCGTCCCAGCTCACCACAACCCACCACAGCCCGTCCCCGCCCAGCAGAGCCCGTCCCCGCCCAGCACAGCTCGTCCCAGCCTGTCCCAGGCCTTCCCAGCCCACCACAGCCCGTCCCAGCCCACCATGGCCCGTCCCAGCCCACCATGGCCCGTCCCAGCCCACAACGGCTCTCCACAGCTCACCACGGCTCTCCACAGCTCAACACGGCCCGTCCCCGCCCACCACAGCCTGTCCCCGCCCACCACAGCCCGTCCCCGCCCACCACAGGCCACTACAGCACACCACAGCCTACCGCAGACCACCACAGCCCGTCCCACCCCGTCACAGCTCGTACCAGCCCGACACAGCCCACCACAGCCCGTCTCAGCTCACCACAGCCTGTCCCAGCCCACCACGGCCCACCACAGCCCGTCCCAGCCAAACACAGTCTGTCCCAGCCCGTCCCAGCCCACCACACTCACCACAACTCGTCCCAGACCGTTCCAGCACGGCACAGCCCATTCCAGCCCACCGCATCCCGTCCCAGACCACCACAGCCCACCGCAGCCGGTCCCAGGCCACCACAGCCCACCGCAGCCGGTCCCAGCCCACCACAGCCCGTCCCAGCCCACCACAGCCCATCCCAGCACACCACAGCACGTCCCAGCCCACCACAGCCCACCGCAGCCAGTCCCAGCCCACCACAGCCCACAAGAGCTTGTCACAGACCACCACAGCCCGTCCCAGCCCACCACAGCCCACTACGGCCCACCACAGCCCGTCCCAGCCCACCACAGCCCGTAACAGCCCACCACAGCCCGTAACAGCCCACCACAGCCCGTAACAGCCCACCACAGCAAGTACCAGCCCGTCCCAGCCCACCACGGCCCGTCTCAGCCCACCACGGCCCGTCTCAGCTCACCACGACCCGTCCCAGACGACCACAGCCCGTCCCAGCCCACCACAGCCCACCACAGCCCGTCCCAGCCCACCACGGCCCGTCCCAGCCCACCACAGCCCGTCCCAGCCCACCAGAGCCCGTCCCAGCCTGTTTCAGCCCACCACGGCTAACCACGGCCTGTGCCGGCCCACCACGGTCCACCATGGCCCACAAGAGCACACCACGGCCCACCACGGCCCTTCCCAGTCCACCACAGCCCACCACGGCCCGTCCCAGCCCACCACGGCCCACCCCAGCCCACCACGGCCCGTCCCAGCCCACCACGGCCCGTCCCAGCCCACCACAGCCCATCACAGCCCACCACAGTTCACCACAGCCCGTCCCAGCCCACCACAGCACACTACGGCCCACCACAGCCCGTCCCAGCCCACCACAGCCCGTCCCAGCCCACCGCAGCCCGTCCCAGCCCACCACAGCCCGTCCCAGCCCACCACAGCCCGTCCCAGCTCGTCCCAGACCACCACAGCCTCTCACAGCACACCACAGCCCGTAACAGCCCACCACAGCAAGTACCAGCCCGTCTCAGCCCACCACAGCCCGTCTCAGCCCACCACGGCCCGTCCCAGCCCACCACTGCCCGTCCCAGACCACCACTGCCCGTCCTAGCCCACCACAGCCCACCACAGCCCGTCCCAGCCCGTCCCAACCCATCAAAGCTTGTCCCAGCCCACCACAGTCCACCACAGCCCACCGCAGCCCATCCCATTCCACCACAGCCCGTCCCAGCCCGTGCCAACCCGTCACAACACACCACAGCCCACCACAGCCCATCCCTACCCACCACAGCGTGTCCCAACCCACCACAGCCCACCACAGCCCTTCAGAACCCACCACAGCCCACCACAGCCCGTCCCAGCCCACCACAGCACGTCCCAGGCCACCACAGCCCACCACAGCCCATGAAGCTCACCACAGCCCGCCTCAGCCCACGACAGCCTGTCCCAGCCCACCACAGCCCGTCCCAGCCCACCACAGCTTGTCCCAGACCACCACAGCTCTTCCCAGCCCACCATAACCAACCACAGCCTATCCCAGCCGATCCCAGCCCACCACAGCCCGTCCCATCACACCACAGCCCACCACAGCCCGTCCCAGCCAACCACGGCCCGTCCCAGCCCACCACAGCCCGTCCCAGCCCACCACGGCCCACCACAGCCCACCACGGCCCATCCGGGCCCAACACAGCCCACCAAGGCGCACCACAGCCCATCCCAGCCCACCACAGCCCGTCCCAGCCCACCACAACCGACCACAGCCCACCACAGCCCACCACGGCCGACCACAGCCCACCACGGCCGACCACAGCCCACCACGGCCCATCCAAGCCCACCACGGCCCATCCAAGCCCACCACGGCCCATCCAAGCCCACCACGGTCCACCACGGCACGTCCCAGCCCACCACAGAGCACCACAGCCCGTCCCAGCCCGTCCCAGCCCACCACAGTATGTCCCAGACCACCAGAGCCCGTCCCAGCCCACCACAGCCCACCACAGCCCACCACAGCCCACCACGCCCCGTGCCAACCCACCAGAGCCCGTCCCAGCTCACCACAGCCCACCACAGCCCGTCCCAGACCACAAGAGGTCGTCCCAGCCCACCACTAACCCACCAAAGCCCGTCCCCGCCCACCACAGCCCGTCCCAGCCAACCACAGCCCACCACAGCCTGCCCCAACCCACCTGAGCCCGTCCCAGCTTACCACAGCCCACCACAGCCCGTCACAGCCCGTCCCAGCCCACCAGAGGTCGTCCCAGCTCACCACAACCCACCACAGCCCTTCCCAGCCCGTCCCAGCCCACCACGGCCGCCGCAGACCATCAGAGCCCGTCCCAGCCCACCACAATCCCGTCCCAGCCCACTATAGCCCGTCCCAGCCCACCACAACCCGTTCTAGCTCACCACAAGCCACCACAGCTCACCATAGCCCACCACAGCCCACCACAGCGCACCAGAGTCTGTCCCGTCCCACCAGAGCCTGTCCCAGCCCACCGCAGCCCGCCACAGCCCGTCCCAGCCCACCACAGCCCATTCCAGACCACCAGAGCCCTTCCCAGTTCACCACAGCCCACCACAGCCCGTCCAATTTCACCACAGCCCGTCTCAGCTCACCACAACCCACCACAGCCCGTTCCAGCCCACCGCAGCCTATCCCAACCTGTCCCAGCCCACCACGGCCCGTCCCAGCCCGTCCCAGCCCACGACAGCCCGTCCCAGCCCACGACAGCCCGTCCCAGCCCACCAGAGCCCACCACAGCTCGTCCCAGCCCACCACAGCCCACAAGAGCTTGTCACAGACCACCACAGCCCGTCCCAGCCCACCACAGCCCACTACGGCCCACCACAGCCCGTCCCAGCCCACCACAGCCCGTCCCAGCCCACCACAGCCCGTCCCAGCTCGTCCCAGACCACCACAGCCTCTCACAGCACACCACAGCCCGTAACAGCCCACCACAGCAAGTACCAGCCCGTCCCAGCCCACCACGGCCCGTCTCAGCTCACCACAACCCGTCCCAGACGACCACAGCCCGTCCCAGCCCACCACAGCCCGTCCCAGCCCACCACGGCCCGTCCCAGCCCACCACATCCCGTCCCAGCCCACCACAGCCCGTCCCAGCCCACCAGAGCCCGTCCCAGCCTGTTTCAGCCCACCACGGCTAACCACGGCCTGTCCCGGCCCACCACGGCCAACCACGGTCCACCATGGCCCACCAGAGCACACCACGGCCCACCACGGCCCTTCCCAGTCCACCACAGCCCACCACGGCCTGTCCCAGCCCACCACGGCCCGTCCCAGCCCACCACGGCCCACCCCAGCCCACCACGGCCCGTCCCAGCCCACCACGGCCCACCCCAGCCCACCACGGCCCGTCCCAGCCCACCACGGCCCGTCCCAGCCCACCACAGTTCACCACAGCCCGTCCTAGCCCAGCACGGCCCGTCCCAGCTTACCACGGACCACCACGGCCCATCTCAGCCCACTACAGCCTGTCCAAGCCCAGCACAGCCCTCCACAACCCTCCACAGCCCGTCCCAACCCTCCACAGCTCATCCCAGCCTACCACAGCCCGTCACAGCCAAACACAGCTTATCCCAGCCCACCGCAACCCGTCCCAGCCCACCGCAAGCCGTCCCAGCCCACCACAGCCCACCACAGGTCACCACAGCCCACCACCGGTCACCACAGCCCACCACAGGTCACCACAGCCTGTTTCAGCCCACCACGGCAAACCACGGCGCGTCCCAGCCCACCACGGCCCGCCATGGCCCACCACAGCTCGTCCCAGATAAACACGGCGCACCACAGCCCACCACGGCCCGTCCCGGCCCACCACAGCCCGTCACAGCCCGTCCCAGCTCTCCTCAACCCACCACAGCCCATCACAGCCCACCACAGCCCGTCCCAGCCCACCACGGCCCACAAAAGCCCACCACAGCCCACCACGGCCCACCACAGCCCGTCCCAGCCCACCACAAGCCGTCCTAGCCCACCACAGACCTCCAGAGCCCGTCTCAGCCCACCACAGCCTATCCCAGCCCACCACGGCCCACCACAGCACACCACGGCCCACCGCAGCCTATCCCAACCCGTCCCAGCCCACCACGGCCCGTCCCAGCCCACCACGGCCCGTCCCAGCCCGTCCCAGCCCACGACAGCCCGTCCCAGCCCACCAGAGACCACCACAGCTCGTCCCAGCCCACCACAGCCCACAAGAGCTTGTCACAGACCACCACAGCCCGTCCCAGCCCACCACAGCCCACTACGGCCCACCACAGCCCGTCCCAGCCCACCACAGCCCGTCCCAGCCCACCACAGCCCGTCCCAGCTCGTCCCAGACCACCACAGCCTCTCACAGCACACCACAGCCCGTAACAGCCCACCACAGCAAGTACCAGCCCGTCCCAGCCCACCACGGCCCGTCTCAGCCCACCACGGCCCGTCTCAGCTCACCACAACCTGTCCCAGACGACCACAGCCCGTCCCAGCCCACCACAGCCCACCACAGCCCGTCCCAGCCCACCACGGCCCGTCCCAGCCCACCACATCCCGTCCCAGCCCACCAGAGCCCGTCCCAGCCTGTTTCAGCCCAGCACGGCTAACCACGGCCTGTCCCGGCCCACCACGGCCAACCACGGTCAACCATGGCCCACCAGAGCACACCACGGCCCACCTCGGCCCTTCCCAGTCCACCACAGCCCACCACAGCCCGTCCCAGCCCACCACGGCTTGTCCCAGCCCACCACGGCACACCCCAGCCCACCACAGCCCGTCCCAGCCCACCACAGCCCGTTCCAGCACACCACTGCCCGTACCAGCCCACCACTGCCCGTCCCAGCCCGTCCCAAGCCACCACAGCCCGTCCCAGCCCACCACAGCCCACCACAGCCCACCGCAGTCCATCCCAGCCCACCACGGCCCGTCCCAGCCCGTGCCAACTCGTCACAACACACCACAGCCCACCACAGCCCGTCCCTACCCACCACAGCGTGTCCCAACCCACCACAGCCCACCACAGCCCTTCAGAACCCACCACTAACCCACCAAAGCCCGTCCCCGCCCACCACAGCCCGTCCCAGCCCACCACAGCCCACCACGCCCCGTGCCAACCCACCAGAGCCCGTCCCAGCCCACCACAGCCCGTCCCAGCCCGTCCCAGCCCACCACAGCCCGTCCCAGCCCACCACGGCCGCCACAGACCATCAGAGCCCGTCCCAGCCCACCACAATCCCGTCCCAGCCCACTATAGCCCGTCCCAGCCCACCACAACCCGTTCTAGCTCACCACAACCCACCACAGCGCACCATAGCACACCACAGCCCACCACAGCGCACCAGAGCCTGTCCCAGCCCACCACAGCCCGTCCCAGCCCACCGCAGCCCGCCACGGCCCGTCCCAGCCCACCACAGCCCATTCCAGACCACCAGAGCCCTTCCCAGTTCACCATAGCATGTCCCAGCACACCACAGCCCACCACAGCCCTTCCCAGCCCGTCCCAGCCCACCACGGCCGCCGCAGACCATCAGAGCCCGTCCCAGCCCACCACAATCCCGTCCCAGCCCACTATAGCCCGTCCCAGCCCACCACAACCCGTTCTAACTCACCACAAGCCACCACAGCTCACCATAGCCCACCACAGCCCACCACAGCGCACAAGAGTCTGTCCCGGCCCACCAGAGCCTGTCCCAGCCCACCGCAGCCCGCCACAGCCCGTCCCAGCCCACCACAGCCCATTCCAGACCACCAGAGCCCTTCCCAGTTCACCACAGCCCACCACAGCCCGTCCAATTTCACCACAGCCCGTCTCAGCTCACCACAACCCACCACAGCCCGTTCCAGCCCACCGCAGCCTATCCCAACCCGTCCCAGCCCACCACGGCCCGTCCCAGCCCGTCCCAGCCCACGACAGCCCGTCCCAGCCCACGACAGCCCGTCCCAGCCCACCAGAGCCCACCACAGCTCGTCCCAGCCCACCACAGCCCACAAGAGCTTGTCACAGACCACCACAGCCCGTCCCAGCCCACCACAGCCCACTACGGCCCACCACAGCCCGTCCCAGCCCACCACAGCCCGTCCCAGCCCACCACAGCCCGTCCCAGCTCGTCCCAGACCACCACAGCCTCTCACAGCACACCACAGCCCGTAACAGCCCACCACAGCAAGTACCAGCCCGTCCCAGCCCACCACGGCTCGTCTCAGCTCACCACAACCCGTCCCAGACGACCACAGCCCGTCCCAGCCCACCACAGCCCGTCCCAGCCCACCACGGCCCGTCCCAGCCCACCACATCCCGTCCCAGCCCACCACAGCCCGTCCCAGCCCACCAGAGCCCGTCCCAGCCTGTTTCAGCCCACCACGGCTAACCACGGCCTGTCCCGGCCCACCACGGCCAACCACGGTCCACCATGGCCCACCAGAGCACACCACGGCCCACCACGGCCCTTCCCAGTCCACCACAGCCCACCACGGCCTGTCCCAGCCCACCACGGCCCGTCCCAGCCCACCACGGCCCACCCCAGCCCACCACGGCCCGTCCCAGCCCACCACGGCCCACCCCAGCCCACCACGGCCCGTCCCAGCCCACCACGGCCCGTCCCAGCCCACCACAGTTCACCACAGCCCGTCCTAGCCCAGCACGGCCCGTCCCAGCTTACCACGGACCACCACGGCCCATCTCAGCCCACTACAGCCTGTCCAAGCCCAGCACAGCCCTCCACAACCCTCCACAGCCCGTCCCAACCCTCCACAGCTCATCCCAGCCTACCACAGCCCGTCGCAGCCCAACACAGCTTATCCCAGCCCACCGCAACCCGTCCCAGCCCACCGCAACCCGTCCCAGCCCACCACAGCCCACCACAGGTCACCACAGCCCACCACCGGTCACCACAGCCCACCACAGGTCACCACAGCCTGTTTCAGCCCACCACGGCAAACCACGGCGCGTCCCAGCCCACCACGGCCCGCCATGGCCCACCACAGCTCGTCCCAGATAAACACGGCGCACCACAGCCCACCACGGCCCATCCCGGCCCACCACAGCCCGTCACAGCCCGTCCCAGCTCTCCTCAACCCACCACAGCCCGTCCCAGCCCACCACAGCCCGTCCCAGCCCACCACGGCCCACAAAAGCACACCACAGCCCACCACGGCCCACCACAGCCCGTCCCAGCCCACCACAAGAAGTCCTAGCCCACCACAGACCTCCAGAGCCCGTCTCAGCCCACCACAGCCTATCCCAGCCCACCACGGCCCACCACAGCACACCACGGCCCACCGCAGCCTATCCCAACCCGTCCCAACCCACCACGGCCCGTCCCAGCCCACCACGGCCCGTCCCAGCCCGTCCCAGCCCACGACAGCCCGTCCCAGCCCACCAGAGACCACCACAGCTCGTCCCAGCCCACCACAGCCCACAAGAGCTTGTCACAGACCACCACAGCCCGTCCCAGCCCACCACAGCCCACTACGGCCCACCACAGCCCGTCCCAGCCCACCACAGCCCGTCCCACCCCACCACAGCCCGTCCCAGCTCGTCCCAGACCACCACAGCCTCTCACAGCACACCACAGCCCGTAACAGCCCACCACAGCAAGTACCAGCCCGTCCCAGCCCACCACGGCCCGTCTCAGCCCACCACGGCCCGTCTCAGCTCACCACAACCTGTCCCAGACGACCACAGCCCGTCCCAGCCCACCACAGCCCACCACAGCCCGTCCCAGCCCACCACGGCCCGTCCCAGCCCACCACAGCCCGTCCCAGCCCACCAGAGCCCGTCCCAGCCTGTTTCAGCCCAGCACGGCTAACCACGGCCTGTCCCGGCCCACCACGGCCAACCACGGTCAACCATGGCCCACCAGAGCACACCACGGCCCACCTCGGCCCTTCCCAGTCCACCACAGCCCACCACAGCCCGTCCCAGCCCACCACGGCTTGTCCCAGCCCACCACGGCCCACCCCAGCCCACCACAGCCCGTCCCAGCCCACCACAGCCCGTTCCAGCACACCACTGCCCGTACCAGCCCACCACTGCCCGTCCCAGCCCGTCCCAAGCCACCACAGCCCGTCCCAGCCCACCACAGCCCACCACAGCCCACCGCAGTCCATCCCAGCCCACCACGGCCCGTCCCAGCCCGTGCCAACTCGTCACAACACACCACAGCCCACCACAGCCCGTCCCTACCCACCACAGCGTGTCCCAACCCACCACAGCCCACCACAGCCCTTCAGAACCCACCACTAACCCACCAAAGCCCGTCCCCGCCCACCACAGCCTGTCACAGCTCACCACAACCCACCACAGCCAACCGCAGCCGGTCCCAGCCCACCACAGCCCACCGCAGCCCGTCCCAGCCCACCACAGCCCACCACAGCCGGTCCCAGCCCACCACAGCTAACCGCAGCCCGTCCCAGCCCACCACAGCCCACCGCAGCCCGCCACGGCCCGTCCCAGCCCGCCACGGCCCGTTCCAGACCACCATGTCCCGTCCCAGCTCGCCACAGCCCGTCCCAGCCCGCCACAGACCACCACAGTTCGTCTCGGCCCACCACAGTTCGTCCCGGCTCTCCACGGCCCGTCCCGGCCAACCACGGCCTGTCCCGGCCCACCACGGCCCATAACAACACACCACGGCCCGTCCCGGCCTACTACGGCTCGTCCCAGCCCACCACGGCCCGTCCCAGCCCGCCACGGCCCGTCCCAGCCCGCCACGGCCCGTCCCAGCCCGTCCCAGCCCACCACAGCCCACCAAAGCCAGTCCCAGCCCGTCCCAACCGGCCCCAGCCCACCACGGCCCGTCCCAGCCCACCACGACCCGTCCCAGCCCAACACAGCCCACCACAGCCGGTTACAGCTTATCACAGCCCGTCCCAGCCCAACACAGCCCACCACAGCCGGTTACAGCTTATCACAGCCCGTCCCAGCCCAACACAGCCCACCACAGCCCGTCCCAGCCCACCACGGCCCGTCCCAGCCCACCATGGCCCGTCCCAGCCCACCATGGCCCGTCCCAGCCCACAACGGCTCTCCACAGCTCACCACGGCTCTCCACAGCTCACCACGGCTCTCCACAGCTCAACACGGCCCGTCCCCGCCCACCACAGCCTGTCCCCGCCCACCACAGCCCGTCCCCGCCCACCACAGGCCACTACAGCACACCACAGCCTACCACAGACCACCACAGCCCGTCCCACCCCGTCACAGCTCGTACCAGCCCGACACAGCCCACCACAGCCCGTCTCAGCTCACCACAGCCTGTCCCAGCCCACCACGGCCCACCACAGCCCGTCCCAGCCAAACACAGTCTGTCCCAGCCCGTCCCAGCCCACCACACTCACCACAACTCGTCCCAGACCGTTCCAGCACGGCACAGCCCTTCCCAGCCCACCGCATCCCGTCCCAGCCCACCACAGCCCACCGCAGCCGGTCCCAGCCCACCACAGCCCACCGCAGCCGGTCCCAGCCCACCACAGCCCGTCCCAGCCCACCACAGCCCATCCCAGCACACCACAGCACGTCCCAGACCACCACAGCCCACCGCAGCCCGTCCCAGCCCACCACAGCCCACAAGAGCTTGTCACAGACCACCACAGCCCGTCCCAGCCCACCACAGCCCGTCCCAGCCCACCACAGCCCGTAACAGCCCACCACAGCCCGTAACAGCCCACCACAGCCCGTAACAGCCCACCACAGCAAGTACCAGCCCGTCCCAGCCCACCACGGCCCGTCTCAGCCCACCACGGCCCGTCTCAGCCCACCACGGCCCGTCTCAGCTCACCACGACCCGTCCCAGACGACCACAGCCCGTCCCAGCCCACCACAGCCCACCACAGCCCGTCCCAGCCCACCACGGCCCGTCCCAGCCCACCACATCCCGTCCCAGCCCACCAGAGCCTGTCCCAGCCTGTTTCAGCCCACCACGGCTAACCACGGCCTGTGCCGGCCCACCACGGTCCACCATGGCCCACCAGAGCACACCACGGCCCACCACGGCCCTTCCCAGTCCACCACAGCCCACCACGGCCCGTCCCAGCCCACCACGGCCCACCCCAGCCCACCACGGCCCGTCCCAACCCACCACGGCCCGTCCCAGCCCACCACAGCCCATCACAGCCCACCACAGTTCACCACAGCCCGTCCCAGCCCACCACAGCACACTACGGCCCACCACAGCCCGTCCCAGCCCACCACAGCCCGTCCCAGCCCACCGCAGCCCGTCCCAGCCCACCACAGCCCGTCCCAGCCCACCACAGCCCGTCCCAGCCCACCACAGCCCGTCCCAGCCCACCACAGCCCGTCCCAGCTCGTCCCAGACCACCACAGCCTCTCACAGCACACCACAGCCCGTAACAGCCCACCACAGCAAGTACCAGCCCGTCTCAGCCCACCACGGCCCGTCTCAGCCCACCACGGCCCGTCTCAGCTCACCACAACCCGTCCCAGACGACCACAGCCCGTCCCAGCCCACCACAGCCCGTCCCAGCCCGTCCCAACCCACCACAGCCCCTCCCAGCCCACCACAGCCCGTCCCATCACACCACAGCCCACCACAGCCCGTCCCAGCCAACCACGGCCCACCACAGCCCCTCCCAGCCCGTCTCAGCCCACCACAGCCTGTCCCAGCCTGTCCCAGCTCGTCCAAGCCTGTCCCAGACCCCCAGAGCCCGTCGCAGCCCACCACAGCCCGTCACAGCCCGTCCCAGCTCTCCACAACCCACCGCAGCCCATCCCAGCCCACCACAGCCCGTCCCAGCCCACCACGGCCCACAAAAGCCCACCACAGCCCACCACGGCCCACCACAGCCCGTCCCAGCCCACCACAAGCCGTCCTAGCCCACCACAGACCTCCAGAGCCCGTCTCAGCTCACCACAGCCTATCCCAGCCCACCACGGCCCAGCACATCACACCACGGCCCACCGCAGCCTATCCCAACCCGTCCCAGCCCAATACGGCCCGTCCCAGCCCACCACAGCCCGTCCCAGCCCACCACGGCCCGTCCCAGCCCGTCCCAGCCCACGACAGCCCGTCCCAGCCCACCAGAGCCCACCAGAGCCCACCACAGCCCGTCCCAGCCCACCACAGCCCACTACGGCCCACCACAGCCCGTCCCAGCCCACCACAGCCCGTCCCAGCCCACCACAGTTCGTCCCAGCCCACCACAGCCCACCACAGCCCGTCCCAGCTCGTCCCAGACCACCACAGCCTCTCACAGCACACCACAGCCCGTAACAGCCCACCACAGCAAGTACCAGCCCGTCCCAGCCCACCACGGCCCGTCTCAGCCCACCACGGCCCGTCTCAGCCCACCACGGCCCGTCTCAGCTCACCACAACCCGTCCCAGACGACCACAGCTCGTCCCAGCCCACCACAGCCCACCACAGCCCGTCCCAGCCCACCACGGCCCGTCCCAGCCCACCACATCCCGTCCCAGCCCACCAGAGCCCGTCCCAGCCTGTTTCAGCCCACCACGGCTAACCACGGCCTGTCCCGGCCCACCACGGCCAACCACGGTCCACCATGGCCCACCAGAGCACACCACGGCCCACCACAGCCCGTCCCAGTCCACCACAGCCCACCACAGCCTGTCCCAGCCCACCACGGCCCGTCCCAGCCCACCACGGCCCACCCCAGCCCACCACGGCCCGCCATGGCCCACCACAGCTCGTCCCAGATAAACAAGGCGCACCACAGCCCACCACGGCCCGTCCCGGCCCACCACAGCCTGTCCCAGCACACCACAGCCCATCACAGCCCACCACAGCCCGTCCCAGCTTACCACAGCCCACCACAGACCGTCCCAGCCCACCACAGACCGCCCCAGCCCCTCCCAGAACGTCTCAGCCCACCACAGCCTGTCCCAGCTCGTCCAAGCCTGTCCCAGACCCCCAGAGCCCGTCGCAGCCCACCACAGCCCGTCCCAGCCCGTCCCAGTTCTCCACAACCCACCGCAGCCCGTCCCAGCCCACCACAGCCCGTCCCAGCCCACCACGGCCCACGAAAGCCCACCACAGCCCACCACGGCCCACCACAGCCCGTCCCAGCCCACCACAAGCCGTCCTAGCCCACCACAGACCTCCAGAGCCCGTCTCAGCTCACCACAGCCTATCCCAGCCCACCACGGCCCACCACAGCACACCACGGCCCACCGCAGCCTATCCCAACCCGTCCCAGCCCACCACGGCCCGACCCAGCCCACCACGGCCCGCCATGGCCCACCACAGCTCGTCCCAGATAAACAAGGCGCACCACAGCCCACCACGGCACGTCCCGGCCCACCACAGCCTGTCCCAGCACACCACAGCCCACCACAGCCCATCACAGCCCACCACAGCTTGTCCCAGCTTACCACAGGCCACCACAGACCGTCCCAGCCCACCACAGACCGCCCCAGCCCCTCCCAGCCCGTCCCAGCCCACCACAGCCTGTCCCAGCTCGTCCAAGCCTGTCCCAGACCCCCAGAGCCCGTCGCAGCCCACCACAACTTGTCCCCGCCCACTACAGCCCGGCCCGGCCCACCACGGCCCGTCACGGCCAACCAAGTCCGGTCCTGGCCCACCACGGCCCGTCCCAGCCCACCACAGCCCGTCCCAGCCCTTCCCAGCCCACCACAGCGCGTCCCAGCCCACCACAGCCCACCACAGCCCACCACAGCCCGTCCCAGCCCACCACAGCCCGTCCCAGCCCACCACAGCCTACAACAGCACGTCCCGGCCCACCAAAGCCCGTCCCAGCCCACTACGGTCCACCACGGCCCGTCCAGGCCCATCACCGCCCGTACCGGCCCACCATGGTCCGTCCCGGCCCACCGCGGCCCACCTCAGCCCACCACAGCCCGTCCCAGCCCACCACAGCCCGTCCCAGCCCACCACTGCCCGTCCCAGCCCACCACTGCCCGTCCCAGCCCGTCCCAGCTCGTCCCAGCCCACCACAGGCCTTCCCAGCCCCTCCCAGACCCCCAGAGCCGGCCCAGCCCGTTTCAGCCCCTCCCAGACCGTCTGAGCTCACCACACCCCACCACAGCCCATCCCAGCCCACCACGGCCTGTTCCAGCCCACCAGAGGCCGTTCCAGTCCACCAGAGCCCGTCCCAACCTACCACAGCTTGTCCCGGCCCACCATAGCCCGTCCCAGCCCGCCACAGCCCGTCCCAGCCCACTGCGACCCGTCCCAGCCCACCACAGCCCGTCTTAGCCCGACCCAGCCCCCCACAGCCCGTCCCAACCCACCACAGTTCACCACGGCCCATCCCAGCCCACAACGGTCCACCACGGCTCACCACAGCCCGTCCCAGCCCACCACAATTCGTCCCAGTGCACCACAGCGCGTCCCAGCCCACCACAGCCCGTCCCGGCACACCACAGCCCATCCCGTCCCACCACAGACCGTCCCGTCCCACCACAGCCCGTCCCGTCCCACCACAGCCCGTCCCGGCCCACCACAACCCGTCACGGCCCACCACAGCCCGTCACGGCCCACCACAGCCCGTCACGGCCCACCACAGCCCGTCCCAGCCCACCACAGCCCATCCCGTCCCACCACAGCCCACCAAAGCCCGTCCCAGACCACCACAGCCCAATACAGCCCACCACAGCCCAATACAGCACACCACAGGCTACCGTAGACCACCACAGCCCGTCCCAGCCCACCACAGCCCATCCCGGCCCACCACAGCCCACCACAGCGCGTCCCAGCCTGCCACAGCCCGTCCCAGCCCGCCACAGCCCACCACAGCCCACCACAGCCCAATACAGCCCACCACAGCCCGTCTCAGCTCACCACAACCCACCACAGCCCGTCCCAGGCCACCACAGCCCTTCCCTGCTCACCACAGCCCGTCCCAGCCCACCAGACCCCGTTCCAGCCCACCAGAGCCCACCAAAGCCCGTCCCCGCCCACCACAGCCTGTCCCCGCTCACCACAGCCCGTCCCAGCCCGTCCCAGGCCACCACAGCCCTTCCCTGCTCACCACAGCCTGTCCCCGCCCACCACAACTTGTCCCCGCTCACTACAGCCCGGCCCGGCCCACCACGGCCCGTCATGGCCAACCAAGGCTGGTCCTGGCCCACCACAGCCCGTCCCAGCCCTTCCCAGCCCACCGCAGCGCGTGCCAGCCCACCACAGCCCGTCCCAGCCCACCACAGCCTGTCCCAGCCCACCACAGCGCGTCCCAGCATAGCACAGCGCGTCCCAGCCCACCACAGCCCGTCCCAGCCCACCACAGCCTACAACAGCACGTCATAGCCCACCAAAGACCACCACAGCCCACTACAGTCCACCACGGCCCGTCCAGGCCCATCACCGCCCGTCCCGGCCCACCATGGTCCGTCCCGGCCCACCGCGGCCCACCTCAGGCCACCACTGCCCGTCCCAGCCCACCACTGCCCGTCCCAGCCCGTCCCAGCTCGTCCCAGCCCATCACAGGCCTTCCCAGCCCCTCCCAGACCCCCAGAGCCGGCCCAGCCCGTTCCAGCCCCTCCCAGACCGTCTCAGCTCACCACACCCCACCACAGCCCATCCCAGCCCACCACGGCATGTTCCAGCGCACCAGAGCCCGTCCCAGTCCACCACAGCCCGTCCCAACCTACCACAGCTTGTCCCGGCCCACCATAGCCCATCCCGTCCCACCACAGCCCGTCCTGGCCCACCAGAGCCCGTCTCAGCACACCACAGCCCGTCCCGGCCCACCAGAGCCCGTCCCAGCCCACGACAGCCCGTCCCAGCCCACGATAGTCCGTCCCAGCCCACCAGAGCCCACCACAGCTCGTCCCAGCCCACCACAGCCCAAAAGAGCTTGTCACAGCCCACTACGGCCCACCACAGCCCGTCCCAGCCCACCACAGCCCACTACGGCCCACCACAGCCCGTCCCAGCCCACCACAGCCCGTCCCAGCCCACCACAGCCCGTAACAGCCCACCACAGCAAGTACCAGCCCGTCCCAGCCCACTACGGCCTGTCTCAGCCCACCACGGCCCGTCTCAGCCCACCACGGCCCGTCTCAGCTCACCACAACCCGTCCCAGCCTACCACAGCCCACCACAGCCCGTCCCAGCCCACCACGGCCCGTCCCAGGCCACCACAGCCCGTCCCAGCCCACGACAGCCCGTACCAGCCCACGACAGCCCGTCCCAGCCCACCACAACCGACCACAGCCCACCACAGCCCGTCCCAGCCCACCACGGCCCGTCCCAGGCCACCACAGCCCGTCCCAGCCCACGACAGCCCGTCCCAACCCTCCAAAGCCCGTCCCAGCACACCACAGCCTACCACAGCCCATCACAGCCCACCACAGCCCGTCCCAGCTTACCACAGCCCACACCAGACCGTCCCAGCCCACCACAGACCGTCCCAGCCCACCACAGCCCGTCCCAGCCCACCACAGCCCGTTTCAGCCCACCACTGCCCGTCCCAGCCCACCACTGCCCGTCCCAGCCCGTCCCAACCCACCACAGCCCGTCCCAGCCCACCACAGCCCACCACAGCCCACCGCAGCCCATCCCAGCCCACCACGGCCCGTTCCAGCCCGTGCCAACCCGTCACAACACGCCGCAGCCCGTCCCAGCCCACCACAGCCCACCACAGCCCACCGCAGCCCATCCCAACCCACCACAGCCCGTCCCTACCCACCACAGCGTGTCCCAACCCACCACAGCCCACCACAGCCCTTCAGAACCCACCACAGCCCACCACAGCCCGTCCCAGCCCACCACAGCACGTCCCAGGCCACCACAGACCACCACAGCCCACCACAGCCCACCACAGCTTGTCCCAGACCACCACAGCTCTTCCCAAACCCACCATAACCAACCACAGCCTATCCCAGCCGATCCCAGCCCACCACAGCCCGTCCCATCACACCACAGCCCACCACAGCCCGTCCCAGCCAACCACGGCCCGTCCCAGCCCACCACAGCCCGTCCCAGCCCACCACGGCCCACCACGGCCCATCCGGGCCCAACACAGCCCACCAAGGCGCACCACAGCCCATCACAGTCCATTACAGCCTGTCCCAGACCACCACATCCCATCTCAGCCCACCACAGCCCGTCCCAGCCCACCACAACCGACCACAGCCCACCACAGCCCACCACGGCCGACCACAGCCCACCACGGCAGACCACAGCCCACCACGGCCCATCCAAGCCCACCACGGCCCATCCAAGCCCACCACGGTCCACCACGGCACGTCCCAGCCCACCACAGAGCACCACAGCCCGTCCCAGCCCGTCCCAGCCCGCCACAGTATGTCCCAGCCCACCAGAGCCCGTCCCAGCCCACCACGGCCCATCACAGCCCACCACAGTTCACCACAGCCCGTCCTAGCCCAGCACGGCTCGTCCCAGCCCACCACGGACCACCACGGCCCATCTCAGCCCACCACAGCCTGTCCAAGCCCAGCACAGCCCTCCACAACCCTTCATAGCCCGTCCCAACCCTCCACAGCTCATCCCAGCCCACCACAGCCCCTCCCAGCCCACCGCAGCCCGTCCCAGCCCACCGCAGCCCGTCCTAGCCCACCGAAACCCGTCCCAGCCCACCGCAACCCGTCCCAGCCCACCACAGCCCACCACCGGTCACCACAGCCCACCACCGGTCACCACAGCCCACCACCGGTCACCACAGCCTGTTTCAGCCCACCACGGCAAACCACGGCCCGTCCCAGCCCACCACGGCCCGCCATGGCCCACCACAGCTCGTCCCAGCTAAACAAGGCGCACCACAGCCCACCATGGCCCGTCCCGGCCCACCACAGCCCGTCCCAGCCCACCACTGCCCGTCCCAGCCCGTCCCAGCCCGTCCCAACCCTCCAAAGCCCGTCCCAGCACACCACAGCCTACCACAGCCCATCACAGCCCACCACAGCCCGTCCCAGCTTACCACAGCCCACACCAGACCGTCCCAGCCCACCACAGACCGTCCCAGCCCACCACAGCCCGTCCCAGCCCACCACGGCCCACCACGGCCCATCCGGGCCCAACACAGCCCACCAAGGCGCACCACAGCCCATCACAGTCCATTACAGCCTGTCCCAGACCACCACATCCCATCTCAGCCCACCACAGCCCGTCCCAGCCCACCACAACCGACCACAGCCCACCACGGCCGACCACAGCCCACCACGGCAGACCACAGCCCACCACGGCCCATCCAAGCCCACCACGGCCCATCCAAGCCCACCACGGTCCACCACGGCACGTCCCAGCCCACCACAGAGCACCACAGCCCGTCCCAGCCCGTCCCAGCCCACCACAGTATGTCCCAGCCCACCAGAGCCCGTCCCAGCCCACCACAGCCCGTCCCAGCCCACCACAGCCCACCACGCCCCGTGCCAACCCACCAGAGCCCGTCCCAGCTCACCACAGCCCACCACAGCCCGTCCCAGACCACAAGAGGTCGTCCCAGCCCACCACTAACCCACCAAAGCCCGTCCCCGCCCACCACAGCCCGTCCCAGCCCACCACTGCGCGTCCCAACCCACCACTGCCCGTCCCAGCCCGTCCCAGCCTGTCCCAACCCACCACAGCCCGTCCCAGCCCACCACAGCCCACCACAGGCCACCGCAGGCCATCCCAGCCCAAAACAGCCGGTCATGGCCAACCACAGCTCGTCGAGCCCACCACGGCCCGTCCCAGCCCACCACGGCCCATCACAGCCCACCGCAGTTCACCACAGCCCGTCCTAGCCCACCACGGCCCGTCCCAGCCAACCACGGACCACCACGGCCCATCTCAGCCCACCACAGCCTGTCCAAGCCCAGCACAGCCCTCCACAACCCTCCACAGCCCGTCCCAACCCTCCACAGCTCATCCCAGCCTACCACAGCCCGTCGCAGCCCAACACAGCTTATCCGAGCCCACCGCAGCCCGTCCTAGCCCACCGAAACCCGTCCCAGCCCACCGCAACCCGTCCCAGCGCACCACAGCCCACCACCGGTCACCACAGCCCACCACAGGTCACCACAGCCTGTTTCAGCCCACCACGGCAAACCACGGCCCGTCCCAGCCCACCACGGCCCGCCATGGCCCACCACAGCTCGTCCCAGATAAACAAGGCGCACCACAGCCCACCACGGCCCGTCCCGGCCCACCACAGCCCGTCCCAGCACACCACAGCCCACCACAGCCCGTCCCAGCTTACCACAGCCCACCACAGACCGTCCCAGCCCACCACAGCCCGTCCCAGCCCACCACAGCCCACCACAGGGCACCGCAGGCCATCCCAGCCCAAAACAGACGGTCCCAGCCAACCACAGCCCGTCGAGCCCACCACAGCCCGTCCCAGCCCTCCACAGCCCGTCCCAGCCCTCCACAGCCCACCACAGCCCGTCCTAGGTCACCACAGCCCGTCCCAGCCTACCACAGCCCACCACGGCTCACCACGGCCCACTACAGCCCACCACGGCCAACGATGGCCCGCCACAGCCCGCCACAGACTGTCCCGGCCCGCCAAAGCCCATCCCAGCCTGCCACAGCCCGACCCAGCCCACCACAGCCTGTCACAGCCCACCACAGCCCGTCCCGGTCCACCACAGCCCGTCCCTGACCACAACAGCCCGTCCCAGCCCACCACAACCCACCACAGACCGTCCCAACCCACCACAGCCCGTCTAAGTTCACCATAACCCACCACAGCCCACCACAGCCCGTCCCGGCCCACAACAGCCCGTCACAGCCCACCACAGCCCGTCCTAGCCCGGCATAGCCCGTCCCAGCTCGGCACAGCCCACCACAGACCGTCCCAGCCTGTCCCAGCCCTTCCCAGCCCGTCCTAGCCCACCACAGCCCGGCACAGCCCACCACAGCCCACCACAGCCCACCAGAGCCCGTCCCGGCCCACCAGAGCCCGCCCCGAGCCACCACGGCCCGTCCCAGCCCACCACGGCTGACCACAGCCTGTCCCAGCCCACTACAGCCGGTGCCAGCCCACCACAGCCCACCAGAGCCCGTCCCAGCCCACCACGGCCGGTCCCGGCCCACCACGGCCCACCACAGCCCGTCCCAGCACATCACAGCCTGTCCCAGCCCACCACAGCTCGTCCCAGCCCACCACAGCCCGTGCCAGCCCACCACGGCTGACCACAGCCCGTCCCAGTTCACCACGGCCTGTCCCAGACCACCACAGCCCATCCCAGCCCACCACAGCCCATCCCAGACCACCACAGACCGTCCCAGCCCACCACAGCTTGTCCCAGCACATCACAGCCCGTCCCAGCCAGCCACAGCCCACCACAGCCCACCACAGCACGTCCCAGACCGTCCCAATCCTTCCGAGCCCGTCCTAGCCAAACAAAGACCGCCACAGCCCACCACAGCCCACCACAGCCCGTCCCAAACCACCAGAGCCCGTCCGGAGCCACAACGGCCCGTCCCAGCCCACCACGGCTGACCAAAGCCCTTCCCAGCCCACCACAGCCCGTCCAAGCCCACCACAGCATGTCCCTGCCCACCACAGCACGTCCCTGCCCACCACAGCACGTCCCCGCTGACCACAGCCCACCACAGCCCACCACAGCCCAACACAGTGCATCCCAGCCTGTCCCTGCCCACCACAGCCCATCACAGCACGTCCCAGCTCGTCCCAGCCCACCACAGCTTGTCCCAGCCCACCATAGCCCGTCCCAGCTCACCACAACCCACCATAGCCCGTCCCAGCCCGTCCCAGCCCGGCCTAGCCCACCACAGCCCGTCCCCGCCAACCACAGCCCGTCCCCGCCCACCACAGCCCGTCCCCGCCCACCACAGCCCGTCCCCGCCCACCACAGCCCGTCCCCGCCCACCACAGCCCACCACAGCCCGTCCCAGCCCACCACAGCTTGTCCCAGCCCGTCCCAGCCCACCACAGCCCGACTCAAGCTCACCAGAACCCACCACGCCCCACCACAGCCCAACACGGCCCGTCCCAGCCCACAACTGCCCACCACAGCCCACCACAGTTCACCACGTCCCATCCCAGCCCACCACGGCACGTCTCAGCCCACCAGAGCCCGTCCCAGCCCATCCCAGACCACCACATCCCGTCCCAGCCCACCACAGGCCACCACAGCCCGTCCCAGCCCACCACAGCCCGTCCCAGCCCACCAGAGCCCGTCACAGCCTGTCCCAGCCCACCATATAAAGTACAAGCCCATAGAAGCCCACCACAGCCCGTCCCAGCCCACCACGGCCCGTCCCAGACCACCACAGCCCACCACAGCCGGTTACAGCTTATCACAGCCCATCCCAGCCCACCACAACCCGTCCCAGCCCACCACAGCCCGTCCCAGCCCACCACAACCCGTCCCAGACCACCACAACCCACCATAGCCCGTCCCAGCCCACCACAACCCGTCCCAGCCCGTCCCAGCCTACCACAGCCCGTCCCAGCCCACCGCAGCCAGTCACAGCCCGTCCCAGCCCACCACAGCCCACCACAGCCTGTCCCAGCCCATCCCAGCCCACCACAGCCCGTCCCCGCCCACCACAGCCCGTCCCCGCCCACCACAGCCCACCACAGCCCGTCCCCGCCCACCACAGCCCGTCCCCGCCCACCACAGCCCACCACAGCCCGTCCCAGCCCACCACAGCTTGTCCCAGCCCGTCCCAGCCCACCACAGCCCGACTCAAGCTCACCAGAACCCACCACGCCCCACCACAGCCCAACACGGCCCGTCCCAGCCCACCACTGCCCACCACAGCCCACCACAGTTCACCACGTCCCATCCCAGCCCACCACGGCACGTCTCAGCCCACCAGAGCCCGTCCCAGCCCATCCCAGACCACCACATCCCGTCCCAGCCCACCACAGGCCACCACAGCCCGTCCCAGCCCACCACAGCCCGTCCCAGCCCACCAGAGCCCGTCACAGCCCGTCGCAGCCCACCATATAAAGTACAAGCCCATAGAAGCCCACCACAGCCCACCACAGCCCACCACGGCCCGTCCCAGACCACCACAGCCCACCACAGCCGGTTACAGCTTATCACAGCCCATCCCAGCCCACCACAACCCGTCCCAGCCCACCACAGCCCGTCCCAGCCCACCACAACCCGTCCCAGACCACCACAACCCACCATAGCCCGTCCCAGCCCACCACAGCCCGTCCCAGCCCACCACAGCCCGTACCAGCCCACCACATCAAGTACCAGTCCGTCCCAGCGCACCACGGCCCGTCCCAGCGCACCACGGCCTGTCTCCACTCACCACAGCACGTACCAGCCTGTCTCAGCCTACCACAGCCCGTCCCTGCCAACCGCAGCCCGTCCCAGCCCACCACAGCCCGTCCCAGCCCAAAACAGCCCGTCCCAGCCCAGCGCAGCCCGTCCCAGCCCACCACAGCCCGTGCCAGCCCACCACAGCCCGTCCCAGCACACCACAGCTCGTCCCAGCACACCACAGCCCGTCCCAGCCCACCACAGCCCACCACAGCCCGTCCCAGCCCGTCTCCGCCCACCACAAACTGTCCTCGCCCACCACAGCCTGTCCCCGCCCAGCAAAATCTCTCCCCGCCCACCACAGCCCATCCCAGCCCACCACAGCTCACCACAAACCACCACAGCCCACCACAGCCCGTCCCAGACCATCCCAGCCCATCCCAGCCCACGACAGCCCGTCACAGCCCGTCCCAGCCCACCACAGCCCGTCCCAGCCCACAACAGCCAGTCCCAGCCCGTCCCAGCCCACCACAGCCCGTCCCAGCCCACCACAGCCCGTACCAGCCCACCACATCAAGTACCAGTCCGTCCTAGCCCACCACGGCTTGTCCCAGCCCACCACGGCCCGTCTCTGCTCACCACAGCACGTACCAGCCTGTCTCAGCCCACCGCAGCCCGTCCCAGCCCACCGCACCCCGTCCCAGCCCACCGCACCCCGTCCCAGCCCAGCGCAGCCCGTCCCAGCCCACCACAGCCCGTCCCAGCCCACCACAGCCCGTCCCGGCTCACCACAGCTCGTCCCGTCCCAACACGGCCGACCACAGCCCATTACGGCCCACCACAGCCTGTCCCAGCCCACCACGGCCCGTCCCAGCCCACCACGGCCCGTCCCAGCCTACCACGGCCCGTCCCAGCCCACCTCAGCCCACCACAGCCCGTCCCAGCCCACCACAGCCCGTCCCAATTCACCACGGCCCGTCCCAGCCCACCACGGCCTGTCCCAGCGAACCGCAGCCCGTCCCAGCCCACCACAGCCCACCATAGTCAGTCCAAGCCCACCACAGCTCGTGCCTGTCCATCCCAGCCCACCACAGCCCACCACAGCCCGTCCCAGCCCACCACAACCCGTCCAAGCCCACCACAGGTCGTACCTATCCATCCCAGCCCACCACAGACCACCACAGCCCGTCCCAGCCAACCAGAGCCAGTCCCAGCCCACCACAACACGTCCAAGCCCTCCACAGGTCGTACCTGTCCATCCCAGCCCACCACAGCCCGTGTCAGCCCGTCCCAGACCGTCCCAGCTCACCACAACCCACCACAGCCCGTCCCCGCCCAGCAGAGCCCGTCCCCGCGCAGAAGAGCCCGTCCCCGCCCAGCACAGCTCGTCCCAGCCTGTCCCAGGCCTTCCCAGCCCACCACAGCCCGTCCCGGCCCACCACAGCCCTGTCCGGCCCACCACAACCCACCACAACTTGTCCCAGCACACCACAGCCCGTCCTAGCCCACCACAGCCCGTCCCAGCCCACCACAGCCCGTCACAGCCCGTCCCAGCCCGTGCCAACCCGTCCCAGCCCGTCCCAGCCCAGCGCAGCCCGTGCCAGCCCACCACAGCCCGTCCTAGGTCACCACAGCCCGTCCCAGCCCACCACAGCCCACCACAGCCCGTCCCAGCCCACCACAGCCCACCACAGCCCGTCTCCGCCCACCACAAACTGTCCTCGCCCACCACAGCCTGTCCCCGCCCAGCAAAATCTCTCCCCGCCCACCAAAGCCAATCCCAGCCCACCACAGCTCACCACAAACCACCACAGCCCACTACAGCCCGTCCCAGACCATCCCAGCCCATCCCAGCCCACGACAGCCCGTCACAGCCCGTCCCAGCCCACAACAGCCAGTCCCAGCTTGTCCCAGACCACCACAGCCCGTACCAGCCCACCACATCAAGTACCAGTCCGTCCTAGCCCACCACGGCCCGTCCAAGCCCACCACAGCCCGTCTCCGCTCACCACAGCACGTACCAGCCTGTCTCAGCCTACCACAGCCCGTCCCAGCATGTCCCAGCCCACCGCAGCCCGTCCCAGCCCATCACAGCTCGCCCCAGCCCGTCACAGCTCGTCCCAGCCCTTCCCAGCCCACCACAGTATGTCCCAGGCCCCCACAGCCCACGACAGCCCGTCCCAGCCCACGACAGCCCGTCCCATCCCACGACAGCCCGTCCCAGCCCACCACAGACCACTACAGCACACCACAGCCTACCGCAGCCCACCACAGCCCGTCCCAGCCCGTCACAGCTCGTCCCAGCCCGTCACAGCTCGTCCCAGCCCGTCCCAGCCCACCACGGCCCGTCCCAGCCCACAACAGACCACCACAGTTCGTCCCAGCCCGCCACAACCCGTCCCAAACCGCCACGGCCCGTCCCAGCCCACCATGGCCCGTCCCGGCCCACCACGGCCCGTCCGGGCCCACTACGCCCCGTCCCGGCCCACCACGGCCCGTCCCGGCCCACCACGGCCCGTCCCGGCCCACCACAGCCTTTCCCAGCCCACCACAGCCCGTTCCAGCCCACCACAGACCGTCGCAGCTCACCACAGAAAGTCCCAGCCCATCCCAGCCCACCACAACCCGTCCCAGCTTACCACAGCCCACCACAGCCCGTGTCAGCCCGTCCCAGCTCACCACAACCCACCACAGCCCGCTCAAACCCGCCACAGCCCGTACCAGCCCACCACAGCCCGTCCCAGCCCACCACAGCCCGTGCCATCCCACCACGGCCCGTCCCAGCTTGTCGCAGCCCACCACAGCGCGTCCCAGCCCACCACAGCCAACCACAGCCAGTCCCAGCCCGTCCCAGCCCACCACAGCCCGTCCTAGCCCATCCCAGCCCACCACGGCCCGTCCCAGCCCACCACGGCACATCACAGCCCGTCCCAGCCCTCCACAGCACACCACAGCCCACTACAGCCCATCCCAGCACACCACAGCCCGTCCCAGCCCACCACAGCCCACCACAACACGTCCCAGCCTGTCCCAGCTCATCCCAGCCCACCATAGCCCACCACTGTTTGTCCCAGCCCACCACAGGCCACTACAGCACACCACAGCCCGTCACAGCTCGTCCCAGCCCGTCACAGCTTGTCCCAGCCCTTCCCAGCCCACCACAGCATGTCCCAGGCCCCCACAGCCCACGGCAGCCCGTCCCAGCCCACGACAGCCCGTCCCAGCCCACGACAGCCCGTCCCAGCCCACGACAGCCCGTCCCAGCCCATCACAGACCACTACAGCACACCACAGCCTACCGCAGCCCACCACAGCCAGTCCCAGCCCGGCACAGCTCGTCCCAGCCCGTCCCGGCCCACCACGGCCCGTACCAGCCCACCACAGACCACCACAGTTCGTCCCAGTCCTCCACAACCCGTCCCAGCCCGCCACGGCCCGTCCCAGCCCACCACGGCCCGTCCTGGCCCACCACGGCCCGGCCCGGCCCACCACGGCCCGTCCCAGCCCACCACGGCCTGTCCCAGCCAAACACAGCCCGTCCCGGCCCACCACGGCCCGTCCCGGCCCACCACGGCCCGTCCCGGCACACCACGGCCCGTCCCAGCCCACCGCGGCCCGTCCCAGCCCACCGCGGCCCGTCCCAGCCCACCGCAGCTCGTCCCAGCCCACCGCAGCCAATCCCAGCCCGTCCCAGCCCACCGCAGACCGTCCCAGCCCACCGCAGACCGTCCCAGCCCACCACAGCCCCTTCCAGCCGTCCCAGCAAATCCCAGCCCACCACAGCCCGTCTCAGCTCACCACAGCGCGTCCCAGGCCACCACACCCACCACAGCCCGTCCCAGCCCATTCCAGCCCACCACAGCCCACCGCAGCCGGTCCCAGCCCACCACAGCCCACCACAGCCCACCACAGCCAGTCCCAACCCACCACAGCCCACCACAGCCTGTCCCGGCCCACCAGAGCCCATCCCGGCTTACCACAGCCCGTCCCGGCCCACCACGGCCCGGCCCGGCCCGTCCCAGCCCACAGCCCGTCCCAGCTCACCACATCCCGTCCCAGACCTTGCCAGCCCACCACAGCCCACTACAGACCGTCCCAGCCCGTCCCAGCCCGTCCAAGCCCACCACAGCACGTCCCCACCCACCACAGCCCGTCCCTGTCCACCACATCCCGTCCCAGCCCACCGCAGCCCATCCCAGCCCACCACAGTCGACCACAGCCCGTCCCAACTCACCACAGCCCACCACAGCCCGTCCCGGCCTACCAGAGCCCGTCCCGGATTACCATGGCCCGTCCCAGCGAACCACAGCCCGTCCCAGCACACCACAGCCCGTCCCTAGCCCAACACAGCCTGTCCCAGCCCGTGCCAGCCCATCCCAGCCCGTCCCAGCCCACCACAGCCCGTCCCCGCCTGTCCCAGCCCACCACAGACCAGCACAGCCCGTCCCAGCACACCACAGCCCGTCCCAGCCCGTCACAGCCCGTCCCAGCCCACCACAGACCGTCCCAGCCCACCACAGACCGTTCCAGACCACCACAGCCCGTCCCCGCCCACCACAGCCCGTCCCAGCCCACCACAGCCCGTACCAGCCCACCACAGCCCGTCCCAGCCCACCACAACCCATCCCAGCTCGTTCCAGCCCACCACAGCCCGTCTCAAGCTCAGCAGAACCCACCACAGCCCACCACAGCCCGTCCCAGCCCGTCCCAGACCACCACAGCCCACCACAGCCCGTCCCAGCCCGTCCCAGCCCGTCACAGCTCATCCCAGCCCATCACAGCTGGTCCCAGCCCACCACAGCCCGTCCCAGCCCACCACGGCCCGTCCCTGATTACCACGGACCGTCCCGTCCCACCACTGCCCGTCCCGGCCCACCACGGCCCGTCCCGGCCCACCACGGCCCATCCCAGCCCACCACGGCCCATCCCAGCACACCACGGCCCACCACGACAGATCTCAACCCACCACAGCCTGCCACAGCCCACCACAGCCCTCCACAGCCCTCCACAGCCCACCCCAACCCACCACAGACTGTCTCAGCTCATCACAACCCAACACAGCGCACTACAGCCCGTCCCAACCCACCACAGCCCGGCCCAGCCCACCACATCGTGTCCCAGCCCACCACAGCACGTCCCAGCCCACCACAGCCCGTCCCAGCCCACCACAGCCCGTCCCAGCCCACCACAGTGCGTCCCAGCCCACCACAGCGCGTCCCAGCCCACCACAGCACGTCCCAGCCCACCACAGCCCGTCCCAGCCCACCACAGCCCGTCCCAGCCCACCACAGCCCGTCCCAGCCCACCACAGCCTACAACAGCACGTCCCGGCCCACCAAAGCCCGTCCCAGCCCACTACAGTCCACCACGGCCCGTCCAGGCCCATCACCGCCCGTCCCGGCCCACCATGGTCCGTCCCAGCCCACCGTGGCCCACCTCAGCCCACCACTGCCCGTCCCAGCCCACCACAGCCCGTCCCAGCCCACCACAGCCCGTCCCAGCCCGTCCCAGCTCGTCCCAGCCCACCACAGGCCTTCCCAGCCCCTCCCAGACCCCCAGAGCCGGCCCAGCCCATTTCAGCCCCTCCCAGACCGTCTCAGCTCACCACACCCCACCACAGCCCATCCCAGCCCACCACGGCCTGTTCCAGCCCACCAGAGCCCGTCCCAGTCCACCAGAGCCCGTCGCAACCTACCACAGCTTGTCCCGGCCCACCATAGCCCGTCCCAGCCCACCACAACCCGTCCCAGCCCGCCATAGCCCATCCCAGCCCACCACAGCCCGTCTTAGCCCGACCCAGCCCCCCACAGCCCGTCCCAACCTACCACAGTTCACCACGGCCCATCCCAGCCCACAATGGCCCACCACGGCCCACCACAGCCCGTGCCAGCCCACCACAATTCGTCCCAGTGCACCACAGCGCGTCCCAGCCCACCACAGCCCGTCACAGCCTACCACAGCCCGTCCCGGCACACCACAGCCCGTCCCGGCCCACCAGAGCCCGTCTCAGCACACCACAGCCCGTCCCAGCCCACCACAGGCCACTACAGCACACCACAGGCTACCGTAGACCACCACAGCCCGTCCCAGCCCACCACAGCCTGTCCCGTCCCACCACAGCCCACCACAGCCCGTCCCAGCCCGCCACAGCCCGTCCCAGCCCACCACAGCCCACCATAGCCCAATACAGCCCACCACAGCCCGTCCCAGCCCGTCCCAGCCCATCTCAGCTCACCACAACCCACCACAACCCGTCCAAGCCCACCACAGCCCATTACAGCTCTTTCCATCCTGTTCCAGCCCAGCAGAGCCCGTTCCAGCCCACCAGAGCCCACCAAAGCCCATCCCCGCCCAACACAGCCCGTCCCCGCTCACCACAGCCCGTCCCAGGCCACCACAGCCCTTCCCTGCTCACCACAGCCTGTCCCCGCCCACCACAACTTGACCCGGCCCACTACAGCCCGGCCCGGCCCACCACGGCCCGTCACGGCCAACCAAGGCCAGTCCTGGCCCACCACGGCCCGTCCTGGCCCACCACGGCCCGTCCCAGCCCACCACAGCTTGTCCCAGCCCACCACGTCCGACCACAGCCCACCACGGCCCACCACAACCCACCACGGCTTACCACAGCCCACCACAGTTCACCACGGCACACCACGGCACGTCATAGCCCACCACAGCCTGTCCCAGCCCACCACGGCCCACCACAGCCCACCACGGCCCACCGCATCCCGTGCCAGCCCACCACAGCCCGTCCCAGCCCACCACAGCCCGTCCCAGGCCACCACAGCCGGTCCCAGCCCGTCACAGCTCGTCCCAGCCCATCACAGCCCGTCCCAGCCCACCACGGCCCGTCCCTGATTACCATAGCCCGTCCCGGCCCACCACGGCCCGTCCCGGCCCACCACGGCCCGTCCCAGCACACCACGGCCCACCACGACAGATCACAACCCACCACAGCCTGTCCAAGCCCACCACAGCCCTCCACAGCTCTCCACAGCACGTCCCAACCCACCACAGCCTGTCTCAGCTCATCACAACCCAACATAGCGCACCAGAGCCCATCCCAACCCACCACAGCCCGGCCCAGCCCACTAAATCGTGTCCCAGCACACCACAGCCCGTCTCAACTCACCACAGCCTGTCCCAGCCCACCACAACCCACCACAGCCAAACACGGCCCACCACAGCCCGTCCCAGCCCACCACAGCTTGTCCCAGCCCACCACAGCCCGTCCCAGCCCACCACAGGACACTACAGCACACCACAGCCTACCGCAGACCACCACAGCCCGTCCCAGCCCACCACAGCCCGTCCCAGCCCTCCACAGCCCACCTCAGCCCACCACAGCCCGTCCCAGCCCACCACAGCCCGTCCCAGCCCACCACAGCCCGTCCCAGCCCACCACAGCCCGTCCCAGCCCACCACAGGCCACTACAGCACACCACAGGCTACCGTAGACCACCACAGCCCGTCCCAGCCCACCACAGCCTGTCCCGTCCCACCACAGCCCACCACAGCCCGTCCCAGCCCGCCACAGCCCGTCCCAGCCCACCACAGCCCACCATAGCCCAATACAGCCCACCACAGCCCGTCCCAGCCCGTCCCAGCCCATCTCAGCTCACCACAACCCACCACAACCCGTCCAAGCCCACCACAGCCCATTACAGCTCTTTCCATCCTGTTCCAGCCCAGCAGAGCCCGTTCCAGCCCACCAGAGCCCATCCCCGCCCAACACAGCCCGTCCCCGCTCACCACAGCCCGTCCCAGGCCACCACAGCCCTTCCCTGCTCACCACAGCCTGTCCCCGCCCACCACAACTTGAGCCGGCCCACTACAGCCCGTCCCAGCCCACCACAGCCTACCCAAGCCCACCAGAGCCCATCCCAGCCCGTCCCAGCCCACCACAGCCCGTCTCAAGCTCACCAGAACCCACCACAGCCCACCACAGCCTGTCCCAGACCACCACGGCCCACCACAGCCCACCATGGCCCGTCCCAGCCCACCACGGCCGACCACAGCCCACCACGGCCCACCAAAGCTCACCACAGCCAGTCCCAGCCCACCACAGCCCGTCCCAGCCCGTCCCTGTCGACCACAGCCCGTCCCAGTCCACCACAGCCCATCCCAGCCCGTCACAGCCCACCACAGCCCGTCCCCGCCCACCACAGCCCGTCCCAGCCCACCACAGCCCGTCCCAGCCCACCACAGCCCGTCCCAGCCCACCACAGCCCGTCCCAGCCCACCACAGCCCATTGCAGCCCATCACAGCTCGTTCCAGACCACCAGAGCCCGTCCCAGCCCGTCCCAGCCCACCACAGCCCATCTCAAGCTCACAAGAACCCACCAAAGCCCACCACAGCCTGTCCCAGCCCACCACGGCCCACCACGGCCTGTCCCAGCCCACCACGGCCCACCACAGCCCACCACGGCCTGTCCCAGCCAAGCACGGCCCACCTCAGCCCACCACGGCCTACCACAGCCCACCACAGTCCACCGCAGCCCGTCCCAGCCCACCATGACCTGTCCCAGCCCACCACGGCCCAACATAGACCATCCCTTCCCATACCGGCCCAAAACGGCCCACGACGGCCCACCACAGCCCACCACAGTTCACCACGGCCTGTCCCAGCCAACCACGCCCCACCACAGCCCGTTCCAGCTCACCACAGCCCGTTCCAGCCCACCACAGCCCGTCCCAGTCCATCCCAGCACGTCCCAGCTCACCACGGCCCGTCCCAGCCCACCACGGCCCACCACAGCCCGTCCCAGCCCGTCCGAGCCCACCACAGCCTGTCCCAGACCACCAGAGCTCGTCCCAGCCTGTCCCAGCCCACCACAGCCCGTCTCAAGCTCACCAGAACCCACCACAGCCCACCATAGCCCGTACCAGACCACCACGGCCCACCACAGATAACCACGGCCCGTCCCAGCCCATCACGGCCCACCACAGCGAACCACGGCCCACCACAGCCCACCACAGCCCGTCCCAGCCCACCACGGACCGTCCCAGCCGTCCCAGCAAATCCCAGCCCACCACAGCCCATCTCAGCTCACTACAGCGCGTCCCAGTCCACCACACCCACCACAGCCCGTCCCAGCCCTTTCCAGCCCACCACAGCCTGTCACAGCTCACCACAACCCACCACAGCCAACCGCAGCCGGTCCCAGCCCACCACAGCCCACCGCAGCCGGTCCCAGCCCACCACAGCCCACCGCAGCCCGTCCCAGCCCACCACAGCCCGTCCCACCACACCAGAGTCCATCCCAGCCCACAACGGCCCGTCACAGCTTACCACGACCCACCACGGCTTTCCACGGCCCATCCCAGCCCGCCACGGCCCATCCCAGCCCGCCACGGCCCGTTCCAGACCACCATGTCCCGTCCCAGCTCGCCACAGCCCGTCCCAGCCCACCACAGACCACCACAGTTCGTCCCGGCCCACCACAGTTCGTCCCAGCCCACCACAGTTCGTCCCGGCCCACCACGGCCCGTCCCGGCCCACCACGGCCCGTCCCGGCCCACCACGGCCCGTCCCGGCCTACTACGGCTCGTCCCAGCCCACCACAGCCCGTCCCAGCCCGCCACGGCCCGTCCCAGCCCGCCACGGCCCACCAAAGCCAGTCCCAGCCCGTCCCAACCCGCCCCAGCCCACCACGACCCGTCCCAGCCCAACACAGCCCACCACAGCCGGTTACAGCTTATCACAGCCCGTCCCAGCCCAACACAGCCCACCACAGCCGGTTACAGCTTATCACAGCCGGTCCCAGCCCAACACAGGCCGTCTCTGCTCACCACCAGAGCCCGTCCCAGCCCACCACGGCCCGTCCCAGCCCACCACGGCCCGTCCCAGCCCACCACGGCCCGTCCCAGCCCACCACGGCCCGTCCCAGCCCACCACGGCTCTCCACAGCTCACCACGGCTCTCCACAGCTCACCACGGCCCGTCCCCGCCCACCACAGCCCGTCCCCGCCCACCACAGGCCACTACAGCACACCACAGCCTACCGCAGACCACCACAGCCCGTCCCACCCCGTCACAGCTCGTCCCAGCCCGACACAGCCCACCACAGCCCGTCTCAGCTCACCACAGCCTGTCCCAGCCCACCACGGCCCACCACAGCCCGTCCCAGCCAAACACAGTCCGTCCCAGCCCGTCCCAGCCCACCACACTCACCACAACTCGTCCCAGACCGTTCCAGCACGGCACAGCCCATTCCAGCCCACCGCATCCCGTCCCAGCTCACCACAGCCCACCGCAGCCGTCCCAGCCCACCACAGCCCACCGCATCCGGTCCCAGCCCTCCACAGCCCACCGCAGTTGGTCCCAGCCCACCACAGGCCCATCCCAGCACACCACAGCACGTCCCAGCCCACCACAGCCCACCGCAGCCCGTCCCAGCCCACCACAGCACATCCCAGCACACCACAGCACGTTCCAGCACTCCACAGCCCACCAAGGCCTGTCCCATCCCAACACGGGCCCACCACAGCCCGTCTCAGTTCATCACAGTCCGTCCCAGCCAACCACAGCCCGTACCAGCCCACCACAACCAACCACGGCCCGTCCCTGCCCACCACAGTCCGTCCCCGTCCCACCACAGCCCACCACGGCCCGTCCCAGCCCATCACGGCACACCACAGCCCACCACGGCCCGTCCCACCCCACCACAGCCCACCACGGCCCGTCCCAGCCCACCACGGCCCGTCCCAGCCCACCACGGCCCGTCCCAGCCCACCACGGCACCACCACAGCGCACCACGGCACACCACAGCCCACCACGGCACACCACAGCCCACCACGGCCCGTCCCAGCCCATCACGGCACACCCACAGCCCACCACGGCCCGTCCAGCCCACCACATCAAGTACCGGCCCGTCCCAGCCCACCCCGGCCCGTCCCAGCCCGCCACGGCCCGTCCCAGGCCCGCCACGGCCCGTCCCAGCCCGCCACGGCCCACCAAAGCCAGTCCCAGCCCGTCCAACCCGCCCCAGCCCACCACGACCCGTCCCAGCCCAACACAGCCCACCACAGCCGGTTACAGCTTATCACAGCCCGTCCCAGCCCAACACAGCCCACCACAGCCGGTTACAGCTTATCACAGCCGGTCCCAGCCCAACACAGGCCGTCTCTGCTCACCACCAGAGCCCGTCCCAGCCCACCACGGCCCCGTCCCAGCCCACCACGGCCCGTCCCAGCCCACCACGCCCGTCCCAGCCCACCACGGCTCTCCACAGCTCACCACGGCTCTCCACAGCTCACCACGGCCCGTCCCTGCCCACCACAGCCCGTCCCTGCCCACCACAGCCCGTCCCCGCCCACCACAGGCAACTACAGCACACCACAGCCTACGCAGACCACCACAGCCCGTCCCACCCCGTCACAGCTCGTCCCAGCCCGACACAGCCCACCACAGCCCGTCTCAGCTCACCACAGCCTGTCCCAGCCCACCACGGCCCACCACAGCCCGTCCCAGCCAAACACAGTCCGTCCCAGCCCGTCCCAGCCCACCACACTCACCACAACTCGTCCCAGACCGTTCCAGCACGGCACAGCCCATTCCAGCCCACCGCATCCCGTCCAGCTCACCACAGCCCACCGCAGCCGGTCCCAGCCCACCACAGCCCACAGCATCCGGTCCCAGCCCTCCACAGCCCACCGCAGTTGGTCCCAGCCCACCACAGCCCATCCCAGCACACCACAGCACGTCCCAGCCCACCACAGCCCACCGCATCCCGTCCCAGCCCACCACAGCACATCCCAGCACACCACAGCACGTCCCAGCACTCCACAGCCCACCAAGGCCTGTCCCATCCCAACACGGCCCACCACAGCCCGTCTCAGTTCATCACAGTCCGTCCCAGCCAACCACAGCCCGTAACAGCCCACCACAACCAACCACGGCCCGTCCCTGCCCAACCACAGTCCGTCCCCGTCCCACCACAGCCCACCACGGCCCGTCCCAGCCCATCACGGCACACCACAGCCCACCACGGCCCGTCCCACCCCACCACAGCCCACCACGGCCCGTCCCAGCCCACCACGGCCCGTCCCAGCCCACCACGGCCCGTCCCAGCCCACCACGGCCCGTCCCAGCCCACCACGGCACACCACAGCGCACCACGGCACACCACAGCCCACCACGGCACACACAGCCCACCACGGCCCGTCCCAGCCCATCACGGCACACCACAGCCCACCACGGCCCGTCCCAGCCCACCACATCAAGTACCGGCCCGTCCCAGCCCACCCCGGCCCGTCCCAGCCCACCCCGGCCCGTCCCAGCCCACCACAGCACACCACAGCCGGTTACAGCCTGTCCCAGCCCGTCCCGGCCCACCGCGGCCCGTCCCGGCTCACCTGTGTTAGGAACAGTATCTCACCTTCTTGATTTTGGCACCTCCTTTCGCTATGATGTTCTTGTGGAACTGTTTGCAGATGGGGACAGAAATAGAAAAGCTGTTTTCAAACCTAAGGGAGAAAGGAAGGGAGACATGAAGTTTACACTGTCGTGGCAAGGAGGCCCGACTTCAGGAGCTCTGATAAACGAGCTTTTGAAAACAGGCTTAGACCCAAGGAAGTTCTCTATACGAGGGACTTTTGTAAGACTAAACAAAGGCAAGGACGTTCCCCTATAGCCTTCCATAACAGGTATTATCCCCCTGCCTCCATTCAGCCAAAACAGCGCCGACAGCTCCTTCCTCTTGAGGTGTTTTAGCTCTACCCAAGCCAGTAGAGCTCTGCTTTGCCCCAGGGTTATCCAGGCACGTAGGAGGGAAGAGCAGGCAGAAGACCTCCTTACCAGGTCTGCACCATCTTTTGCATGTACTCGGTGCACTTCTCCACCTCGTTTTGGGACCTCGGAGTTGGACGATGTCACTCTTGTGTGCAGGGTCTGGGAAGCTGATGATAACCTGCAGGAGCGGTCATTTCTAGTTAGCTCAAGCAAAAGCAAGAACCCTTGTGTCAGACACATGCAAAGTTTGGGGGATCCTACTCATGCCCTTTTTCCCATTCAGAACCGGGGAACCGTGTTAGCGGCCTCTGGCTAAAAGAACTATCTTCTCAGACACTTGCGCTACAGAGCCACTAAAGTTACGACTTCTGTGACGACAGGCCTACTACCCATGTAGGAAATATCCCCTCTGGATTCCTCCTCTCCTACAAAGCCTTACCTCTGGGAATTGCTCCCGATTTCCCAGATCCGCTCAGCCTTCTGCCCAGTGATGGTCCGGTGGGAATTTCTGCTCAACGATTAGGTCCGCAGCGTGTTCATTTTCCTGATGGGAACAGAAGGGCACACTGAGTGTTCAGCCGGAGAGCCATCTACTTTGACTTAGCGGTTTGCTGCCCGACGGTTTACTTGCCAGCACTGTCCCTCTTTTCTCCAGACAAAATTCACTCTGCGTTGACAGAGAAGGGCTACCCGAGGGAACAGGGGAAGACATTTGTGAAGAGGAACTTGCACTTGTCATGAGATCCAAGTGCTCGGTGGGCAAGGGCACACACCTCGCACCAGAAGGTTACAAGGGAACACGAGAGCCCAAACCCTGCAGTCTCCCAAACATCACGTCCTACCCACTCACCATACGGGAAGCGAGTTCCAGCAGCTCTTTCTTGGCCTGTGGGACCCCCTGTGGGTCTCCTTCCATTCTGATCGGGTTGCTCTTCTCGTTGTCCGGGGGAATGCGCACAGACACCTTGTACAGATCCTTCATCCTGTTCACTTCGAGGCAAGGACTGTGGTGACGCCATCTGCTAGGCAAAGACCTGGAAGCAAGGCACCTTGATTATCACTGCTCAGAGGCTGTTGAAGAAGTAAAGCGCCTCTGGAAGGGCTCAGCGGGTAGGTTGAGACAGGGGAAATTGCCTCTTCCCCCTGGAGTTCAGCGAGAGCAGACCTGTGCCACACGAGAGCCTGCCCAAGTAAATACCGTGGCATCTACAGAGCCCATTGTTCCCTTGTCAGAGCGAGGCGTGTTTCTTCCCCAAACAGTATCACATTTAGAGCAGAGGATAATCGTTCCTTTCTACCCCAAACTCTTGGCTGGGGTCACGTTGCAGTGCTATCAAACTAGCAGACCGCAACAAGGCTTTAGCGTTGACCATATTCTACTGCCGGTGCTGTAGCGCCTTCCTCCAGAGGCCAGACCACACTGCTCCTCCTCCAGCTGACACCCTCTCCCACAAGCCACAGGGCTATTTAACCCCTTAGCGGGAACCAGCTACACCTGCACGTCATCCACGTCAATCAACCCACTGCCTCTGAGGCAAGGCCACAGCTGCGTGTTATCAATGCTAATCAACCCACCGCCTTCATTCCTCTACAGGGAGAAGCTCACCAAGCACATTTCCACCACCCACAACTGGCTGCTAAAATGTCATTCGCACAGAGAAGTAATTCCACTACTGTTCAGGCTCCCAAGGTACTTTCACACGTTAAAGCCATCGCAAGGCCTCACGGCCCATTTCTCTCCTTGTACCACCACCACTCCAGGAAAGCAGAGGAAACGTGATGGAGACAGCACACTGGGTGAGCTACAGAGCCCCTGATACCATCTACTAAACACGAAGAGTGTGAGCATGGGAAGGACTAGAAAGGCACTCCACTTACCGTTTAGCTGCGTTCTTGCCAATGAGGTGTCGGTGGAATTGGTGGTCAGCCTTGATTATTGCGTAATCCATCCCGTGGATCTAAAAAGAATTCTATTTTTATATCTATATCTATATATGTATGTATGTCCACTATTATATATTATATTATATAGGGCCAGGTAGGACAGGCCACCGCTTCTGTCTCGTGCCCTAAGTAACTGCCTACTGCCAGTATTGGCACTGACTCACCAGCGGTCAGCTACAAGCACTTCTGCTCTTAAGCAGAGCACAAGCATTCCTCTGCTTTGAGAAGAGAGCATTGTGCTCATGAAACATTGAAAAGACTCACTTCTATGCCTCTCCAGCTATAACCAAGAGAATCCTTCCTTCTCCGCACCAAAAAAATTAATGCTGACTTTTCAAGGATGCTATGGATGACCAAGGGGTGTCATCCACCTGCCACACAATTTGTCTCCTGCAAGTTCGATTAAGCATGCCAAGACATCCTATGGATGTGACAAACACCTCATCACCTCTGCTCTGTTGCCCCTTCTTCCCCCAGTTTCTTACTGGAACTAGTAACTGCAGCTCACCAGTTCCTTGAGCACGGCTTCAATCTGTTCCTGAGCCACATGCACATCTTCTGTAGGTCCTTCCAAAGTGATGTTATCCTCTCCTCCAGTGAATTTGATGTGAACCTTGAGGTGAAGGACAATGAATCTCTTCAGAATTTGCCAAGATCCAAGCCAGGCCAATGCTTTTGGTCAGGCCTACACCATCGATCCCTGCCACTGAGAGATGTGCTCCTTCCCAAAAAGCCCAGACCAAATCCCCACAATTTTACAAGTCAGAAACTTAACAATTTCGGCCATATGGCAGTGCCTAGAGCCCAAGGCTCTGGTGCCGTCCCGGTTTCTGCAAGGGCTTTGGAGAAGTTTACTCATTTAGCCTTTATCTAGATACCGTCTAACTCCCCAGGGAGAAGCCTTGCTGCACTCGCCATTTCCAGGTATCCTACTACATCAGTTCTCAAAACAGCACCACATAAAGCTTCCTTGGAAGGGCTCAACCCATGACAATAACATAGGAGGAGCAGTGTTTGCAGCAGTAAAAGAGAGGGTTCCCTTGAACAGCAAAGATCTGTGTCATTTCCCCCTGGTTTTACCCACGCTAGAATACACCTCTCTCTTTCGTGACGAGTGATCTGGACTAAACCTTTTTCTACGCCGGGGGTGCTAAGCTAACCAGCTCACCCATACCTTTGGCATCTGCTGAGTTATTTTGGCCAGGTTCTGTCCTTTCTTTCTAATAATGAAACGATGAAGCCAAGAGGGGGCAGAGACCGAGGAGACGGTAAAACTGTTGGCCTGAGAGACAGAAAAACAGAGAAGCTGTTTGATGGACAAACCACAGCACACCACAGCAAGTCCCAGCCCACCACAGCCCGTCCCAGCCACCCACAGCCCGTCCCAGCCCGTCCCAGCTCACCACAGCCCATCCCAGCCCACCACAGCCCACCAGAGCCCGTCCAGGACCACCACAGTCCGTTCCAGCCCACCACAGCCCGTCCCAGCCCAACACAGCCCGTCCCAGACCACCACAGCCCGTCCCAGCCCACCACAGCCCGTCCCAGCCTGTCCCAGCCCGTCCCAGACCACCAGAGCCCGTCGCAGCCCACCACAGCCCGTCACAGCTCTCCACAACCCACCACAGCCCGTCCCAGCCCGTCCTCGCCCACCACAGCCCGTCCCAGCCCACCACAGCCCACGAAAGCCCACCACGGCCCACCACAGTTCACCACAGCCCGTCCCAGCCCACCACAGCCCTCCAGAGCCCGTCTCAGCTCACCACAGCCTGTCCCAGCCCACCACAGCCCACCGCAGCCCATCCCAGCCCACCACGGCCCGTCCCAGCCCGTGCCAACCCGTCACAACACACCACAGCCCACCACAGCCCGTCCCTACCCACCACAGCGTGTCCCAACCCACCACAGCCCACCACAGCCCTTCAGAACCCACCACAGCCCACCACAGCCCGTCCCAGGCCACCACAGACCACCACAGCCCACCACAGCCCGTGCCAGCCCACCACAGCCCGTCCCAGCTCGTCCCAGACCACCACAGCCTCTCACAGCACACCACAGCCCGTAACAGCCCACCACAGCAAGTACCAGCCCGTCCCAGCCCACCACGGCCCGTCTCAGCCCACCACGGCCCGTCTCAGCTCACCACAACCCGTCCCAGACGACCACAGCCCGTCCCAGCCCACCACAGCCCACCACAGCCCGTCCCAGCCCACCACGGCCCGTCCCAGCCCACCACATCCCGTCCCAGCCCACCACGGCCCGTCCCAGCCCACCACAGCCCGTCCCAGCCCACCAGAGCCCGTCCCAGCCTGTTTCAGCCCAGCACGGCTAACCACGGCCTGTCCCGGCCCACCACGGCCAACCACGGTCCACCATGGCCCACCAGAGCACACCACGGCCCACCACGGCCCTTCCCAGTCCACCACAGCCCACCACAGCCTGTCCCAGCCCACCACGGCCCGTCCCAGCCCACCACGGCCCACCCCAGCCCACCACGGCCCGTCCCAGCCCACCACGGCCCGTCCCAGCCCACCACGGCCCATCACAGCCCACCACAGCCCGTCCTAGCCCAGCACGGCCCGTCCCAGCCCACCACGGACCACCACGGCCCATCTCAGCCCACCACAGCCTGTCCAAGCCCAGCACAGCCCTCCACAACCCTCCACAGCCCGTCCCAACCCTCCACAGCTCATCCCAGCCTACCACAGCCCGTCGCAGCCCAACACAGCTTATCCCAGCCCACCAAAACCCGTCCCAGCCCACCGCAGCCCTACCCAGCACACCACAGCCCACCACAGCCCACCACCGGTCACCACAGCCCACCACCGGTCACCACAGCCTGTTTCAGCCCACCACGGCAAACCACGGCCCGTCCCAGCCCACCACGGCCCGCCATGGCCCACCACAGCTCGTCCCAGATAAACAAGGCGCACCACAGCCCACCACGGCCCGTCCCGGCCCACCACAGCCCGTCCCAGCACACCACAGCCCACCACAGCCCATCACAGCCCACCACAGCCCGTCCCAGCTTACCACAGCCCACCACAGACCGTCCCAGCCCACCACAGCCCGTCCCAGCCCACCACGGCCCACAAAAGCCCACCACAGCCCACCACGGCCCACCACAGCCCGTCCCAGCCCACCACAAGCCGTCCTAGCCCACCACAGACCTCCAGAGCCCGTCTCAGCTCACCACAGCCTATCCCAGCCCACCACGGCCCACCACAGCACACCACGGCCCATCGCAGCCTATCCCAACCCGTCCCAACCCACCACGGCCCGTCCCAGCCCACCACGGCCCGTCCCAGCCCGTCCCAGCCCACGACAGCCCGTCCCAGCCCACCAGAGCCCACCACAGCTCGTCCCAGCCCACCACAGCCCACAAGAGCTTGTCACAGACCACCACAGCCCGTCCCAGCCCACCACAGCCCACTACGGCCCACCACAGCCCGTCCCAGCCCACCACAGCCCGTCCCAGCCCACCACAGCCCGTCCCAGCTCGTCCCAGACCACCACAGCCTCTCACAGCACATCACAGCCCGTAACAGCCCACCACAGCAAGTACCAGCCCGTCCCAGACCACCACGGCCCGTCTCAGCCCACCAAGGCCCGTCTCAGCTCACCACAACCCGTCCCAGACGACCACAGCCCGTCCCAGCCCACCACAGCCCACCACAGCCCGTCCCAGCCCACCACGGCCCGTCCCAGCCCACCACATCCCGTCCCAGCCCACCAGAGCCCGTCCCAGCCTGTTTCAGCCAACCACGGCTAACCACGGCCTGTCCCGGCCCACCACGGCCAACCACGGTCCACCATGGCCCACCAGAGCACACCACGGCCCACCACGCCCTTCCCAGTCCACCACAGCCCACCACGGCCCGTCCCAGCCCACCACGGCCCGTCCCAGCCCACCACGGCCCACCCCAGCCCACCACGGCCCGTCCCAGCCCACCACGGCCCGTCCCAGCCCACCACGGCCCATCACAGCCCACCACAGTTCACCACAGCCCGTCCTAGCCCAGCACGGCCCGTCCCAGCCCACCACGGACCACCACGGCCCATCTCAGCCCACCACAGCCTGTCCAAGCCCAGCACAGCCCTCCACAACCCTCCACAGCCCGTCCCAACCCTCCACAGCTCATCCCAGCCTACCACAGCCCGTCGCAGCCCAACACAGCTTATCCCAGCCCACCGCAACCCGTCCCAGCCCACCACAGCCCACCACAGGTCACCAGAGCCCACCACCGGTCACCACAGCCCAACACAGGTCACCACAGCCTGTTTCAGCCCACCACGGTAAACCACGGCCCGTCCCAGCCCACCACGGCCCGCCATGGCCCACCACAGCTCGTCCCAGATAAACACGGCCCGTCGCAGCCCACCACGGCCCGTCCCGGCCCACCACAGCCCGTCCCAGCACACCACAGCCCACCACAGGTCACCACAGCCCACCACCGGTCACCACAGCCCACCACAGGTCACCACAGCCTGTTTCAGCCCACCACGGCAAACCACGGCCCGTCCAAGCCCACCACGGCCCGCCATGGCCCACCACAGCTCGTCCCAGATAAACACGGCGCACCACAGCCCACCACGGCCCGGCCCGGCCCACCACAGCCCGTCCCAGCACACCACAGCCCACCACAGCCCGTCCCAGCCCACCACAGCCCGTCCCAGCTCGTCCCAGACCACCACAGCCTCTCACAGCACACCACAGCCCGTAACAGCCCACCACAGCAAGTACCAGCCCGTCCCAGCCCACCACGGCCCGTCTCAGCCCACCACGGCCCGTCTCAGCTCACCACAACCCGTCCCAGACGACCACAGCCCGTCCCAGCCCACCACAGCCCACCACAGCCCGTCCCAGCCCACCACGGCCCGTCCCAGCCCACCACATCCCGTCCCAGACCACCACGGCCCGTCTCAGCCCACCAAGGCCCGTCTCAGCTCACCACAACCCGTCCCAGACGACCACAGCCCGTCCCAGCCCACCACAGCCCACCACAGCCCGTCCCAGCCCACCACGGCCCGTCCCAGCCCACCACATCCCGTCCCAGCCCACCAGAGCCCGTCCCAGCCTGTTTCAGCCAACCACGGCTAACCACGGCCTGTCCCGGCCCACCACGGCCAACCACGGTCCACCATGGCCCACCAGAGCACACCACGGCCCACCACGCCCTTCCCAGTCCACCACAGCCCACCACGGCCCGTCCCAGCCCACCACGGCCCGTCCCAGCCCACCACGGCCCACCCCAGCCCACCACGGCCCGTCCCAGCCCACCACGGCCCGTCCCAGCCCACCACGGCCCATCACAGCCCACCACAGTTCACCACAGCCCGTCCTAGCCCAGCACGGCCCGTCCCAGCCCACCACGGACCACCACGGCCCATCTCAGCCCACCACAGCCTGTCCAAGCCCAGCACAGCCCTCCACAACCCTCCACAGCCCGTCCCAACCCTCCACAGCTCATCCCAGCCTACCACAGCCCGTCGCAGCCCAACACAGCTTATCCCAGCCCACCGCAACCCGTCCCAGCCCACCACAGCCCACCACAGGTCACCAGAGCCCACCACCGGTCACCACAGCCCAACACAGGTCACCACAGCCTGTTTCAGCCCACCACGGTAAACCACGGCCCGTCCCAGCCCACCACGGCCCGCCATGGCCCACCACAGCTCGTCCCAGATAAACACGGCCCGTCGCAGCCCACCACGGCCCGTCCCGGCCCACCACAGCCCGTCCCAGCACACCACAGCCCACCACAGGTCACCACAGCCCACCACCGGTCACCACAGCCCACCACAGGTCACCACAGCCTGTTTCAGCCCACCACGGCAAACCACGGCCCGTCCAAGCCCACCACGGCCCGCCATGGCCCACCACAGCTCGTCCCAGATAAACACGGCGCACCACAGCCCACCACGGCCCGGCCCGGCCCACCACAGCCCGTCCCAGCACACCACAGCCCACCACAGCCCGTCCCAGCCCACCACAGCCCGTCCCAGCTCGTCCCAGACCACCACAGCCTCTCACAGCACACCACAGCCCGTAACAGCCCACCACAGCAAGTACCAGCCCGTCCCAGCCCACCACGGCCCGTCTCAGCCCACCACGGCCCGTCTCAGCTCACCACAACCCGTCCCAGACGACCACAGCCCGTCCCAGCCCACCACAGCCCACCACAGCCCGTCCCAGCCCACCACGGCCCGTCCCAGCCCACCACATCCCGTCCCAGCCCACCACGGCCCGTCCCAGCCCACCACAGCCCGTCCCAGCCCACCAGAGCCCGTCCCAGCCTGTTTCAGCCCAGCACGGCTAACCACGGCCTGTCCCGGCCCACCACGGCCAACCACGGTCCACCATGGCCCACCAGAGCACACCACAGCCCACCACGGCCCTTCCCAGTCCACCACAGCCCACCACAGCCTGTCCCAGCCCACCACGGCCCGTCCCAGCCCACCACGGCCCACCCCAGCCCACCACGGCCCATCCCAGCCCACCACGGCCCGTCCCAGCCCACCACGGCCCATCACAGCCCACCACAGCCCGTCCTAGCACAGCACGGCCCGTCCCAGCCCACCACGGACCACCACGGCCCATCTCAGCCCACCACAGCCTGTCCAAGCCCAGCACAGCCCTCCACAACCCTCCACAGCCCGTCCCAACCCTCCACAGCTCATCCCAGCCTACCACAGCCCGTCGCAGCCCAACACAGCTTATCCCAGCCCACCGAAACCCGTCCCAGCCCACCGCAGCCCTACCCAGCACACCACAGCCCACCACAGCCCACCACCGGTCACCACAGCCCACCACCGGTCACCACAGCCTGTTTCAGCCCACCACGGCAAACCACGGCCCGTCCCAGCCCACCACGGCCCGCCATGGCCCACCACAGCTCGTCCCAGATAAACAAGGCGCACCACAGCCCACCACGGCCCGTCCCGGCCCACCACAGCCCGTCCCAGCACACCACAGCCCACCACAGCCCATCACAGCCCACCACAGCCCGTCCCAGCTTACCACAGCCCACCACAGACCGTCCCAGCCCACCACAGCCCGTCCCAGCCCACCACGGCCCACAAAAGCCCACCACAGCCCACTACGGCCCACCACAGCCCGTCCCAGCCCACCACAAGCCGTCCTAGCCCACCACAGACCTCCAGAGCCCGTCTCAGCTCACCACAGCCTATCCCAGCCCACCACGGCCCACCACAGCACACCACGGCCCACCGCAGCCTATCCCAACCCGTCCCAACCCACCACGGCCCGTCCCAGCCCACCACGGCCCGTCCCAGCCCGTCCCAGCCCACGACAGCCCGTCCCAGCCCACCACAGCCCACCAGAGCCCACCACAGCTCGTCCCAGCCCACCACAGCCCACAAGAGCTTGTCACAGACCACCACAGCCCGTCCCAGCCCACTACGGCCCACCACAGCCCGTCCCAGCCCACCACAGCCCGTCCCAGCCCACCACAGCCCGTCCCAGCTCGTCCCAGACCACCACAGCCTCTCACAGCACACCACAGCCCGTAACAGCCCACCACAGCAAGTACCAGCCCGTCCCAGCCCACCACGGCCCGTCTCAGCCCACCAAGGCCCGTCTCAGCTCACCACAACCCGTCCCAGACGACCACAGCCCGTCCCAGCCCACCACAGCCCACCACAGCCCGTCCCAGCCCACCACGGCCCGTCCCAGCCCACCACATCCCGTCCCAGCCCACCAGAGCCCGTCCCAGCCTGTTTCAGCCCACCACGGCTAACCACGGCCTGTCCCGGCCCACCACGGCCAACCACGGTCCACCATGGCCCACCAGAGCACACCACGGCCCACCACGGCCCTTCCCAGTCCACCACAGCCCACCACGGCCCGTCCCAGCCCACCACGGCCCGTCCCAGCCCACCACGGCCCACCCCAGCCCACCACGGCCCGTCCCAGCCCACCACGGCCCGTCCCAGCCCACCACGGCCCATCACAGCCCACCACAGTTCACCACAGCCCGTCCTAGCCCAGCACGGCCCGTCCCAGCCCACCACGGACCACCACGGCCCATCTCAGCCCACCACAGCCTGTCCAAGCCCAGCACAGCCCTCCACAACCCTCCACAGCCCGTCCCAACCCTCCACAGCTCATCCCAGCCTACCACAGCCCGTCGCAGCCCAACACAGCTTATCCCAGCCCACCGCAACCCGTCCCAGCCCACCACAGCCCACCACAGGTCACCACAGCCCACCACCGGTCACCACAGCCCAACACAGGTCACCACAGCCTGTTTCAGCCCACCACGGTAAACCACGGCCCGTCCCAGCCCACCAAGGCCCGCCATGGCCCACCACAGCTCGTCCCAGATAAACACGGCCCGTCGCAGCCCACCACGGCCCGGCCCGGCCCACCACAGCCCGTCCCAGCACACCACAGCCCACCACAGCCCATCACAGCCCACCACAGCCCGTCCCAGCTTACCACAGCCCACCACAGCCCGTCCCAGCCCACCACAGCCCGTCCCAGCTTACCACAGCCCACCACAGACCGTCCCAGCCCACCACAGCCCGTCCCAGCCCACCACTGCCCGTCCCAGCCCACCACTGCCCGTCCCAGCCCGTCCCAGCCCGTCCCAACCCTCCAAAGCCCGTCCCAGCACACCACAGCCCACCACAGCCCATCACAGCCCACCACAGCCCGTCCCAGCTTACCACAGCCCACACCAGACCGTCCCAGCCCACCACAGACCGTCCCAGCCCACCACAGCCCGTCCCAGCCCACCACAGCCCGTTCCAGCCCACCACTGCGCGTCCCAGCCCACCACTGCCCGTCCCAGCCCGTCCCAACCCACCACAGCCCGTCCCAGCCCACCACAGCCCACCACAGCCCACCGCAGCCCATCCCAGCCCACCACGGCCCGTTCCAGCCCGTGCCAATCCGTCACAACACGCCACAGCCCACCACAGCCCGTCCCTACCCACCACAGCGTGTCCCAACCCACCACAGCCCACCACAGCCCTTCAGAACCCACCACAGCCCACCACAGCCCGTCCCAGCCCACCACAGCACGTCCCAGGCCACCACAGACCACCACAGCCCACCACAGCCCATGAAGCCCACCACAGCCCGCCTCAGCCCACTACAGCCCGTCCCAGCCCACCACAGCCCGTCCCAGCCCACCACAGCCCACCACAGCTTGTCCCAGACGACCACAGCTCTTCCCAGCCCACCATAACCAACCACAGCCTATCCCAGCCGATCCCAGCCCACCACAGCCCGTCCCATCACACCACAGCCCACCACAGCCCGTCCCAGCCAACCACGGCCCGTCCCAGCCCACCACAGCCCGTCCCAGCCCACCACGGCCCACCACAGCCCACCACGGCCCATCCGGGCCCAACACAGCCCACCAAGGCGCACCACAGCCCATCCCAGCCCATTACAGCCTGTCCCAGACCACCACATCCCATCTCAGCCCACCACAGCCCGTCCCAGCCCACCACAACCGACCACAGCCCACCACAGCCCACCACGGCCGACCACAGCCCACCACGGCCCACCACAGCCCACCACGGCCCATCCAAGCCCACCACGGCCCATCCAAGCCCACCACGGTCCACCACAGCCCGTCCCAGCCCACCACAGTATGTCCCAGACCACCAGAGCCCGTCCCAGCCCACCACAGCCCGTCCCAGCCCACCACAGCCCACCACGCCCCGTGCCAACCCACCAGAGCCCGTCCCAGCTCACCACAGCCCACCACAGCCCGTCCCAGACCACAAGAGGTCGTCCCAGCCCACCACTAACCCACCAAAGCCCGTCCCCACCCACCACAGCCCGTCCCAGCCAACCACAGCGCACCACAGCCCGTCCCAACCCACCTGAGCCCGTCCCAGCTTACCACAGCCCACCACAGCCCGTCACAGCCCGTCCCAGCCCACCAGAGGTCGTCCCAGCTCACCACAACCCACCATAGCCCACCACAGCCCGTCCCAGCCCACCACGGCCGCCGCAGACCATCAGAGCCCGTCCCAGCCCACCACGATCCCGTCCCAGCCCACCACAACCCGTCCCAGCCCACCACAACCCGTTCTAGCTCACCACAACCCACCACAGCGCACCATAGCCCACCACAGCCCACCACAGCGCACCAGAGTCTGTCCCGGCCCACCAGAGCCTGTCCCAGCCCACCGCAGCCCGCCACGGCCCGTCCCAGCCCACCACAGCCCATTCCAGACCACCAGAGCCCTTCCCAGTTCACCACAGCATGTCCCAGCACACCACAGCCCACCACAGCCCGTCCAATTTCACCACAGCCAGTCTCAGCTCACCACAACCCACCACAGCCCGTCCCAGCCCACTGCAGCCTATCCCAACCCGTCCCAGCCCACCACGGCCCGTCCCAGCCCACCACGGCCCGTCCCAGCCCACCACGGCCCGTCCCAGCCCGTCCCAGCCCACGACAGCCCGTCCCAGCCCACCAGAGCCCACCAGAGCCCACCACAGCTCGTCCCAGCCCACCACAGCCCACAAGAGCTTGTCACAGACCACCACAGCCCGTCCCAGCCCACCACAGCCCACTACGGCCCACCACAGCCCGTCCCAGCCCACCACAGCCCGTCCCAGCCCACCACAGCCCGTCCCAGCCCACCACAGCCCGTCCCAGCTCGTCCCAGACCACCACAGCCTCTCACAGCACACCACAGCCCGTAACAGCCCACCACAGCAAGTACCAGCCCGTCCCAGCCCACCACGGCCCGTCTCAGCCCACCACGGCCCGTCTCAGCTCACCACAACCCGTCCCAGACGACCACAGCCCGTCACAGCCCACCACAGCCCACCACAGCCCGTCCCAGCCCACCACGGCCCGTCCCAGCCCACCACAGCCCGTCCCAGCCCACCAGAGCCCGTCCCAGCCTGTTTCAGCCCAGCACGGCTAACCACGGCCTGTCCCGGCCCACCACGGCCAACCACGGTCCACCATGGCCCACCAGAGCACACCACGGCCCACCACGGCCCTTCCCAGTCCACCACAGCCCACCACAGCCTGTCCCAGCCCACCACGGCCCGTCCCAGCCCACCACGGCCCGTCGCAGCCCACCACGGCCCGTCCCAGCCCACCACGGCCCGTCCCAGCCCACCACGGCCCGTCCCAGCCCACCACGGCCCGTCCCAGCCCGTCCCAGCCCGTCCCAACCCACCACAGCCCGTCCCAGCCCACCACAGCCCACCACAGCCCACCGCAGCCCATCCCAGCCCACCACGGCCCGTCCCAGCCCGTCACAACACACCACAGCCCGTCCCTACCCACCACAGCGTGTCCCAACCCACCACAGCCCACCACAGCCCTTCAGAACCCACCACAGCCCACCACAGCCCGTCCCAGCCCACCACAGCACGTCCCAGGCCACCACAGACCACCACAGCCCACCACAGACCGTGAAGCCCACCACAGCCCGCCTCAGCCCACTACAGCCCGTCCCAGCCCACCACAGCCCGTCCCAGCCCACCACAGCCCACCACAGCTTGTCCCAGACCACCACAGCTCTTCCCAGCCCACCATAACCAACCACAGCCTATCCCAGCCGATCCCAGCCCACCACAGCCCGTCCCATCACACCACAGCCCACCACAGCCCGTCCCAGCCAACCACGGCCCGTCCCAGCCCACCACAGCCCGTCCCAGCCCACCGCGGCCCACCACAGCCCACCACGGCCCATCCGGGCCCAACACAGCCCACCAAGGCGCACCACAGCCCATCCCAGTACACCACAGCCCGTCCCAGCCCACCACAACCGACCACAGCCCACCACAGCCCACCACAGCCGACCACAGCCCACCACGGCCGACCACAGCCCACCACGGCCCATCCAAGCCCACCACGGCCCATCCAAGCCCACCACGGCCCATCCAAGCCCACCACGGTCCACCACGGCACGTCCCAGCCCACCACAGACCACCACAGCCCGTCCCAGCCCGTCCCAGCCCACCACAGTATGTCCCAGACCACCAGAGCCCGTCCCAGCCCACCACAGCCCGTCCCAGCCCACCACAGCCCACCACGCCCCGTGCCAACCCACCAGAGCCCGTCCCAGCTCACCACAGCCCACCACAGCCCGTCCCAGACCACAAGAGGTCGTCCCAGCCCACCACTAACCCACCAAAGCCCGTCCCCGCCCACCACAGCCCGTCCCAGCGAACCACAGCGCACCACAGCCCGTCCCAACCCACCTGAGCCCGTCCCAGCTTACCACAGCCCGTCACAGCCCGTCCCAGCCCACCAGAGGTCGTCCCAGCTCACCACAACCCACCAAAGCCCTTCCCAGCCCGTCCCAGCCCACCACAGCCCGTCCCTGCCCACCACAGCCCGTCACAGCCCGTCCCAGCCCACCAGAGGTCGTCCCAGCTCACCACAACCCACCACAGCCCTTCCCAGCCCGTCCCAGCCCACCACGGCCGCCGCAGACCATCAGAGCCCGTCCCAGCCCACCACAATCCCGTCCCAGCCCACTATAGCCCGTCCCAGCCCACCACAACCCGTTCTAGCTCACCACAACCCACCACAGCGCACCATAGCCCACCACAGCCCACCACAGCGCACCAGAGTCTGTCCCGGCCCACCAGAGCCTGTCCCAGCCCACCGCAGCCCGCCACGGCCCGTCCCAGCCCACCACAGCCCATTCCAGACCACCAGAGCCCTTCCCAGTTCACCACAGCCCACCACAGCCCGTCCAATTTCACCACAGCCCGTCTCAGCTCACCACAACACACCACAGCCCGTCCCAGCCCACCGCAGCCTATCCCAACCCGTCCCAGCCCACCACGGCCCGTCCCAGCCCACCACAGCCCACCGCAGCCCATCCCAGCCCACCACGGCCCGTCCCAGCCCGTGCCAACCCGTCACAACACACCACAGCCCACCACAGCCCGTCCCTACCCACCACAGCCCACAAGAGCTTGTCACAGAACACCACAGCCCGTCCCAGCCCACCACAGCCCACTACGGCCCACCACAGCCCGTCCCAGCCCACCACAGCCCGTCCCAGCCCACCACAGCCCGTCCCAGCTCGTCCCAGACCACCACAGCCTCTCACAGCACACCACAGCCCGTAACAGCCCACCACAGCAAGTACCAGCCCGTCCCAGCCCACCACGGCCCGTCTCAGCCCACCACAGCCCGTCCCAGCCCACCACAGCCCACCACAGCCCGTCCCAGCCCACCACAGCCCGTCCCAGCCCACCACATCCCGTCCCAGCCCACCACAGCCCGTCCCAGCCCACCAGAGCCCGTCCCAGCCTGTTTCAGCCCACAACGGCTAACCACGGCCTGTCCCGGCCCACCACGGTCCACCATGGCCCACCAGAGCACACCATGGCCCACCACGGCCCTTCCCAGTCCACCACAGCCCACCACGGCCTGTCCCAGCCCACCACGGCCCGTCCCAGCCCACCACGGCCCACCCCAGCCCACTACGGCCCGTCCCAGCCCACCACGGCCCGTCCCAGCCCACCACAGTTCACCACAGCCCGTCCTAGCCCAGCACGGCCCGTCCCAGCTTACCACGGACCACCACGGCCCATCTCAGCCCACTACAGCCTGTCCAAGCCCAGCACAGCCCTCCACAACCCTCCACAGCCCGTCCCAACCCTCAACAGCTCATCCCAGCCTACCACAGCCCGTCGCAGCCCAACACAGCTTATCCCAGCCCACCGAAACCCGTCCCAGCCCACCGCAACCCGTCCCAGCCCACCACAGCCCACCACAGGTCACCACAGCCCACCACCGGTCACCACAGCCCAAAGCAGGTCACCACAGCCTGTTTCAGCCCACCACGGCAAACCACGGCCCGTCCCAGCCCACCACGGCCCACCATGGCCCACCACAGCTCGTCCCAGATAAACACGACGCACCACAGCCCACCACGGCCCGTCCCGGCCCACCACAGCCCGTCACAGCCCGTCCCAGCTCTCCACAACCCACTGCAGCCCGTCCCAGCCCACCACAGCCCGTCCCAGCCCACCACAAGCCGTCCTAGCCCACCACAGACCTCCAGAGCCCGTCTCAGCCCACCACAGCCTATCCCAGCCCACCACGGCCCAGCACAGCACACCACGGCCCACCGCAGCCTATCCCAACCCGTCCCAGCCCACCACGGCCCGTCCCAGCCCGCCACGGCCCGTCCCAGCCCGTCCCACCCCACGACAGCCCGTCCCAGCCCACGACAGCCCGTCCCAGCCCACCACAGCCCACCAGAGCCCACCACAGCTCGTCCCAGCCCACCACAGCCCACAAGAGCTTGTCACAGACCACCAAAGCCCGTCCCAGCCCACCACAGCCCACTACGGCCCACCACAGCCCGTCCCAGCCCACCACAGCCCGTCCCAGCCCACCACAGCCCGTCCCAGCCCACCACAGCCCGTCCCAGCTCGTCCCAGACCACGACAGCCTCTCACAGCACACCACAGCCCGTAACAGCCCACCACAGCAAGTACCAGCCCGTCCCAGCCCACCACGGCCTGTCTCAGCCCACCACGGCCCGTCTCAGCTCACCACAACCCGTCCCAGACGACCACAGCCCGTCCAAGCCCACCACAGCCCACCACAGCCCGTCCCAGCCCACCACGGCCCGTCCCAGCCCACCACGGCCCGTCCCAGCCCACCACAGCCCGTCCCAGCCCACCAGAGCCCGTCCCAGCCTGTTTCAGCCCAGCACGGCTAACCACGGCCTGTCCCGGCCCACCACGGCCAACCACGGTCCACCATGGCCCACCAGAGCACACCACGGCCCACCACGGCCCTTCCCAGTCCACCACAGCCCACCACAGCCTGTCCCAGCCCACCACGGCCCGTCCCAGCCCACCACGGCCCGTCGCAGCCCACCACGGCCCGTCCCAGCCCACCACGGCCCGTCCCAGCCCACCACGGCCCGTCCCAGCCCACCACGGCCCGTCCCAGCCCGTCCCAGCCCGTCCCAACCCACCACAGCCCGTCCCAGCCCACCACAGCCCACCACAGCCCACCGCAGCCCATCCCAGCCCACCACGGCCCGTCCCAGCCCGTCACAACACACCACAGCCCGTCCCTACCCACCACAGCGTGTCCCAACCCACCACAGCCCACCACAGCCCTTCAGAACCCACCACAGCCCACCACAGCCCGTCCCAGCCCACCACAGCACGTCCCAGGCCACCACAGACCACCACAGCCCACCACAGACCGTGAAGCCCACCACAGCCCGCCTCAGCCCACTACAGCCCGTCCCAGCCCACCACAGCACGTCCCAGGCCACCACAGCCCACCACAGCTTGTCCCAGACCACCACAGCTCTTCCCAGCCCACCATAACCAACCACAGCCTATCCCAGCCGATCCCAGCCCACCACAGCCCGTCCCATCACACCACAGCCCACCACAGCCCGTCCCAGCCAACCACGGCCCGTCCCAGCCCACCACAGCCCGTCCCAGCCCACCGCGGCCCACCACAGCCCACCACGGCCCATCCGGGCCCAACACAGCCCACCAAGGCGCACCACAGCCCATCCCAGCCCATTACAGCCTGTCCCAGACCACCACATCCCATCTCAGCCCACCACAGCCCGTCCCAGCCCACCACAACAGACCACAGCCCACCACAGCCCACCACGGCCGACCACAGCCCACCACGGCAGACCACAGCCCACCACGGCCCATCCAAGCCCACCACGGCCCATCCAAGCCCACCACGGTCCACCACGGCACGTCCCAGCCCACCACAGACCACCACAGCCCGTCCCAGCCCGTCCCAGCCCACCACAGTATGTCCCAGACCACCAGAGCCCGTCCCAGCCCACCACAGCCCGTCCCAGCCCACCACAGCCCACCACGCCCCGTGCCAACCCACCAGAGCCCGTCCCAGCTCACCACAGCCCACCACAGCCCGTCCCAGACCACAAGAGGTCGTCCCAGCCCACCACTAACCCACCAAAGCCCGTCCCCGCCCACCACAGCCCGTCCCAGCCAACCACAGCGCACCACAGCCCGTCCCAACCCACCTGAGCCCGTCCCAGCTTACCACAGCCCACCACAGCCCGTCACAGCCCGTCCCAGCCCACCAGAGGTCGTCCCAGCTCACCACAACCCACCAAAGCCCTTCCCAGCCCGTCCCAGCCCACCACAGCCCGTCCCTGCCCACCACAGCCCGTCACAGCCCGTCCCAGCCCACCAGAGGTCGTCCCAGCTCACCACAACCCACCACAGCCCTTCCCAGCCCGTCCCAGCCCACCACAGCCCGTCCCAGCCCACCACGGCCGCCGCAGACCATCAGAGCCCGTCCCAGCCCACCACAATCCCGTCCCAGCCCACTATAGCCCGTCCCAGCCCACCACAACCCGTTCTAGCTCACCACAACCCACCACAGCGCACCATAGCCCACCACAGCCCACCACAGCGCACCAGAGTCTGTCCCGGCCCACCAGAGCCTGTCCCAGCCCACCACAGCCCGTCCCAGCCCACCGCAGCCCACCACGGCCCGTCCCAGCCCACCACAGCCCATTCCAGACCACCAGAGCCCTTCCCAGTTCACCACAGCCCACCACAGCCCGTCCAATTTCACCACAGCCCGTCTCAGCTCACCACAACACACCACAGCCCGTCCCAGCCCACCGCAGCCTATCCCAACCCGTCCCAGCCCACCACGGCCCGTCCCAGCCCACGACAGCCCGTCCCAGCCCACGACAGCCCGTCCCAGCCCAACAGAGCCCACCAGAGCCCACCACAGCTCGTCCCAGCCCACCACAGCCCACAAGAGCTTGTCACAGACCACCACAGCCCGTCCCAGCCCACCACAGCCCACTACGGCCCACCACAGCCCGTCCCAGCCCACGACAGCCCGTCCCAGCCCACGACAGTCCGTCCCAGCCCACCAGAGCCCACCAGAGCCCACCACAGCTCGTCCCAGCCCACCACAGCCCAGAAGAGCTTGTCACAGACCACCACAGCCTGTCCAAGCCCACCACAGCCCACTACGGCCCACCACAGCCCGTCCCAGCCCACCACAGCCCGTCCCAGCCCACCACAGCCCGTCCCAGACCACCACAGCCTCTCACAGCACACCACAGCCCGTAACAGCCCACCACAGCAAGTACCAGCCCGTCCCAGCCCACCACGGCCCGTCCCAGACAACCACAGCCCGTCCCAGCCCACCACAGCCCACCACAGCCCGTCCCAGCCCACCAGAGCCCGTCCCAGCCCACCAGAGCCCGTCCCAGCCTGTTTCAGCCCAGCACGGCTAACCACAGCCTGTGCCGGCCCACCACGGCCAACCACGGTCAACCATGGCCCACCAGAGCACACCACGGCCCACCACGGCCCTTCCCAGTCCACCACAGTCCACCACGGCCTGTCCCAGCCCACCACGGCCCGTCCCAGCCCACCACGGCCCACCCCAGCCCACCACGGCCCGTCCCAGCCCACCACGGCCCGTCCCAGCCCACCACAGGTCACCACAGCCCACCACCGGTCACCACAGCCCACCACAGGTCACCACAGCCTGTTTCAGCCCACCACGGCAAACCACGGCCCGTCTCAGCCCACCACGGCCCACCACAGCTCGTCCCAGATAAACACGGCGCACCACAGCCCACCACGGCCCGTACCGGCCCACCACAGCCCGTCACAGCCCGTCCCAGCTCTCCACAACACACCGCAGCCCGTCCCAGCCCACCACGGCCCACGAAAGCCCACCACAGCCCACCACAGCCCGTCCCAGCCCACCACTAAGCCGTCCTAGCCCACCACAGACCTCCAGAGCCCGTCTCAGCTCACCACAGCCTATCCCAGCCCACCACGGCCCACCACAGCACACCACGGCCCACCGCAGCCTATCCCAACCCGTCCCAGCCCACCACGGCCCGTCCCAGCACACCACGGCCCGTCCCAGTCCACCACGGCCCGTCCCAGCCCACGACAGCCCGTCCCAGCCCACCACAGCCCGTCCCAGCCCACCACAGCCCGTCCCAGCCCACCAGAGCCCACCAGAGCCCACCACAGCTCGTCCCAGCCCACCAGAGCACACCACAGCTTGTCCCAGCCCACCACAGCCCGTCCCAGCCCACCACAGCTCACCACAGCCCGTCCCAGCCCACCACAGCCCGTCCCAGCTCGTCCCAGACCACCACAGCCTCTCACAGCACACCACAGCCCGTAACAGCCCACCACAGCAAGTACCAGCCCGTCCCAGCCCACCACGGCCCGTCTCAGCCCACCACGGCCCGTCTCAGCTCACCACAACCCGTCCCAGACGACCACAGCCCGTCACAGCCCACCACAGCCCACCACAGCCCGTCCCAGCCCACCACGGCCCGTCCCAGCCCACCACATCCCGTCCCAGCCCACCAGAGCCCGTCCCAGCCTGTTTCAGCCCACCACGGCTAACCACGGCCTGTCCCGGCCCACCACGGCCAACCACGGTCCACCATGGCCAACCAGAGCACACCACGGCCCACCACGGCCCTTCCCAGTCCACCACAGCCCACCACAGCCTGTCCCAGCCCACCACGGCCCACCCCAGCCCACCACGGCCCGTCGCAACCCACCACGGCCCGTCCCAGCCCACCACGGCCCATCACAGCCCAACACAGTTCACCACAGCCCGTCCTAGCCCAGCACGGCCCGTCCCAGCCCACCACGGACCACCACGGCCCATCTCAGCCCACCACAGCCTGTCCAAGCCCAGCACAGCCCTCCACAACCCTCCACAGCCCGTCCCAACCCTCCACAGCTCATCCCAGCCTACCACAGCCCGTCGCAGCCCAACACAGCTTATCCCAGCCCACCGCAGCCCGTCCCAGCCCACCGCAGCCCGTCCTAGCCCACCGAAACCCGTCCCAGCCCACCGCAACCCGTCCCAGCCCACCACAGCCCACCACCGGTCACCACAGCCCACCACAGGTCACCACAGCCTGTTTCAGCCCACCACGGCAAACCACGGCCCGTCCAAGCCCACCAAGGCCCGCCATGGCCCACCACAGCTCGTCCCAGATAAACACGGCGCACCACAGCCCACCACGGCCCGTCGCAGCCCACCACGGCCCGTCCCAGCCCACCACGGCCCGTCCCAGCCCACCACGGCCCGTCCCAGCCCACCACGGCCCGTCCCAGCCCGTCCCAGCCCGTCCCAACCCACCACAGCCCGTCCCAGCCCACCACAGCCCACCACAGCCCACCGCAGCCCATCCCAGCCCACCACGGCCCGTCCCAGCCCGTCACAACACACCACAGCCCGTCCCTACCCACCACAGCGTGTCCCAACCCACCACAGCCCACCACAGCCCTTCAGAACCCACCACAGCCCACCACAGCCCGTCCCAGCCCACCACAGCACGTCCCAGGCCACCACAGACCACCACAGCCCACCACAGACCGTGAAGCCCACCACAGCCCGCCTCAGCCCACTACAGCCCGTCCCAGCCCACCACAGCACGTCCCAGGCCACCACAGCCCACCACAGCTTGTCCCAGACCACCACAGCTCTTCCCAGCCCACCATAACCAACCACAGCCTATCCCAGCCGATCCCAGCCCACCACAGCCCGTCCCATCACACCACAGCCCACCACAGCCCGTCCCAGCCAACCACGGCCCGTCCCAGCCCACCACAGCCCGTCCCAGCCCACCGCGGCCCACCACAGCCCACCACGGCCCATCCGGGCCCAACACAGCCCACCAAGGCGCACCACAGCCCATCCCAGCCCATTACAGCCTGTCCCAGACCACCACATCCCATCTCAGCCCACCACAGCCCGTCCCAGCCCACCACAACAGACCACAGCCCACCACAGCCCACCACGGCCGACCACAGCCCACCACGGCAGACCACAGCCCACCACGGCCCATCCAAGCCCACCACGGCCCATCCAAGCCCACCACGGTCCACCACGGCACGTCCCAGCCCACCACAGACCACCACAGCCCGTCCCAGCCCGTCCCAGCCCACCACAGTATGTCCCAGACCACCAGAGCCCGTCCCAGCCCACCACAGCCCGTCCCAGCCCACCACAGCCCACCACGCCCCGTGCCAACCCACCAGAGCCCGTCCCAGCTCACCACAGCCCACCATAGCCCGTCCCAGACCACAAGAGGTCGTCCCAGCCCACCACTAACCCACCAAAGCCCGTCCCCGCCCACCACAGCCCGTCCCAGCCAACCACAGCGCACCACAGCCCGTCCCAACCCACCTGAGCCCGTCCCAGCTTACCACAGCCCACCACAGCCCGTCACAGCCCGTCCCAGCCCACCAGAGGTCGTCCCAGCTCACCACAACCCACCAAAGCCCTTCCCAGCCCGTCCCAGCCCACCACAGCCCGTCCCTGCCCACCACAGCCCGTCACAGCCCGTCCCAGCCCACCAGAGGTCGTCCCAGCTCACCACAACCCACCACAGCCCTTCCCAGCCCGTCCCAGCCCACCACAGCCCGTCCCAGCCCACCACGGCCGCCGCAGACCATCAGAGCCCGTCCCAGCCCACCACAATCCTGTCCCAGCCCACTATAGCCCGTCCCAGCCCACCACAACCCGTTCTAGCTCACCACAACCCACCACAGCGCACCATAGCCCACCACAGCCCACCACAGCGCACCAGAGTCTGTCCCGGCCCACCAGAGCCTGTCCCAGCCCACCACAGCCCGTCCCAGCCCACCGCAGCCCACCACGGCCCGTCCCAGCCCACCACAGCCCATTCCAGACCACCAGAGCCCTTCCCAGTTCACCACAGCCCACCACAGCCCGTCCAATTTCACCACAGCCCGTCTCAGCTCACCACAACACACCACAGCCCGTCCCAGCCCACCGCAGCCTATCCCAACCCGTCCCAGCCCACCACGGCCCGTCCCAGCCCACGACAGCCCGTCCCAGCCCACGACAGCCCGTCCCAGCCCAACAGAGCCCACCAGAGCCCACCACAGCTCGTCCCAGCCCACCACAGCCCACAAGAGCTTGTCACAGACCACCACAGCCCGTCCCAGCCCACCACAGCCCACTACGGCCCACCACAGCCCGTCCCAGCCCACGACAGCCCGTCCCAGCCCACGACAGTCCGTCCCAGCCCACCAGAGCCCACCAGAGCCCACCACAGCTCGTCCCAGCCCACCACAGCCCAGAAGAGCTTGTCACAGACCACCACAGCCTGTCCAAGCCCACCACAGCCCACTACGGCCCACCACAGCCCGTCCCAGCCCACCACAGCCCGTCCCAGCTCGTCCCAGACCACCACAGCCTCTCACAGCACACCACAGCCCGTAACAGCCCACCACAGCAAGTACCAGCCCGTCCCAGCCCACCACGGCCCGTCCCAGACGACCACAGCCCGTCCCAGCCCACCACAGCCCACCACAGCCCGTCCCAGCCCACCAGAGCCCGTCCCAGCCCACCAGAGCCCGTCCCAGCCTGTTTCAGCCCAGCACGGCTAACCACAGCCTGTGCCGGCCCACCACGGCCAACCACGGTCAACCATGGCCCACCAGAGCACACCACGGCCCACCACGGCCCTTCCCAGTCCACCACAGTCCACCACGGCCTGTCCCAGCCCACCACGGCCCGTCCCAGCCCACCACGGCCCACCCCAGCCCACCACGGCCCGTCCCAGCCCACCACGGCCCATCACAGCCCACCACAGTTCACCAAAGCCCGTCCTAGCCCAGCACGGCCCGTCCCAGCCCACCACGGACCACCACGGCCCATCTCAGCCCACCACAGCCTGTCCAAGCCCAGCACAGCCCTCCACAACCCTCCACAGCCCGTCCCAACCCTCCACAGCTCATCCCAGCCTACCACAGCCCGTCGCATCCCAACACAGCTTATCCCAGCCCACCGAAACCCGTCCCAGCCCACTGCAACCCGTCCCAGCCCACCACAGCCCACCACAGGTCACCACAGCCCACCACCGGTCACCACAGCCCACCACAGGTCACCACAGCCTGTTTCAGCCCACCACGGCAAACCACGGCCCGTCTCAGCCCACCACGGCCCACCACAGCTCGTCCCAGATAAACACGGCGCACCACAGCCCACCACGGCCCGTACCGGCCCACCACAGCCCGTCACAGCCCGTCCCAGCTCTCCACAACACACCGCAGCCCGTCCCAGCCCACCACGGCCCACGAAAGCCCACCACAGCCCACCACAGCCCGTCCCAGCCCACCACTAAGCCGTCCTAGCCCACCACAGACCTCCAGAGCCCGTCTCAGCTCACCACAGCCTATCCCAGCCCACCACGGCCCACCACAGCACACCACGGCCCACCGCAGCCTATCCCAACCCGTCCCAGCCCACCACGGCCCGTCCCAGCACACCACGGCCCGTCCCAGTCCACCACGGCCCGTCCCAGCCCACGACAGCCCGTCCCAGCCCACCACAGCCCGTCCCAGCCCACCACAGCCCGTCCCAGCCCACCAGAGCCCACCAGAGCCCACCACAGCTCGTCCCAGCCCACCAGAGCACACCACAGCTTGTCCCAGCCCACCACAGCCCGTCCCAGCCCACCACAGCTCACCACAGCCCGTCCCAGCCCACCACAGCCCGTCCCAGCTCGTCCCAGACCACCACAGCCTCTCACAGCACACCACAGCCCGTAACAGCCCACCACAGCAAGTACAAGCCCGTCCCAGCCCACCACGGCCCGTCTCAGCCCACCACGGCCCGTCTCAGCTCACCACAACCCGTCCCAGACGACCACAGCCCGTCACAGCCCACCACAGCCCACCACAGCCCGTCCCAGCCCACCACGGCCCGTCCCAGCCCACCACAGCCCGTCCCAGCCCACCAGAGCCCGTCCCAGCCTGTTTCAGCCCAGCACGGCTAACCACGGCCTGTCCCGGCCCACCACGGCCAACCACGGTCCACCATGGCCCACCAGAGCACACCACAGCCCACCACGGCCCTTCCCAGTCCACCACAGCCCACCACAGCCTGTCCCAGCCCACCACGGCCCGTCCCAGCCCACCACGGCCCACCCCAGCCCACCACGGCCCATCCCAGCCCACCACGGCCCGTCCCAGCCCACCACGGCCCATCACAGCCCACCACAGCCCGTCCTAGCACAGCACGGCCCGTCCCAGCCCACCACGGACCACCACGGCCCATCTCAGCCCACCACAGCCTGTCCAAGCCCAGCACAGCCCTCCACAACCCTCCACAGCCCGTCCCAACCCTCCACAGCTCATCCCAGCCTACCACAGCCCGTCGCAGCCCAACACAGCTTATCCCAGCCCACCGAAACCCGTCCCAGCCCACCGCAGCCCTACCCAGCACACCACAGCCCACCACAGCCCACCACCGGTCACCACAGCCCACCACCGGTCACCACAGCCTGTTTCAGCCCACCACGGCAAACCACGGCCCGTCCAAGCCCACCAAGGCCCGCCATGGCCCACCACAGCTCGTCCCAGATAAACACGGCGCACCACAGCCCACCACGGCCCGTCCCAGCCCACCACAGCCCGTCCCAGCTTACCACAGCCCGTCCCAGCCCACCACAGCCCGTCCCAGCTTACCACAGCCCACCACACACCGTCCCAGCCCACCACGGCCCGTCCCAGCCCACCACTGACCGTCCCAGCCCACCACGGCCCGTCCCAGCCTGTCCCAGCCCACGACAGCCCATCCCAGCCCACGACAGTCCGTCCCAGCCCACCAGAGCCCACCACAACTCGTCCCAGCCCACCACAGCCCACAAGAGCTTGTCACAGACCACCACAGCCCGTCCCAGCCCACCACAGCCCACTACGGCCCACCACAGCCCGTCCCAGCCCACCACAGCCCGTCCCAGCCCACCACAGCCCGTCCCAGCCCACCACAGCCCGTCCCAGCTCGTCCCAGACCACCACAGCCTCTCACAGCACACCACAGCCCGTAACAGCCCACCACAGCAAGTACCAGCCCGTCCCAGCCCACCACAGCCTCTCACAGCACACCACAGCCCGTAACAGCCCACCACAGCAAGTACCAGCCCGTCCCAGCCCACCACAGCCCGTCCCAGCCCACCACAGCTCACCACAGCCCGTCCCAGTCCACCACAGCCCGTCCCAGCTCGTCCCAGACCACCACAGCCTCTCACAGCACACCACAGCCCGTAACAGCCCACCACAGCAAGTACAAGCCCGTCCCAGCCCACCACGGCCCGTCTCAGCCCACCACGGCCCGTCTCAGCTCACCACAACCCGTCCCAGACGACCACAGCCCGTCACAGCCCACCACAGCCCACCACAGCCCGTCCCAGCCCACCACGGCCCGTCCCAGCCCACCACATCCCGTCCCAGCCCACCAGAGCCCCTCCCAGCCTGTTTCAGCCCACCACGGCTAACCACGGCCTGTCCCGGCCCACCACGGCCAACCACGGTCCACCATGGCCCACCAGAGCACACCACGGCCCACCACGGCCCTTCCCAGTCCACCACAGCCCACCACAGCCTGTCCCAGCCCACCACGGCCCACCCCAGCCCACCACGGCCCGTCGCAACCCACCACGGCCCGTCCCAGCCCACCACGGCCCATCACAGCCCACCACAGTTCACCACAGCCCTTCCTAGCCCAGCACGGCCCGTCCCAGCCCACCACGGACCACCACGGCCCATCTCAGCCCACCACAGCCTGTCCAAGCCCAGCACAGCCCTCCACAACCCTCCACAGCCCGTCCCAACCCTCCACAGCTCATCCCAGCCTACCACAGCCCGTCGCAGCCCAACACAGCTTATCCCAGCCCACCGCAGCCCGTCCCAGCCCACCGCAGCCCGTCCTAGCCCACCGAAACCCGTCCCAGCCCACCGCAACCCGTCCCAGCCCACCACAGCCCACCACCGGTCACCACAGCCCACCACCGGTCACCACAGCCTGTTTCAGCCCACCACGGCAAACCACGGCCCGTCCAAGCCCACCAAGGCCCGCCATGGCCCACCACAGCTCGTCCCAGATAAACACGGCGCTCCACAGCCCACCACGGCCCGTCCCAGCCCACCACAGCCCATCCCAGCTTACCACAGCCCGTCCCAGCCCACCACAGCCCGTCCCAGCTTACCACAGCCCACCACACACCGTCCCAGCCCACCACGGCCCGTCCCAGCCCACCACTGACCGTCCCAGCCCACCACGGCCCGTCCCAGCCTGTCCCAGCCCACGACAGCCCATCCCAGCCCACGACAGTCCGTCCCAGCCCACCAGAGCCCACCACAACTCGTCCCAGCCCACCACAGCCCACAAGAGCTTGTCACAGACCACCACAGCCCGTCCCAGCCCACCACAGCCCACTACGGCCCACCACAGCCCGTCCCAGCCCACCACAGCCCGTCCCAGCCCACCACAGCCCGTCCCAGCCCACCACAGCCCGTCCCAGCTCGTCCCAGACCACCACAGCCTCTCACAGCACACCACAGCCCGTAACAGCCCACCACAGCAAGTACCAGCCCGTCCCAGCCCACCACAGCCTCTCACAGCACACCACAGCCCGTAACAGCCCACCACAGCAAGTACCAGCCCGTCCCAGCCCACCACAGCCCGTCCCAGCCCACCACAGCTCACCACAGCCCGTCCCAGCCCACCACAGCCCGTCCCAGCTCGTCCCAGACCACCACAGCCTCTCACAGCACACCACAGCCCGTAACAGCCCACCACAGCAAGTACCAGCCCGTCCCAGCCCACCACGGCCCGTCTCAGCCCACCACGGCCCGTCTCAGCTCACCACAACCCGTCCCAGACGACCACAGCCCGTCACAGCCCACCACAGCCCACCACATCCCGTCCCAGCCCACCAGAGCCCGTCCCAGCCTGTTTCAGCCCACCACGGCTAACTACGGCCTGTCCCGGCCCACCACGGCCAACCACGGTCCACCATGGCCCACCAGAGCACACCACGGCCCACCACGGCCCTTCCCAGTCCACCACAGCCCACCACAGCCCGTCCCAGCTTACCACAGCCCACCACAGACCGTCCCAGCCCACCACGGCCCGTCCCAGCCCACCACTGACCGTCCCAGCCCACCACGGCCCGTCCCAGCCTGTCCCAGCCCACGACAGCCCATCCCAGCCCACGACAGTCCGTCCCAGCCCACCAGAGCCCACCACAACTCGTCCCAGCCCACCACAGCCCACAAGAGCTTGTCACAGACCACCACAGCCCGTCCCAGCCCACCACAGCCCACTACGGCCCACCACAGCCCGTCCCAGCCCACCACAGCCCGTCCCAGCCCACCACAGCCCGTCCCAGCCCACCACAGCCCGTCCCAGCTCGTCCCAGACCACCACAGCCTCTCACAGCACACCACAGCCCGTAACAGCCCACCACAGCAAGTACCAGCCCGTCCCAGCCCACCACAGCCTCTCACAGCACACCACAGCCCGTAACAGCCCACCACAGCAAGTACCAGCCCGTCCCAGCCCACCACAGCCCGTCCCAGCCCGTCCCAGCTTACCACAGCCCGTCCCAGCCCACCACAGCCCGTCCCAGCCCACCACAGCCCACCACAGACCGTCCCAGCCCACCACGGCCCGTCCCAGCCTGTCCCAGCCCACGACAGCCCATCCCAGCCCACCACGGCCCGTCCCAGCCCGTCCCAGCCCACCACAACTCGTCCCAGCCCACCACAGCCCACAAGAGCTTGTCACAGACCACCACAGCCCGTCCCAGCCCACCACAGCCCACTACGGCCCACCACAGCCCGTCCTAGCCCACCACAGCCCGTCCCAGCCCACCACAGCCCGTCCCAGCCCACCACAGCCCGTCCCAGCTCGTCCCAGACCACCACAGCCTCTCACAGCACACCACAGCCCGTAACAGCCCACCACAGCAAGTACCAGCCCACCACAGCCCACCACGGCCCGTCTCAGCCCACCACGGCCCGTCTCAGCTCACCACAACCCGTCCCAGACGACCACAGCCCGTCCCAGCCCACCACAGCCCACCACATCCCGTCCCAGCCCACCACGGCCCGTCCCAGCCCACCACAGCCCGTCCCAGCCCACCAGAGCCCGTCCCAGCCTGTTTCAGCCCAGCACGGCTAACCACGGCCTGTCCCGGCCCACCACGGCCAACCACGGTCCACCATGGCCCACCAGAGCACACCACGGCCCACCACGGCCCTTCCCAGTCCACCACAGCCCACCACGGCCTGTCCCAGCCCACCACGGCCCGTCCCAGCCCACCACAGCCCACCCCAGCCCACCACGGCCCGTCCCAGCCCACCACGGCCCGTCCCAGCCCACCACGGCCCATCACAGCCCAACACAGTTCACCACAGCCCGTCCTAGCCCAGCACGGCCCGTCCCAGCCCACCACGGACCACCACGGCCCATCTCAGCCCACCACAGCCTGTCCAAGCCCAGCACAGCCTTTCACAACCCTCCACAGCTCATCCCAGCCTACCACAGCCCGTCGCAGCCCAACACAGCTTATCCCAGCCCACCGAAACCCGTCCCAGCCCACCGCAACCCGTCCCAGCCCACCACAGCCCACCACAGGTCACCACAGCCCACCACTGGTCACCACAGCCCACCACCGGTCACCACAGCCTGTTTCAGCCCACCACGGCAAACCACGGCCCGTCCCAGCCCACCACGGCCCGCCATGGCCCACCACAGCTCGTCCCAGATAAACACGGCGCACCACAGCCCAACACGGCCTGTCCCGGCCCACCACAGCCCGTCCCAGCACACCACAGCCCACCACAGCCCATCACAGCCCACCACAGCCCACCACAGCCCACCACAGCCCACCACAGCCCACCACAGCCCACCACAAGCCGTCCTAGCCCACCACAGACCTCCAGAGCCCGTCTCAGCTCACCACAGCCTATCCCAGCCCACCACGGCCCACCGCAGCCTATCCCAACCTGTCCCAGCCCACCACGGCCCGTCCCAGCCCACCACGGCCCGTCGCAGCCGACCACGGCCCGTCCCAGCCCACCACGGCCCATCTCAGCCCACCACAGCCTGTCCAAGCCCAGCACAGCCCTCCGCAACCCTCCACAGCTCGTCCCAACCCTCCACAGCTCATCCCAGCCTACCACAGCCCGTCGCAACCCAACACAGCTTATCCCAGCCCACCGCAGCCCGTCCCAGCCCCTCGCAGCCCGTCCTAGCCCACCACGGACCACCACAGCCAATCTCAGCCCACCACAGCCTGTCCAAGCCCAGCACAGCCCTCCACAACCCTCCACAGCCCGTCCCAGCCCTCCACAGCTCATCCCAGCCTACCACAGCCCGTCGCAGCCCAACACAGCTTATCCCAGCCCACCGCAGCCCGCCCCAGCCCACCGCAGCCCGTCCTAGCCCACCGCAACCCGTCCCAGCCCACCGCAACCCGTCCCAGCCCACCACAGCCCACCACAGGTCACCAAAGCCCACCACCGGTCACCACAGCCCACCACCGGTCACCACAGGTCACCACAGCCTGTTTCAGCCCACCACGGCAAACCACGGCCCGTCCCAGCCCACCACGGCCCGCCATGGCCCACCACAGCTCGTCCCAGATAAACACGGCACACCACAGCCCACCACGGCCCGTCCCGGCCCACCACAGCCCATCCCAGCACACCACAGCCCACCACAGCCCATCACAGCCACCACAGCCCACCACAGCCCGTCCCAGCCCACCACAGACCGTCCCAGCCCACCACAGCCTCTCACAGCCCACCACAGCCTGTCCCAGCCCACCACTGCCCGTCCCAGCCCGTCCCAACCCACCACAGCCCGTCCCAGCCCACCACAGCCCACCACAGCCCATCACAGCCCACCACAGCCCACCACAGCCCGTCCCAGCCCACCACAGACCGTCCCAGCCCACCACAGCCTCTCACAGCCCACCACAGCCTGTCCCAGCCCACCACTGCCCGTCCCAGCCCGTCCCAACCCACCACAGCCCGTCCCAGCCCACCACAGGCCACCGCAGGCCATCCCAGCCCAAAACAGACGGTCCCAGCCAACCACAGCCCGTCGAGCCCACCACAGCCCGTCCCAGCCCTCCACAGCCCGTCCCAGCCCTCCACAGCCCACCACAGCCCGTCCCAGGTCACCACAGCCCGTCCCAGCCTACCACAGCCCACCACGGCTCACCACGGCCCACTACGGCCCACCACGGCCAACGACGGCCCGCCACAGCCCGCCACAGACTGTCCCGGCCCGCCAAAGCCCGTCCCAGCCTGCCACAGCCCGACCCAGCCCACCACAGCCTGTCACAGCCCACCACAGCCCGTCCCGGTCCACCACAGCCCGTCGCTGACCACAACAGCCCGTGCCAGCCCACCACAACCCACCACAGACCGTCCCAACCCACTACAGCCCGTCTAAGCTCACCATAACCCACCACAGCCCGTCCCGGCCCACCACAACTCGTCCCAGCCCACCACAGGCCGTCCCGGCCCACCACAGCCAGTCCCGGCCCACAACAGCCCGTCACAGCCCACAACAGCCCGTCACAGCCCGTCCTAGCCCGGCATAGCCCGTCCCAGCTCGGCACAGCCCACGACAGCCCGGCAAGGCCCACCACAGACCGTCCCAGCCTGTCCCAGCCCTTCCCAGCCCGTCCTAGCCCACCACAGCCCGGCACAGCCCACCACAGCCCACCACAGCCCACCAGAGCCCGTCCCGGCCCACCAGAGCCCGCCCCGAGCCACCACGGCCCGTCCCAGCCCACCATGGCTGACCACAGTCTGTCCCAGCCCACTACACCCGCTGCCAGCCCACCACAGCCCACCAGAGCCCGTCCCAGCCCACCACGGCCGGTCCCGGCCCACCACGGCCCACCACAGCCCGTCCCAGCACATCACAGCCTGTCCCAGCCCACCACAGCTCGTCCCAGCCCACCACAGCCCGTGCCAGCCCACCACGGCTGACCACAGCCCGTGCCAGGCCACCACGGCCCACCACAGCCCATCACAGTTCACCACGGCCCTTCCCAGCCCACCACGGACCACCGCAGCCCACCACGGCCCGTCCCAGTTCACCACGGCCTGTCCCAGCCCACCACAGCCCATCCCAGACCACCACAGACCGTCCCAGCCCACCACAGCTTGTCCCAGCACATCACAGCCCGTCCCAGCCAGCCACAGCCCACCGCAGCCCATCCCAGCCCACCCCAGCCAGCCACAGCCCACCACAGCCCACCACAGCACGTCCCAGACCGTCCCAATCCTTCCCAGCTCGTCCTAGCCAAACAAAGACCGCCACAGCCCACCACAGCCCACCACAGCCCGTCCCAACCCACCAGAGCCCGTCCGGAGCCACAACGGCCCGTCCCAGCCCACCACGGCTGACCACAGCCCGACCCAGCCCACCACAGCCCGTCCAAGCCCACCACAGCACGTCCCTGCCCACCACAGCACGTCCCCGCCGACCACAGCCCACCACAGCCCACCACAGTGCATCCCAGCCTGTCCCAGCCCACCACAGCCCATCACAGCACGTCCCAGCTCGTCCCAGCCCACCACAGCTTGTCCCAGCCCACCATAGCCCGTCCAAGCTCACCACAACCCACCATAGCCTGTCCCAGCCCGTCCCAGCCCGGCCTAGCCCACCACAGCCCGTCCCCGCCAACCACAGCCCGTCCCCGCCTACCACAGCCCGTCCCCGCCCACCACAGCCCGTCCCCGCCCACCACAGCCCGTCCCCGCCCACCACAGCCAGTCCCAGCTCACCACAGCCCACCACAGCCCGTCCCAGCTCACCACAGCCCGTCACAGCCCGTCCCAGCCCGTCCCAGCCCACCACAGCCTGTCCCAGCTCGTCCCATTCCACCACACCGAGTCCCAGCCCACCACAGCCCATCCCAGCACGTCCCAGCCCGTCCCAGCCTGTCCCTGCACACCACAGCTCGTCCCAGCACACCACAGCCCGTCCCAGCACACCACAGCCCGTCCCAGCCCACCACAGCCCGTCCCAGCCCACCACAGCCCCTCCCAGCCCCACACAGACAATCCCAGCACACCACAGCCCGTCCCAGCTTACCACAACCCACCACAGCCCGTCCCGGCCCACTACAACTCGTCCCAGCCCACCACAGCCCACCACAGCCCGTCCCGGCCCACCACAGCCCGTCCCAGCTCACCACAGCCCGTCCCAGCCCACCACAACCCGTCCCAGACCACCACAGCCCGTCCCAGCCCACCACAGACCACCACAGCCCGTCCCAAACCACCACAGCCCGTCCCAGCCCACCACAGCCCACCCCAGTCCGTCCCGGCCCATTACAACTCGTCCCAGCCCACCACAGCCCACCACAGCCCGTCCCAGCCCACCACAGCCCGTCCCTGAGCACCACAGCCCGTCCCAGCCCACCACGGCCCATCCCAGCCCACCACAGACCGTCCCAGCCCACCACAGCCCACCGCAGCCCGTCTCAGCCCACCACAGCCCGTCTCAGCCCACCACAGCACACCACAGCCCACCACAGCACACCAGAGCCCGTCCCAGCTTACCACAGCCCACCACAGCCCGTCTCAGCCCACCACAGCCCGTCCCGGCCCACTACAACTCGTCCCAGCCCACCACAGGCCACCACAGCCCACCACAGCCCAATACAGCACACCACAGCCCGTCACAGCCCGTCAGAGGCCACCAGAGCTTGTCCCGGCCCACCAGAGTCTGTCCCAAGCCACCACGGGCCGTCCCAGCCCACGACAACTGACCACAGGCCGTCCCAGCCCACCACGGCCCGTCCCAGCCCACCACAGACCACCACAGCCCGTCCCAAACCACCACAGCCCTTCCCAGCCCACCACAGCCCACTACAGTCTGTCCCAGCCCAGTACAACTCTTCCCAGCCCACCACAGCCCACCACAGCCCATCCCAGCCCACCATAGCCCGTCTCTGAGCACCACAGCCCGTCCCAGCCCACCACGGCCCGTCCCAGCCCACCACGGCCCATCCCAGCCCACCACGGCCCGTCCCCGCCCACCACGGCCCGTCCCAGCCCACCACTAGCCCGTCCCAGCCCACCACAGCCCGTCCCAGCCCATCCCAGCCCACCACAGCCCAGCCCAGCCCACCACAGGCCGTCCCCGCCCATTACAGCCCATCCCAGCCCGTCCCAGACCACCACAGCCCGTCTCAAGCTCACCAGAACCTACCACAGCCCACCACAGCCCGTCCCAGACCACCACGGCCCACCACAGCCCACCACGGCCCGTCCCAGCCCACCACGGCCCGACCAAGCCCACCACGGCCCGAACAAGCCCACCACGGCCCGAACAAGCCCACCACGGCTTGTAGCGGCCCACCACAGCCCGTCGCGGCCCACCACGGCCCACAGCGGTCCGTCCCGGCCAACCACGGTCCGTCGCAGCCGACCATGGCCCACCTCAGCCCACCACGGCCCTTCCCAGCCCACCACAGCCCGTCCCAGCCCACCACAGCCCGTCCCAGCCCACCACAGCTGGTCCCAGCCCACCACAGCCCGTCCCAGCCCACCACAGCCCACCACAGCCTGTCCCAGCCCACCAGAACCCGCCTCAACCCAAAACAGCTCTTCCCAGGCCACCACAGCCCGTCCCAGGCCACCACAGCCCGTCCCAGCCCACCACAGCCCGTCCCAGCCAGTGTCAGACCGTACCAGCCCACCACAGCCCGTCCCAGCCCGTCCCAGCTCGTCCCAGCCCACCACAGCCCGTCCCCGCTCGTCCCAGCCCACCACAGCCCGTCCCAGCTCGTCCCAGCCCACCACAGCCCGTCCCAGCTCGTCCCAGCCCACCACAGCCAGTCCCCGTCGACCACAGCCCGTCCCAGCCCACCACGGCCCGTCTCAGCCCACAACGGCCCGTCCCAGCCCACCACGGCCCGTCCCAGCCCACCACGGCCCGAAACAGCCCACCACGGCCCGAAACAGCCCACCACGGCCCGAACAAGCCCAGCACACCCCGAACAAGCCCAGCACGGCCCGAACAAGCCCAGCATGGCCCGAACAAGCCCACCACGGCCCGAACAAGCCCACCACGGCTCGTAGCAGCCCACCACAGCCCGTCGCGGCCCACCACGGCCCACAGCGGTCCATCCCGGCCAACCACGGTCCGTCACAGCCCACCATGGCCCACCTCAGCCCACCACGGCCCTTCCCAGCACACCACAGCCCGTCCCAGCCCGTCCCAGCCCACCACAGCCCGTCCCAGCCCACCACAACCCACCACAGCCTATCCCAGCCCACCAGAACCCGCCTCAACCCAAAACAGCTCTTCCCAGCCCACCACAGCCCGTCCAAGCCCACCACAGCCCGTCCCAGCCCACCACAGCCCGTCCCAGCCAGTGTCAGACCGTACCAGCCCACCACAGCCCGTGCCAGCCCGTCCCAGCTCGTCCCAGCCCGTCCCAGCTCGTCCCAGCCCACCACAGCCCGTCCCAGCTCGTCCCAGCCCACCACAGCCCGTCACAGCTCGTCCCAGCCCACCACAGCCCGTCCCAGCTCGTCCCAGCCCACCACAGCTGGTCCCAGCCTGTCCCAGCCCACCACAGCCCGTCCCAGCCCACCAGAGCCCGTCCCAGCCCACCGCAGCCCGTCCCAGCCCACCACAGCCCGTCCCAGCCCACCGCAGCCCGTCCAAGCCGTCCCAGCAAATCCCAGCCCACCATAGCCCGTCTCAGCTCACCACAGCGCGTCCCAGTCCACCACACCCACCACAGCCCATCCCAGCCCATTCCAGCCCACCACAGCCCGTCCCAGCCCACCACAACCCGTCCCTGCCCACCAGAGCCCGTCACAGCCCGTCCCAGCCCACCACAACCCGTCCCAGCCCACCACAGCCCGTCCCAGCCCACCGCAGCCAGTCACAGCTTGTCCCAGCCCACCACAGCCCACCACAGCCTGTCCCAGCCCATCCCAGCCCACGACAGCCCGTCACAGCCCACCACAGCCAGTCCCAGCTTGTCCCAGACCACCACAGCCCGTCCCAGCCCACCACAGCCCGTACCAGCCCACCACATCAAGTACCAGTCCGTCCCAGCGCACCACGGCCCGTCCCAGACCACCACGGCCCGTCCCAGCGCACCACGGCCTGTCTCCACTCACCACAGCAAGTACCAGCCTGTCTCATCGTACCACAGCCCGTCCCCGCCCACCGCAGCCCGTCCCAGCCCACCACAGCCCGTCCCAGCCCACCACAGCCCGTCCCAGCGCAGCGCAGCCCGTCCCAGCCCAGCGCAGCCCGTGCCAGCCCACCACAGCCCGTCCCAGCACACCACAGCTCGTCCCAGCACACCACAGCCCGTCCCAGCCCACCACAGCCCACCACAGCCCACCACAGCCCGTCTCCGCCCACCACAACCTGTCCTCGCCCACCACAGCCTGTCCCCGCCCAGCAAAATCTCTCCCCGCCCACCACAGCCTGTCACAGCCCACCACAGCTCACCACAAACCACCACAGCCCACCACAGCCCGTCCCAGACCATCCCAGCCCATCCCAGCCCACGACAGCCCGTCACAGCCCACAACAGCCAGTCCCAGCCCGTCCCAGCCCACCACAGCCCGTCCCAGCCCACCACAGCCCGTACCAGCCCACCACATCAAGTACCAGTCCGTCCTAGCCCACCACGGCTTGTCCCAGCCCACCACGGCCCGTCTCTGCTCACCACAGCACGTACCAGCCTGTCTCAGCCTACCACAGCCCGTCCCAGCATGTCCCAGCCCACCGCAGCCCGTCCCAGCCCAACGCAGCCCGTCCCAGCCCAACGCAGCCCGTCCCAGCCCAGCGCAGCCCGTCCCAGCCCACCGCAACCCGTCCCAGCCCGTCCCAGCCCACCACAGCCCGTCCCGGCTCACCACAGCTCGTCCCGTCCCAACACGGCCGACCACAGCCCATTACGGCCCACCACAGCCTGTCCCAGCCCACCACGGCCCGTCCCAGCCCAACACAGCCCGTCCCAGCCCACCTCTAGCCCACCACAGCCCGTCCCAGCCCACCACAGCCCGTCCCAATTCACCACGGCCCGTCCCAGCCCACCACGGCCTGTCCCAGCGAACCACAGCCCGTCCCAGCCCACCACAGCCCACCATAGCCAGTCCCAGCCCACCACAGCCCGTCCAAGCCCACCACAGCTCGTGCCTGTCCATCCCAGCCCACCACAGCCCACCACAGCCCGTCCCAGCCAACCAGAAGCAGTCCCAGACCACCACAACCCGTCCAAGCCCACCACAGGTCGTACCTATCCATCCCAGCCCACCACAGCCCACCACAGCCCGTCCCAGCCAACCAGAGCCAGTCCCAGCCCACCACAACACGTCCAAGCCCACCACAGGTCGTACCTGTCCATCCCAGCCCACCACAGCCCGTGTCAGCCCGTCCCAGACCGTCCCAGCTCACCACAACCCACCACAGCCCGTCCCCGCCCAGCAGAGCCCGTCCCCGCCCAGCAGAGCCCGTCCCCGCCCAGCACAGCTCGTCCCAGCCCGTGCCAACCCGTCCCAGCCCGTCCCAGCCCACCACAGCCCGTGCCTACCCACCACAGCCCGTCCTAGCCCACCACAGCCCGTCCCAGCCCACCACAGCCCACCACAGCCCGTCCCAGCCCACCACAGCCCACCACAGCCCGTCTCCGCCCACCACAAACTGTCCTCGCCCACCACAGCCTGTCCCCGCCCAGCAAAATCTCTCCCCGCCCACCACAGCCCATTCCAGCCCACCACAGCTCACCACAAACCACCACAGCCCACCACAGCCCGTCCCAGACCATCCCAGCCCATCCCAGCCCACAACAGCCAGTCCCAGCCCACAACAGCCCGTACCAGCCCACCGCAGCCCGTCCCAGCCCACAACAGCCAGTCCCAGCCCACCACAGCCCACCACAGCCCGTCCCAGCCCACCACAGCCCGTCCCAGCCCACCACATCAAGTACCAGTCCGTCCTAGCCCACCACGGCTTGTCCCAGCCCACCACGGCCCGTCTCTGCTCACCACAGCACGTACCAGCCTGTCTCAGCCCACCGCCGCCCGTCCCAGCCCACCGAAGCCCGTCCCAGCCCACCGCAGCCCGTCCCAGCCCACCGCAGCCCGTCCCAGCCCAGCGCAGCCCTTCCCAGCCCACCACAGCCCGTCACAGCCCGTCCCAGCACATCACAGCCTGTCCCAGCCCACCACAGCTCGTCCCAGCCCACCACAGCCCGTGCCAGCCCACCACGGCTGACCACAGCCCGTGCCAGGCCACCACGGCCCACCACAGCCTATCACAGTTCACCACGGCCCTTCCCAGCCCACCACGGACCACTGCAGCCCACCACAGCCCGTCCCAGCCCACCACAGCCCGTCCCAATTCACCACGGCCCGTCCCAGCCCACCACGGCCTGTCCCAGCGAACCACAGCCCGTCCCAGCCCACCACAGCCCACCATAGCCAGTCCCAGCCCACCACAGCCCGTCCAAGCCCACCACAGCTCGTGCCTGTCCATCCCAGCCCACCACAGCCCACCACAGCCCGTCCCAGACCACCACAACCCGTCCAAGCCCACCACAGGTCGTACCTATCCATCCCAGCCCACCACAGCCCACCACAGCCCGTCCCAGCCAACCAGAGCCAGTCCCAGCCCACCACAACACGTCCAAGCCCACCACAGGTCGTACCTGTCCATCCCAGCCCACCACAGCCCGTGTCAGCCCGTCCCAGACCGTCCCAGCTCACCACAACCCACCACAGCCCGTCCCCGCCCAGCAGAGCCCGTCCCCGCCCAGCAGAGCCCGTCCCCGCCCAGCACAGCTCGTCCCAGCCTGTCCCAGGCCTTCCCAGCCCACCACAGCCCGTCCCGGCCCACCACAGCCCTGTCCGGCCCACCACGGCGCACCACAACCCACCACAACTTGTCCCAGCACACCACAGCCCGTCCTAGCCCACCACAGCCCGTCCCAGCCCACCACAGCCCACCACAGCCCGTCCCAGCCCACCACAGCCCACCACAGCCCGTCTCCGCCCACCACAAACTGTCCTCGCCCACCACAGCCTGTCCCCGCCCAGCAAAATCTCTCCCCGCCCACCAAAGCCAATCCCAGCCCACCACAGCTCACCACAAACCACCACAGCCCACTACAGCCCGTCCCAGACCATCCCAGCCCATCCCAGCCCACGACAGCCCGTCACAGCCCGCCCCAGCCCACAACAGCCAGTCCCAGCTTGTCCCAGACCACCACAGCCCGTCCCAGCCCACCACAGCCCGTACCAGCCCACCACATCAAGTACCAGTCCGTCCTAGCCCACCACGGCCCGTCCAAGCCCACCACAGCCCGTCTCCGCTCACCACAGCACGTACCAGCCTGTCTCAGCCTACCACAGCCCGTCCCAGCATGTCCCAGCCCACCGCAGCCCGTCCCAGCCCATCACAGCTCGCCCCAGCCCGTCACAGCTCGTCCCAGCCCTTCCCAGCCCACCACAGCATGTCCCAGGCCCCCACAGCCCACGACAGCCCGTCCCAGCCCACGACAGCCCGTCCCAGCCCACGGCAGCCCGTCCCAGCCCACCACAGACCACTACAGCACACCACAGCCTACCGCAGCCCACCACAGCCCGTCCCAGCCCGTCACAGCTCGTCCCAGCCCGTCACAGCTCGTCCCAGCCCGTCCCAGCCCACCACGGCCCGTCCCAGCCCACAACAGACCACCACAGTTCGTCCCAGCCCGCCACAACCCGTCCCAAACCGCCACGGCCCGTCCCAGCCCACCATGGCCCGTCCCGGCCCACCACGGCCCGTCCCGGCCCACTACGCCCCGTCCCGGCCCACCACGGCCCGTCCCGGCCCACCACAGCCTTTCCCAGCCCACCACAGCCCGTTCCAGCCCACCACAGACCGTCGCAGCTCACCACAGAAAGTCCCAGCCCATCCCAGCCCACCACAACCCGTCCCAGCTTACCACAGCCCACCACAGCCCGTGCCAGCCCGTCCCAGCTCACCACAACCCACCACAGCCCGCTCCAGCCCGCCACAGCCCGTCCCAGCCCACCACAGCCCGTGCCATCCCACCACGGCCCGTCCCAGCTTGTCGCAGCCCACCACAGCGCGTCCCAGCCCACCACAGCCAACCACAGCCAGTCCCAGCCCGTCCCAGCCCACCATAGCCCGTCCTAGCCCATCCCAGCCCACCACGGCCCGTCCCAGCCCACCACAGCTCACCACAAACCACCACAGCCCACTACAGCCCGTCCCAGACCATCCCAGCCCATCCCAGCCCACGACAGCCCGTCACAGCCCGTCCCAGCCCACAACAGCCAGTCCCAGCTTGTCCCAGACCACCACAGCCCGTCCCAGCCCACCACAGCCCGTACCAGCCCACCACATCAAGTACCAGTCCGTCCTAGCCCACCACGGCCCGTCCAAGCCCACCACAGCCCGTCTCCGCTCACCACAGCACGTACCAGCCTGTCTCAGCCTACCACAGCCCGTCCCAGCATGTCCCAGCCCACCGCAGCCCGTCCCAGCCCATCACAGCTCGCCCCAGCCCGTCACAGCTCGTCCCAGCCCTTCCCAGCCCACCACAGCATGTCCCAGGCCCCCACAGCCCACGACAGCCCGTCCCAGCCCACGACAGCCCGTCCCATCCCACGGCAGCGCGTCCCAGCCCACCACAGACCACTACAGCACACCACAGCCTACCGCAGCCCACCACAGCCCGTCCCAGCCCGTCACAGCTCGTCCCAGCCCGTCACAGCTCGTCCCAGCCCGTCCCAGCCCACCACGGCCCGTCCCAGCCCACAACAGACCACCACAGTTCGTCCCAGCCCGCCACAACCCGTCCCAAACCGCCACGGCCCGTCCCAGCCCACCATGGCCCGTCCCGGCCCACCACGGCCCGTCCCGGCCCACTACGCCCCGTCCCGGCCCACCACGGCCCGTCCCGGCCCACCACGGCCTTTCCCAGCCCACCACAGCCCGTTCCAGCCCACCACAGACCGTCGCAGCTCACCACAGAAAGTCCCAGCCCATCCCAGCCCACCACAACCCGTCCCAGCTTACCACAGCCCACCACAGCCCGTGCCAGCCCGTCCCAGCTCACCACAACCCACCACAGCCCGCTCCAGCCCGCCACAGCCCGTCCCAGCCCACCACAGCCCGTGCCATCCCACCACGGCCCGTCCCAGCTTGTCACAGCCCACCACAGCGCGTCCCAGCCCACCACAGCCAACCACAGCCAGTCCCAGCCCGTCCCAGCCCACCACAGCCCGTCCTAGCCCATCCCAGCCCACCACGGCCCGTCCCAGCCCACCACGGCACATCACAGCCCGTCCCAGCCCTCCACAGCACACCACAGCCCAATACAGACCATCCCAGCGCACCACAGCCCGTCCCAGCCCACCACAGCCCACCACAACCCGTCCCAGCCTGTCCCAGCTCATCCCAGCCCACCATAGCCCACCACAGTTTGTCCCAGCCCACCACAGGCCACTACAGCACACCACAGGCCACTACAGCACACCACAGCCCGTCACAGCTCGTCCCAGCCCGTCACAGCTTGTCCCAGCCCTTCCCAGCCCACCACAGCATGTCCCAGGCCCCCACAGCCCACGACAGCCCGTCCCAGCCCACGACAGCCCGTCCCAGCCCACCACAGCCCGTCCCAGCCCACCACAGCCCGTCCCAGCCCACCACAGCCCGTCCCAGCCCATCACAGACCACTACAGCACACCACAGCCTACCGCAGCCCACCACAGCCAGTCCCAGCCCGGCACAGCTCGTCCCAGTCCTCCACAACCCGTCCCAGCCCGCCACGGCCCGTCCCGGCCCACCACGGCCCGTCCTGGCCCACCACGGCCCGGCCCGGCCCACCACGGCCCGTCCCGGCCCACCACAGCCTGTCCCAGCCAAACACAGCCCGTCCCGGCCCACCACGGCCCGTCCCGGCCCACCACGGCCCGTCCCGGCACACCACGGCCCGTCCCAGCCCACCACGGCCCGTCCCAGCCCACCACGGCCCGTCACAGCCCACCACAGCCCGTCCCGGACCTACCAGAACCCGTCCCTGACCACCACAGCAGGTCTAAGCCCACCACAGCCCGTCCCAGCCCACCACAGCCTGTCCCAACCCACCAAAGCCCATTCCAGCCCTTCCCAACCCACCACAGCCGGTTTGAGACCACCAGAGCCCATCCCAGCCCACCACAGCCCGTCCCCGCCCACCACAGCCCGTCCCAGCCCGTCCCAGGCCTTCCCAGCCCACCACAGCCCGTCCCGGAATACGACAGCCCGTCCCGGATCTACCACAACCCGTCCCCAACCACCACAGCAGGTCCAAGCCCACCACAGCCTGTCCCAGCCCACCACAGACCGTCCCCGCCCACCACAGCCCATCCCAACCCACCACAGCCCATTCCAGCCCTTCCCAGCCCACCACAGCCCGGTCCATACCACCAGAGCCCGTCCCAGCCCACCACGGCCCGTCCCAGACCACCACAGCCCGTCCCAGCCTACCACAGCCCGTCCCAGCCCGCCACGGCCCGTCCCAACCCGCCACAGTTTGTCCCAGCCTACCACAGCCCGTCCCAGGCCACCACAGACCACCACAGTTCATCCCAGCCCACCACAGTTTGTCCCAGCCCGCCACGGCCCGTCCCGGCCCACCACGGCCCGTCCCGGCCCACCACGGCCCGTCACAGCTCACCACAGCCCGTCCCAGCCCACCACGGCCCGTCCCAGCTCACCACGGCCCGTCCCAGCCCGTCCCAGCCCACGACAACCCGTCCCAGCCCACGAAAGCCCGTCCCAGCTTACCACATCCCGTCCCAGCTTACCACAGCCCATCACAGCCCACCACGGTCCACCACAGCCCACCACAGACCACCACAGTTCGTCCCAGTCCTCCACAACCCGTCCCAGCCCGCCACGGCCCGTCGCAGCCCACGACGGCCCGTCCCGGCCCACCACGGCCCGTCCCGGCCCACCACGGCCCATCCCAGACCACCACAGCCTGTCCCAGCCAAACACAGCCTGTCCCAGCCAAACACAGCCTTTCTGGGCCCACCACGGCCCACCACAGCCCGCCACAGTTTGTCCCAGCCTACCACAGCCCGTCCCAGATCACCACAGCCCGTCCCAGCCCACCACAGCCCACCACAGTTCATCCCAGCCCACCACAGTTCGTCCCAGCCCGCCACGGCCCGTCCCGGCCCACCACAGCCCGTCCCGGCCCACCACGGCCCGTCCCAGCTCACCACAGCCCGTCCCAGCCCACGACAACCCGTCCCAGCCCATGAAAGCCCGTCCCAGCTTACCACATCCCATCCCAGCTTACCACAGCCCATCACAGCCCACCACGGTCCACCACAGCCCACCACAGCCCGTCCCAGCCCACCACGGCCCATAACAACCCACCACGGCCCGTCACGGCCCATCACGGCCCGTCCCAGCTTACAACGGCTCGTCCCAGCCCACCACAGCCTGTCCAAGCCCACCAGAGCCCGTCCCAGCCCACCACAGCCCGTCCCAGACCACCACGGCCCGTCCCAGCCCGTCCCAGCCCACCACGGCCCGCCCCAGCCCATCCCAGCCCACCCGGCCCGTCCCAGCCCACCACGGCACACTACAGCCCGTCCCAGCCCTCCACAGCCCACCACAGCCCACTACAGCCCGTCCCAGCCCACCACAGCCCATCCCAGCCCACCACAGCCCGTCCCAGCCTGTCCCAGCTCATCCCAGCCCACCACAGCCCACCACAGTTTGTCCCAGCCCACCACAGCCCGTCCCAGCCCACCACAGGCCACTACAGCATACCACAGGCCACTACAACACACCACAGCCCGTCACAGCTCGTCCCAGCTCGTCACAGCACGTCCCAGGCCACCACAGCCCACCCCAGCATGTCCCAGGCCCCCACAGCCCACGACAGCCCTTCCCAGCCCACGACAGCCTGGCCCAGCCCACCACAGCCCGTCCCAGCCCACCACAGACCACTACAGAACACCACAGACCACTACAGAGCACCACAGCCTACCGCAATCCACCACAGCCCGTCCCAGCTCGTCCCAGCCCATCCCCGCCCACCACAGCCCGTCCCCGCCCACCACAGCCCGTCCCAGCTCGTCCCAGCCCGTCCCAGGCCTTCCCAGCCCACCACAGCCCGTCCCGGACCACGACAGCCCGTCCCGGACCTACCACAACCCGTCCCCGACCACCACAGCAGGTCCAAGCCCACCACAGCCTGTCCCAGCCCACCACAGACCGTCCCAGCTCTCCACAGCTCTCCATAGCCCGTCCCAATCCTCCACAGCCTGTCCCAGCTTAACACAGCCCGTCCCAGCCCAACACAGCTTATCCCAGCCCACCACAGCCCGTCCCAGCCCACAACAGCTCGTCCCAGCACACCACAGCCCGTCCCAGCCCACCACAGCCCACCACAGCCCGTCCCAGCCCGTCTCCGCCCACCACAAACTGTCCTCGCCCACCACAGCCTGTCCCCGCCCAGCAAAATCTCTCCCCGCCCACCACAGCCCATTCCAGCCCACCACAGCTCACCACAAACCACCACAGCCCACCACAGCCCGTCCCAGACCATCCCAGCCCATCCCAGCCCACAACAGCCAGTCCCAGCCCACAACAGCCAGTCCCAGCCCACCACAGCCCACCACAGCCCACCACAGCCCGTCCCAGCCCGTCTCCGCCCACCACAAACTGTCCTCGCCCACCACAGCCTGTCCCCGCCCAGCAAAATCTCTCCCCGCCCACCACAGCCCATTCCAGCCCACCACAGCTCACCACAAACCACCACAGCCCACCACAGCCCGTCCCAGACCATCCCAGCCCATCCCAGCCCACAACAGCCAGTCCCAGCCCACAACAGCCCGTACCAGCCCACCGCAGCCCGTCCCAGCCCACAACAGCCAGTCCCAGCCCACCACAGCCCACCACAGCCCGTCCCAGCCCACCACAGCCCGTCCCAGCCCACCACATCAAGTACCAGTCCGTCCTAGCCCACCACGGCTTGTCCCAGCCCACCACGGCCCGTCTCTGCTCACCACAGCACGTACCAGCCTGTCTCAGCCCACCGCCGCCCGTCCCAGCCCACCGCAGCCCGTCCCAGCCCACCGCAGCCCGTCCCAGCCCACCGCAGCCCGTCCCAGCCCAGCGCAGCCCTTCCCAGCCCACCACAGCCCGTCACAGCCCGTCCCAGCACATCACAGCCTGTCCCAGCCCACCACAGCTCGTCCCAGCCCACCACAGCCCGTGCCAGCCCACCACGGCTGACCACAGCCCGTGCCAGGCCACCACGGCCCACCACAGCCCATCACAGTTCACCACGGCCCTTCCCAGCCCACCACGGACCACTGCAGCCCACCACGGCCCGTCCCAGTTCACCACGGCCTGTCCCAGCCCACCACAGCCCGTCCCAGCCCACCACAGCCCGTCCCAGCCCACCACAGCCCGTCCCAATTCACCACGGCCCGTCCCAGCCCACCACGGCCTGTCCCAGCGAACCACAGCCCGTCCCAGCCCACCACAGCCCACCATAGCCAGTCCCAGCCCACCACAGCCCGTCCAAGCCCACCACAGCTCGTGCCTGTCCATCCCAGCCCACCACAGCCCACCACAGCCCGTCCCAGACCACCACAACCCGTCCAAGCCCACCACAGGTCGTACCTATCCATCCCAGCCCACCACAGCCCACCACAGCCCGTCCCAGCCAACCAGAGCCAGTCCCAGCCCACCACAACACGTCCAAGCCCACCACAGGTCGTACCTGTCCATCCCAGCCCACCACAGCCCGTGTCAGCCCGTCCCAGACCGTCCCAGCTCACCACAACCCACCACAGCCCGTCCCCGCCCAGCAGAGCCCGTCCCCGCCCAGCAGAGCCCGTCCCCGCCCAGCACAGCTCGTCCCAGCCTGTCCCAGGCCTTCCCAGCCCACCACAGCCCGTCCCGGCCCACCACAGCCCTGTCCGGCCCACCACGGCGCACCACAACCCACCACAACTTGTCCCAGCACACCACAGCCCGTCCTAGCCCACCACAGCCCGTCCCAGCCCACCACAGCCCGTCACAGCCCGTCCCAGCCCGTGCCAACCCGTCCCAGCCCGTCCCAGCCCACCACAGCCCGTGCCTACCCACCACAGCCCGTCCTAGCCCACCACAGCCCGTCCCAGCCCACCACAGCCCACCACAGCCCGTCCCAGCCCACCACAGCCCACCACAGCCCGTCTCCGCCCACCACAAACTGTCCTCGCCCACCACAGCCTGTCCCCGCCCAGCAAAATCTCTCCCCGCCCACCAAAGCCAATCCCAGCCCACCACAGCTCACCACAAACCACCACAGCCCACTACAGCCCGTCCCAGACCATCCCAGCCCACGACAGCCCGTCACAGCCCGCCCCAGCCCACAACAGCCAGTCCCAGCTTGTCCCAGACCACCACAGCCCGTCCCAGCCCACCACAGCCCGTACCAGCCCACCACATCAAGTACCAGTCCGTCCTAGCCCACCACGGCCCGTCCAAGCCCACCACAGCCCGTCTCCGCTCACCACAGCACGTACCAGCCTGTCTCAGCCTACCACAGCCCGTCCCAGCATGTCCCAGCCCACCGCAGCCCGTCCCAGCCCATCACAGCTCGCCCCAGCCCGTCACAGCTCGTCCCAGCCCTTCCCAGCCCACCACAGCATGTCCCAGGCCCCCACAGCCCACGACAGCCCGTCCCAGCCCACGACAGCCCGTCCCATCCCACGGCAGCCCGTCCCAGCCCACCACAGACCACTACAGCACACCACAGCCTACCGCAGCCCACCACAGCCCGTCCCAGCCCGTCACAGCTCGTCCCAGCCCGTCACAGCTCGTCCCAGCCCGTCCCAGCCCACCACGGCCCGTCCCAGCCCACAACAGACCACCACAGTTCGTCCCAGCCCGCCACAACCCGTCCCAAACCGCCACGGCCCGTCCCAGCCCACCATGGCCCGTCCCGGCCCACCACGGCCCGTCCCGGCCCACTACGCCCCGTCCCGGCCCACCACGGCCCGTCCCGGCCCACCACAGCCTTTCCCAGCCCACCACAGCCCGTTCCAGCCCACCACAGACCGTCGCAGCTCACCACAGAAAGTCCCAGCCCATCCCAGCCCACCACAACCCGTCCCAGCTTACCACAGCCCACCACAGCCCGTGCCAGCCCGTCCCAGCTCACCACAACCCACCACAGCCCGCTCCAGCCCGCCACAGCCCGTCCCAGCCCACCACAGCCCGTGCCATCCCACCACGGCCCGTCCCAGCTTGTCGCAGCCCACCACAGCGCGTCCCAGCCCACCACAGCCAACCACAGCCAGTCCCAGCCCGTCCCAGCCCACCATAGCCCGTCCTAGCCCATCCCAGCCCACCACGGCCCGTCCCAGCCCACCACAGCTCACCACAAACCACCACAGCCCACTACAGCCCGTCCCAGACCATCCCAGCCCATCCCAGCCCACGACAGCCCGTCACAGCCCGTCCCAGCCCACAACAGCCAGTCCCAGCTTGTCCCAGACCACCACAGCCCGTCCCAGCCCACCACAGCCCGTACCAGCCCACCACATCAAGTACCAGTCCGTCCTAGCCCACCACGGCCCGTCCAAGCCCACCACAGCCCGTCTCCGCTCACCACAGCACGTACCAGCCTGTCTCAGCCTACCACAGCCCGTCCCAGCATGTCCCAGCCCACCGCAGCCCGTCCCAGCCCATCACAGCTCGCCCCAGCCCGTCACAGCTCGTCCCAGCCCTTCCCAGCCCACCACAGCATGTCCCAGGCCCCCACAGCCCACGACAGCCCGTCCCAGCCCACGACAGCCCGTCCCAGCCCACGGCAGCCCGTCCCAGCCCACCACAGACCACTACAGCACACCACAGCCTACCGCAGCCCACCACAGCCCGTCCCAGCCCGTCACAGCTCGTCCCAGCCCGTCACAGCTCGTCCCAGCCCGTCCCAGCCCACCACGGCCCGTCCCAGCTCACCACAGCCCGTCCCAGCCCACGACAACCCGTCCCAGCCCATGAAAGCCCGTCCCAGCTTACCACATCCCGTCCCAGCTTACCACAGCCCATCACAGCCCACCACGGTCCACCACAGCCCACCACAGCCCGTCCCAGCCCACCACGGCCCATAACAACCCACCACGGCCCGTCACGGCCCATCACGGCCCGTCCCAGCTTACAACGGCTCGTCCCAGCCCACCACAGCCTGTCCAAGCCCACCAGAGCCCGTCCCAGCCCACCACAGCCCGTCCCAGACCACCACGGCCCGTCCCAGCCCGTCCCAGCCCACCACAGCCCGCCCCAGCCCATCCCAGCCCACCCGGCCCGTCCCAGCCCACCACGGCACACTACAGCCCGTCCCAGCCCTCCACAGCCCACCACAGCCCACTACAGCCCGTTCCAGCCCACCACAGCCCATCCCAGCCCACCACAGCCCGTCTCAGCCCGTCCCAGCCTGTCCCAGCTCATCCCAGCCCACCACAGCCCACCACAGTTTGTCCCAGCCCACCACAGCCCGTCCCAGCCCACCACAGGCCACTACAGCATACCACAGGCCACTACAACACACCACAGCCCGTCACAGCTCGTCCCAGCTCGTCACAGCACGTCCCAGGCCACCACAGCCCACCCCAGCATGTCCCAGGCCCCCACAGCCCACGACAGCCCTTCCCAGCCCACGACAGCCTGGCCCAGCCCACCACAGCCCGTCCCAGCCCACCACAGACCACTACAGAACACCACAGACCACTACAGAGCACCACAGCCTACCGCAATCCACCACAGCCCGTCCCAGCTCGTCCCAGCCCATCCCCGCCCACCACAGCCCGTCCCCGCCCACCACAGCCCGTCCCAGCTCGTCCCAGCCCGTCCCAGGCCTTCCCAGCCCACCACAGCCCGTCCCGGACCACGACAGCTTGTCCCGGACCTACCACAACCCGTCCCCGACCACCACAGCAGGTCCAAGCCCACCACAGCCTGTCCCAGCCCACCACAGACCGTCCCAGCTCTCCACAGCTCTCCATAGCCCGTCCCAATCCTCCACAGCCTGTCCCAGCTTAACACAGCCCGTCCCAGCCCAACACAGCTTATCCCAGCCCACCACAGCCCGTCCCAGCCCACCACAGCCCGTCCCAGCCCACCACAGCCCGTCCCAGCCCACCACAGGCCACTACAGCACACCACAGCCTAGCGCAGAACACCACAGCCCGTCCCACCCCGTCACAGCTTGTCCCAGCCCGACACAGCCCACCACAGCCCGTCTCAGCTCACCACAGCCTGTCCCAGCCCACCACGGCCCACCACAGCCCGTCCCAGCTAAACACAGTCCGTCCCAGCCCGTCCCAGCCCACCACACTCACCACAACTCGTCCCAGACCGTTCCAGCACAGCACAGCCCATCCAAGCCCACCACAGCCCGTCCCAGCCCACCATAGCTGTTCTAGCCCGTCCCAGCCCACCACAGCCCTTCCCAGCCCCCCACAGCCCACCACAGCCCCTCCCAGCCCTACACAGGCCGTCCCAGCCCGTCCCAGCCCACCACAGTGCGTCCAAGTCCGTCCCAGCCCACCAGAGCCCGTCCCAGCCCTCCACAGCCCACCAGAGCCTGTCCCGGCCCACCCCGGCCCATCACAGCCCGTCTCAGCTCATCACAGCTCGACCCAGCCCACCACAGCTCGTCCCAGCCCACCAGAGCCCGTCCCAGCCCACCACAACCAACCACAGCCCGTCCCCATCCCACGACAGCCTGTCCCAGCCCACCACAGCCCGTTCCAGCCCACCCCAGCCTGTCCCAGCCCACCACAGCCCGTCCCAGCCCACCACAGCCCGCCCCAGCCCACCACAGCCCGTCCCAGCCCATCCCAGCCCACCCGGCCCGTCCCAGCCCACCACGGCACACTACAGCCCGTCCCAGCTCTCCACAGCCCACCACAGCCCACTACAGCCCGTCCCAGCCCACCACAGCCCATCCCAGCCCACCACAGCCCGTCTCAGCCCGTCCCAGCCTGTCCCAGCTCATCCCAGCCCACCACAGCCCACCACAGTTTGTCCCAGCCCACCACAGCCCGTCCCAGCCCACCACAGGCCACTACAGCATACCACAGGCCACTACAACACACCACAGCCCGTCACAGCTCGTCCCAGCTCGTCACAGCACGTCCCAGCCCACCACAGCCCACCCCAGCATGTCCCAGGCCCCCACAGCCCACGACAGCCCTTCCCAGCCCACGACAGCCCATCCCAGCCCACCACAGCCCGTCCCAGCCCACCACAGACCACTACAGAACACCACAGACCACTACAGAACACCACAGCCTACCGCAATCCACCACAGCCCGTCCCAGCTCGTCCCAGCCCATCCCCGCCCACCACAGCCCGTCCCCGCACACCACAGCCCGTCCCAGCTCGTCCCAGCCCGTCCCAGGCCTTCCCAGCCCACCACAGCCCGTCCCGGACCACGACAGCCCGTCCCGGACCTACCACAACCCGTCCCCGACCACCACAGCAGGTCCAAGCCCACCACAGCCTGTCCCAGCCCACCACAGACCGTCCCAGCTCTCCACAGCTCTCCATAGCCCGTCCCAATCCTCCACAGCCTGTCCCAGCCTAACACAGCCCGTCCCAGCCCAACACAGCTTATCCCAGCCCACCACAGCCCGTCCCAGCCCACCACAGCCCGTCCCAGCCCACCACAGCCCGTCCCAGCCCACCACAGCCCCACCCAGCCCATCACAGGCCACTACAGCACACTACAGCCTAGCGCAGACCACCACAGCCCGTCCCACCCCGTCACAGCTCGTACCAGCCCGACACAGCCCACCACAGCCCGTCTCAGCTCACCACAGCCTGTCCCAGCCCACCACGGCCCACCACAGCCCGTCCCAGCTAAACACAGTCCGTCCCAGCCCGTCCCAGCCCACCACACTCACCACAACTCGTCCCAGACCGTTCCAGCACAGCACAGCCCATCTAAGCCCACCACAGCCCGTCCCAGCCCACCATAGCTGTTCTAGCCCGTCCCAGCCCACCACAGCCCTTCCCAGCCCCCCACAGCCCACCACAGCCCCTCCCAGCCCTACACAGGCCGTCCCAGCCCGTCCCAGCCCACCACAGTGCGTCCAAGTCCGTCCCAGCCCACCAGAGCCCGTCCCAGCCCTCCACAGCCCACCAGAGCCTGTCCCGGCCCACCCCGGCCCATCACAGCCTGTCTCAGCTCATCACAGCTCGTCCCAACCCACCACAGCCCGTCCCAGCCCACCACAGCCCGTCCCAGCCCATCACAACCAACCACAGCCCGTTCCAGCCCACCCCAGCCTGTCCCAGCCCACCGCAGCCTGTCCCAGCCCACCATGGCACACCACAGCCCGTCCCAGACCACCACAGCCCACCATGGCTTACCACGGCCCACCACAGCCTGTCCCAGCCCATCCCAGACCACCACAGCCCGTCACAGCCCGTCCCAGCCCACCACATAAAGTACCAGCCCATAGAAGCCCACCACAGCCCGTCCCAGCCCACCACAGCCCGTCCCGGAATACGACAGCCCGTCCCGGATCTACCACAACCCGTCCCCAACCACCACAGCAGGTCCAAGCCCACCACAGCCTGTCCCAGCCCACCACAGACCGTCCCCGCCCACCACAGCCCATCCCAACCCACCACAGCCCATTCCAGCCCTTCCCAGCCCACCACAGCCCGGTCCATACCACCAGAGCCCGTCCCAGCCCACCACGGCCCGTCCCAGACCACCACAGCCCGTCCCAGCCTACCACAGCCCGTCCCAGCCCGCCACGGCCCGTCCCAACCCGCCACAGTTTGTCCCAGCCTACCACAGCCCGTCCCAGGCCACCACAGACCACACAGTTCATCCCAGCCCACCACAGTTTGTCCCAGCCCGCCACGGCCCGTCCCGGCCCACCACGGCCCGTCACAGCTCACCACAGCCCGTCCCAGCCCACCACGGCCCGTCCCAGCTCACCACGGCCCGTCCCAGCCCGTCCCAGCCCACGACAACCCGTCCCAGCCCACGAAAGCCCGTCCCAGCTTACCACATCCCGTCCCAGCTTACCACAGCCCATCACAGCCCACCACGGTCCACCACAGCCCACCACAGACCACCACAGTTCGTCCCAGTCCTCCACAACCCGTCCCAGCCCGCCACGGCCCGTCGCAGCCCACGACGGCCCGTCCCGGCCCACCACGGCCCGTCCCGGCCCACCACGGCCCATCCCAGACCACCACAGCCTGTCCCAGCCAAACACAGCCTGTCCCAGCCAAACACAGCCTTTCTGGGCCCACCACGGCCCACCACAGCCCGCCACAGTTTGTCCCAGCCTACCACAGCCCGTCCCAGATCACCACAGCCCGTCCCAGCCCACCACAGCCCACCACAGTTCATCCCAGCCCACCACAGTTCGTCCCAGCCCGCCACGGCCCGTCCCGGCCCACCACAGCCCGTCCCGGCCCACCACGGCCCGTCCCAGCTCACCACAGCCCGTCCCAGCCCACGACAACCCGTCCCAGCCCATGAAAGCCCGTCCCAGCTTACCACATCCCGTCCCAGCTTACCACAGCCCATCACAGCCCACCACGGTCCACCACAGCCCACCACAGCCCGTCCCAGCCCACCACGGCCCATAACAACCCACCACGGCCCGTCACGGCCCATCACGGCACGTCCCAGCTTACAACGGCTCGTCCCAGCCCACCACAGCCTGTCCAAGCCCACCAGAGCCCGTCCCAGCCCACCACAGCCCGTCCCAGACCACCACGGCCCGTCCCAGCCCGTCCCAGCCCACCACAGCCCGCCCCAGCCCATCCCAGCCCACCCGGCCCGTCCCAGCCCACCACGGCACACTACAGCCCGTCCCAGCCCTCCACAGCCCACCACAGCCCACTACAGCCCGTCCCAGCCCACCACAGCCCATGCCAGCCCACCACAGCCCGTCTCAGCCCGTCCCAGCCTGTCCCAGCTCATCCCAGCCCACCACAGCCCACCACAGTTTGTCCCAGCCCACCACAGCCCGTCCCAGCCCACCACAGGCCACTACAGCATACCACAGGCCACTACAACACACCACAGCCCGTCACAGCTCGTCCCAGCTCGTCACAGCACGTCCCAGGCCACCACAGCCCACCCCAGCATGTCCCAGGCCCCCACAGCCCACGACAGCCCTTCCCAGCCCACGACAGCCCATCCCAGCCCACCACAGCCCGTCCCAGCCCACCACAGACCACTACAGAACACCACAGACCACTACAGAGCACCACAGCCTACCGCAATCCACCACAGCCCGTCCCAGCTCGTCCCAGCCCATCCCCGCCCACCACAGCCCGTCCCAGCTCGTCCCAGCCCGTCCCAGGCCTTCCAAGCCCACCACAGCCCGTCCCGGACCACGACAGCTTGTCCCGGACCTACCACAACCCGTCCCCGACCACCACAGCAGGTCCAAGCCCACCACAGCCTGTCCCAGCCCACCACAGACCGTCCCAGCTCTCCACAGCTCTCCATAGCCCGTCCCAATCCTCCACAGCCTGTCCCAGCCTAACACAGCCCGTCCCAGCCCAACACAGCTTATCCCAGCCCACCACAGCCCGTCCCAGCCCACCACAGCCCGTCCCAGCCCACCACAGGCCACTACAGCACACCACAGCCTAGCGCAGACCACCACAGCCCGTCCCACCCCGTCACAGCTCGTCCCAGCCCGACACAGCCCACCACAGCCCGTCTCAGCTCACCGCAGCCTGTCCCAGCCCACCACGGCCCACCACAGCCCGTCCCAGCTAAACACAGTCCGTCCCAGCCCGTCCCAGCCCACCACACTCACCACAACTCGTCCCAGACCGTTCCAGCACAGCACAGCCCATCCAAGCCCACCACAGCCCGTCCCAGCCCACCATAGCTGTTCTAGCCCGTCCCAGCCCACCACAGCCCTTCCCAGCCCCCCACAGCCCACCACAGCCCCTCCCAGCCCTACACAGGCCGTCCCAGCCCGTCCCAGCCCACCACAGTGCGTCCAAGTCCGTCCCAGCCCACCAGAGCCCGTCCCAGCCCTCCACAGCCCACCAGAGCCTGTCCCGGCCCACCCCGGCCCATCACAGCCCGTCTCAGCTCATCACAGCTCGACCCAGCCCACCACAGCCCGTCCCAGCCCACCACGGCCCGTCCCAGCTCACCACGGCCCGTCCCAGCCCGTCCCAGCCCACGACAACCCGTCCCAGCCCACGAAAGCCCGTCCCAGCTTACCACATCCCGTCCCAGCTTACCACAGCCCATCACAGCCCACCACGGTCCACCACAGCCCACCACAGCCCGTCCCAGCCCACCACGGCCCATAACAACCCACCACGGCCCGTCACGGCCCATCACGGCCCGTCCCAGCTTACAACGGCTCGTCCCAGCCCACCACAGCCTGTCCAAGCCCACCAGAGCCCGTCCCAGCCCACCACAGCCCGTCCCAGACCACCACGGCCCGTCCCAGCCCGTCCCAGCCCACCACAGCCCGCCCCAGCCCATCCCAGCCCACCCGGCCCGTCCCAGCCCACCACGGCACACTACAGCCCGTCCCAGCCCTCCACAGCCCACCACAGCCCACTACAGCCCGTCCCAGCCCACCACAGCCCATCCCAGCCCACCACAGCCCGTCTCAGCCAGTCCCAGCCTGTCCCAGCTCATCCCAGCCCACCACAGCCCACCACGGTCCACCACAGCCCACCACAGCCCGTCCCCGCCCACCACAGCCCGTCCCAGCTCGTCCCAGGCCTTCCCAGCCCACCACAGCCCGTCCCGGACCACGACAGCTTGTCCCGGACCTACCACAACCCGTCCCCGACCACCACAGCAGGTCCAAGCCCACCACAGCCTGTCCCAGCCCACCACAGACCGTCCCAGCTCTCCACAGCTCTCCATAGCCCGTCCCAATCCTCCACAGCCTGTCCCAGCTTAACACAGCCCGTCCCAGCCCAACACAGCTTATCCCAGCCCACCACAGCCCGTCCCAGCCCACCACAGCCCGTCCCAGCCCACTACAGCCCGTCCCAGCCCACCACAGCCCATCCCAGCCCACCACAGGCCACTACAGCACACCACAGCCTAGCGCAGACCACCACAGCCCGTCCCACCCCGTCACAGCTTGTCCCAGCCCGACACAGCCCACCACAGCCCGTCTCAGCTCACCACAGCCTGTCCCAGCCCACCACGGCCCACCACAGCCCGTCCCAGCTAAACACAGTCCGTCCCAGCCCGTCCCAGCCCACCACACTCACCACAACTCGTCCCAGACCGTTCCAGCACAGCACAGCCCATCCAAGCCCACCACAGCCCGTCCCAGCCCACCATAGCTGTTCTAGCCCGTCCCAGCCCACCACAGCCCTTCCCAGCCCCCCACAGCCCACCACAGCCCCTCCCAGCCCTACACAGGCCGTCCCAGCCCGTCCCAGCCCACCACAGTGCGTCCAAGTCCGTCCCAGCCCACCAGAGCCCGTCCCAGCCCTCCACAGCCCACCAGAGCCTGTCCCGGCCCACCCCGGCCCATCACAGCCCGTCTCAGCTCATCACAGCTCGACCCAGCCCACCACAGCCCGTCCCAGCCCACCAGAGCCCGTCCCAGCCCACCACAACCAACCACAGCCCGTCCCCATCCCACCACAGCCTGTCCCAGCCCACCACAGCCCGTTCCAGCCCACCCCAGCCTGTCCCAGCCCACCACAGCCCGTCCCAGCCCACCACAGGCCACTACAGCATACCACAGGCCACTACAACACACCGCAGCCCGTCACAGCTCGTCCCAGCTCGTCACAGCACGTCCCAGCCCACCACAGCCCACCCCAGCATGTCCCAGGCCCCCACAGCCCACGACAGCCCTTCCCAGCCCACCACAGCCCAGCCCAGCCCACCACAGCCCGTCCCAGCCCACCACAGACCACTACAGAACACCACAGACCACTACAGAGCACCACAGCCTACCGCAATCCACCACAGCCCGTCCCAGCTCGTCCAGCCCATCCCCGCCCACCACAGCCCGTCCCCGCCCACCACAGCCCCGTCCCAGCTCGTCCCAGCCCGTCCCAGGCCTTCCCAGCCCACCACAGCCCGTCCCGGACCACGACAGCCCGTCCCGGACCTACCACAACCCGTCCCCGACCACCACAGCAGGTCCAAGCCCACCACAGCCTGTCCCAGCCCACCACAGACCGTCCCAGCTCTCCACAGCTCTCCATAGCCCGTCCCAATCCTCCACAGCCTGTCCCAGCCTAACACAGCCCGTCCCAGCCCAACACAGCTTATCCCAGCCCACCACAGCCCGTCCCAGCCCACCACAGCCCGTCCCAGCCCACCACAGGCCACTACAGCACACCACAGCCTAGCGCAGACCACCACAGCCCGTCCCACCCCGTCACAGCTCGTACCAGCCCGACACAGCCCACCACAGCCCGTCTCAGCTCACCACAGCCTGTCCCAGCCCACCACGGCCCACCACAGCCCGTCCCAGCTAAACACAGTCCGTCCCAGCCCGTCCCAGCCCACCACACTCACCACAACTCGTCCCAGACCGTTCCAGCACAGCACAGCCCATCCAAGCCCACCACAGCCCGTCCCAGCCCACCATAGCTGTTCTAGCCCGTCCCAGCCCACCACAGCCCTTCCCAGCCCCCCACAGCCCACCACAGCCCCTCCCAGCCCTACACAGGCCGTCCCAGCCCGTCCCAGCCCACCACAGTGCGTCCCAGCCCACCAGAGCCCGTCCCAGCCCACCACAACCAACCACAGCCCGTCCCCATCCCACCACAGCCTGTCCCAGCCCACCACAGCCCGTTCCAGCCCACCCCAGCCTGTCCCAGCCCACCACAGCCCGTCCCAGCCCACCACAGGCCACTACAGCATACCACAGGCCACTACAACACACCACAGCCCGTCACAGCTCGTCCCTGCTCGTCACAGCACGTCCCAGCCCACCACAGCCCACCCCCAGCATGTCCCAGGCCCCCACAGCCCACGACAGCCCTTCCCAGCCCACGACAGCCTGGCCCAGCCCACCACAGCCCGTCCCAGCCCTCCACAGCTCACCAGAGCCTGTCCCGGCCCACCCCGGCCCATCACAGCCCGTCTCAGCTCATCACAGCTCGTCCCAGCCCACCACAGCCCGTCCCAGCCCACCACAACCAACCACATCCCGTCCCCATCCCACCACAGCCTGTCCCAGCCCACCACAGCCCGTTCCAGCCCACCACAGCCCGTCCCAGCCCACCACAACCAACCACAGCCCGTCCCCATCCCACCACAAGCCTGTCCCAGCCCACCGCAGCCTGTCCCAGCCCACCATGGCACACCACAGCCCACCACAGCCCGTCCCAGCCCACCACAGCCCACCATGGCTTACCACGGCCCACCACAGCCTGTCCCAGCCCATCCCAGACCACCACAGCCCGTCACAGCCCGTCACAGCCCACCACATAAAGTACCAGCCCACAGAAGCCCACCACAGCCTGTCCCAGCCCACCACGGCCCGTCCGAGCCCACCCCAGCCCACCAAAGCCCACCACAGCCCATCTCAGCTCACCACAACCCGTACCAGACCACCACAGCCCACCACAGAAGGTTCAAGACCACCACAGCCCGTCCCAGCCCACCACAGCCTGTCCCAACCCACCACAGCCCATTCCAGCCCTTCGGAACCCACCACAGCCGGTTTGAGACCACCACACCCCGTCCCCGCCCACCACAGCCCGTCCCAGCTCGTCCCAGCCCGTCCCAGGCCTTCCCAGCCCACCACAGCACGTCCCGGACCACGACAGCCCATCCCGGACCTACCACAACCCGTCCCCGACCACCACAGCAGGTCCAAGCCCACCACAGCCTGTGCCAGCCCACCACACACCGTGCCAGCCCACCACAGCCCATTCCAGCCTTTCCCAGCCCACCACAGCCCGGTCCATACCACCAGAGCCCGTCCCAGCCCACCACGGCCCGTCCAAGCCCACCACAGACCACCACAGTTCGTCCCAGCCCGCCACAAACCCGTCCCAGCCCACCACGGCCCGTCCCGGCCCACCACGGCCCGTCCCAGGCCACCACGGCACGTCCAGGCCACCACGGCACGTCCCAGGCCACCACAGACCAGCACAGTTCGTCCCAGTCCGCCACAACCAGTCCCAGCCCACCACAACCCGTCCCAGCTCGACACAGCCCGTCCCGGCCCACCACGGCCCGTCCCGGCCCACCACGGCCCGTTCCAGACCACCACAGACCGTCGCAGCTCACCACAGAAAGTCCCAGCCCGTCACAGAACACCACAACCCGTCACCGCCCACCACAGCCCTTCCAAGGCGTCCCAGCCCGTCCAGCCCACCACAACCAACCACAGCCCGTCCCCGTCCCACCACAGCCCGTCCCAGCCCACCACAGCCCTTTCCAGCCCACCACAGCCTGTCCCAGCCCACCATGGCACACCACAGCCCACCACAGCCCGTCCCAGCCCACCACAGCCGACCATGGCTTACCACGGCCCACCACAGCCTGTCCCAGGCCATCCCAGACCACCACAGCCCGTCCCCAGCCCACCACAGGCCACCACAGCCCGTCCCAGCTCACCACAGCCCGTCCCAGCCCAACAGAGCCCGTCCCGGCCCACCAAAGCTTGTCCCAGCTCATACCAGCCGACCACAGCCCGTCACAGCCCGTCCCAGCCCACCACATAAAGTACCAGCCCATAGAAGCCCACCACAGCCCGTCCCAGCCCACCACAGCCCGGCACAGCCCACCACAGCCCATCCCAACCCACCACAGCCCCATTCCAGCCCTTCCCAGCCCACCACAGCCCGGTCCATACCACCAGAGCCCGTCCCAGCCCACCACGGCCCGTCCCAGCCCACCACAACCAACCACAGCCCGTCCCCATCCCACCACAGCCTGTCCCAGCCCACCACAGCCCGTTCCAGCCCACCCCAGCCTGTCCCAGCCCACCACAGCCCGTCCCAGCCCACCCCAGCCTGTCCCAGCCCACCACAGCCCGTCCAGCCCACCACAGGCCACTACAGCATACCACAGGCCACTACAACACACCACAGCCCGTCACAGCTCGTCCCTGCTCGTCACAGCACGTCCCAGCCCACCACAGCCCCACCCCAGCATGTCCCCAGGCCCCCACAGCCCACGACAGCCCTTCCCAGCCCACGACAGCCTGGCCCAGCCCCACCACAGCCCGTCCCAGCCCTCCACAGCTCACCAGAGCCTGTCCCGGCCCACCCCGGCCCATCACAGCCCGTCTCAGCTCATCACAGCTCGTCCCAGCCCACCACAGCCCGTCCCAGCCCACCACAACCAACCACATCCCGTCCCCATCCCACCACAGCCTGTCCCAGCCCACCACAGCCCGTTCCAGCCCACCACAGCCCGTCCCAGCCCACCACAACCAACCACAGCCCGTCCCCATCCCACCACAGCCTGTCCCAGCCCACCGCAGCCTGTCCCAGCCCACCATGGCACACCACAGCCCACCACAGCCCGTCCCAGCCCACCACAGCCCACCATGGCTTACCACGGCCCACCACAGCCTGTCCCAGCCCATCCCAGACCACCACAGCCCGTCACAGCCCGTCACAGCCCACCACATAAAGTACCAGCCCACAGAAGCCCACCACAGCCTGTCCCAGCCCACCACGGCCCGTCCGAGCCCACCCCAGCCCACCAAAGCCCACCACAGCCCATCTCAGCTCACCACAACCCGTACCAGACCACCACAGCCCACCACAGAAGGTCCAAGACCACCACAGCCCGTCCCAGCCCACCACAGCCTGTCCCAACCCACCACAGCCCATTCCAGCCCCTTCGGAACCCACCACAGCCGGTTTGAGACCACCACACCCCGTCCCCGCCCACCACAGCCCGTCCCCGCCCACCACAGCCCGTCCCAGCTCGTCCCAGCCCGTCCCAGGCCTTCCCAGCCCACCACAGCACGTCCCCGGACCACGACAGCCCATCCCGGACCTACCACAACCCGTCCCCGACCACCACAGCAGGTCCAAGCCCACCACAGCCTGTGCCAGCCCACCACACACCGTGCCAGCCCACCACAGCCCATTCCAGCCTTTCCCAGCCCACCACAGCCCGGTCCATACCACCAGAGCCCGTCCCAGCCCACCACGGCCCGTCCAAGCCCACCACAGACCACCACAGTTCGTCCCAGCCCGCCACAACCCGTCCCAGCCCACCACGGCCCGTCCCGGCCCACCACGGCCCGTCCCAGGCCACCACGGCCCGTCCCAGGCCACCACGGCACGTCCCAGGCCACCACAGACCAGCACAGTTCGTCCCAGTCCGCCACAACCAGTCCCAGCCCACCACAACCCGTCCCAGCTCGCCACAGCCCGTCCCGGCCCACCACGGCCCATCCCGGCCCACCACGGCCCGTTCCAGACCACCACAGACCGTCGCAGCTCACCACAGAAAGTCCCAGCCCGTCACAGAACACCACAACCCGTCACCGCCCACCACAGCCCTTCCAAGGCGTCCCAGCCCGTCCCAGCCCACCACAACCAACCACAGCCCGTCCCCGTCCCACCACAGCCCGTCCCAGCCCACCACAGCCCTTCCCCCCCCTCCCCCCCCTCCCCCTCCCACCCCTTCCCCCCCCCCCCCCCCCCTGCCTCCCCACCCGCCCCCCACCCCTGCCCCACCACCCAGCCCACCCACAGCCCCCAGTCCCCCCAGCCCCCCACCCACCACAGCCGACCATGGCTTACCACGGCCCACCACAGCCTGTCCCAGGCCATCCCAGACCACCACAGCCCGTCCCAGCCCACCACAGGCCACCACAGCCCGTCCCAGCTCACCACAGCCCGTCCCAGCCCAACAGAGCCCGTCCCGGCCCACCAAAGCTTGTCCCAGCTCATACCAGCCGACCACAGCCCGTCACAGCCCGTCCCAGCCCACCACATAAAGTACCAGCCCATAGAAGCCCACCACAGCCCGTCCCAGCCCACCACAGCCCGTCCCAGCCCACCACAGACCGTCCCAGCCCACCACAGCCCATCCCAACCCACCACAGCCCATTCCAGCCCTTCCCAGCCCACCACAGCCCGGTCCATACCACCAGAGCCCGTCCCAGCCCACCACGGCCCGTCCCAGCCCACCACAGACCACCACAGTTCGTCCCAGCCCGCCACAACCCGTCCCAGCCCACCACGGCCCGTCCCGGAACACCACGGCCCATCCCGGCCCACCACGGCCCGTCCCAGCACACCACAGCCTGTCCCAGCCCACCACGGGCTGTCCCAGCCCACCACAGACCACCAAAGTTCGTCCCAGCCTGCCACAACCAGTCCCAGCCCGCCACAACCCGTCCCAGCTCGCCACAGCCCGTCCCAGCCCAGCACGGCCCGTCCCGGCCCGCCACGGCCCGTCCCGGCGCACCACGGCCCGTCCCGGCCCACCACGGCCCGGCCCGGCCCGCCACGGCCCGTCCCGGCCCACCACGGCCCGTTCCAGACCACCACAGACCGTCGCAGCTCACCACAGAAAGTCCCAGCCCGTCACAGAACACCACAACCCGTCACCGCCCACCACAGCCCTTCCAAGGCGTCCCAGCCCGTCCCAGCCCACCACAACCAACCACAGCCCGTCCCCGTCCCACCACAGCCTGTCCCAGCCCACCACAGCCCTTTCCAGCCCACCGCAGCCTGTCCCAGCCCACCATGGCACACCACAGCCCACCACAGCCCGTCCCAGCCCACCACAGCCGACCATGGCTTACCACGGCCCACCACAGCCTGTCCCAGGCCATCCCAGACCACCACAGCCCGTCCCAGCCCACCACAGGCCACCACAGCCCGTCCCAGCTCACTACAGCCCGTCCCAGCTCACCACAGCCCGTCCCGGCCCACCACAGCTTGTCCCAGCTCATACCAGCCGACCACAGCCCGTCACAGCCCGTCCCAGCTCACCACATAAAGTAACAGCCCATAGAAGCCCACCACAGCCCGTCCCAGCCCACCAGAGCCCGTCCCAGCCCACCACAGCATGTCCCAGGTCCCCACAGCCCACGACAGCCCGTCCCAGCCCACGACAGCCCGTCCCAGCCCATCACAGACCACTACAGCACAGCACAGCCTACCACAGCCCACCACAGCCCGTCCCAGCCCGGCACAGCTCGTCCCAGCCCGTCCCAGCCCACCACGGCCCGTCCCAGCCCACCACAGACCACCACAGTTCGTCCCAGTCCGCCACAACCCGTCCCAGCCCGCCACGGCCCGTCCCGGCCCACCACGGCCCGTCCCAGCCCACCACAGCCTGTCCCAGCC